>NW_027121109.1:600000-980691 GCF_030686945.1 Centruroides vittatus | reverse complement strand
TCACTATAGAGTGAGAACTAGGTTCATGTGAGATCAAAGCCTGAAGTGCACTAACTGAGTCAATGTAAATAACACAGCACGATCACTTTTCCTGATAACATATTTTAAAACTAGGTAAATAGCCTGCAATTCTGCAGTAAAGATGGAAAAATTCGATGCAATTTGTTCTGCCACGATCTCATCCTGGCAGACAAAAACTGAGCCAACGTGATAAACCGATTTCGATCCATCAGTATAAATAAGAATTAAATTCCTGTCGTGGTGTTGAATATCTGCAAAGTGCTGCCAATAGATGTAGTCCAGAATAAATTCCTTAGTAAGCTGCTTTAAGCTAATGTCAACATTTATCACAAGAGTTGACCAAAATGATATATTATCAACCTCAGCCTGTAAAATGTTGCTTGTGTCGTGCTGCTTACATTCTCCATTCTAATGTCAAATGTAAAAACACAACTTGAACAAGCTCTAAATAATCTTTTCAGCTAAGTATCTGATACTCTACAATAAACTTAAGGTTTAACCAGATTTCTGTTTAATGTAATAAAAAAAAACAACTGCTCTCTCCTGAAAGACAGTAAAGGCTAATAAGCATCTACGTACAAACTTTAGACAAAAAAAGTTCAAAACGCACCAGTGCTCAAACGCATTGCTTGATGGTGGATTGGATCCAGCATCCGGAAAGTAGATTCTCGCACAAAGCCATACACAGTACATCCATTATCGAGCTTAAAGCAAACAAAAGCTCTATATATTCTGAGCATTGAACATTTGTCTGCTCCCCAGGATGAGCAGCATAATACCTTTAAAAAATTCAGAGATTTTAAACGTCTACTCCTCAAATTGCGCAAGTGTGGCAAGAACGTCAATTTCTGGTCAAACATGACACCCGAAAATTTTGCTTTGTTAACCATTGAGATTTTAACCCCATTTAGGTGAATTTCAGGGTCCAGGTGAAAACCACGCCTTCTACAAAAGTGGATGCACAAAGTCTTCTCTGCATTAAAAGTGAAACCATTGATCTTGAACCAATTGTCTATCCGATTTAGAAAGGTTTGCAGTTGTCTTTCAATAAAACTCATGTTAGTAGACTGACAGGCGATCTGAAAGTCATCCACATACAAGGAGTGTTTCACACTGAAAGGAAAACACTTAGCTATGCTATTAATTTTGATAAAAACAGAGTCACACTCAAAATATAACCTTCAGGGACACCTTCTTCTGTGTAAAACCTAGATAAAGTGTTGCCAATCCTAACTTGGAATCTTCGATTCTGCAAGAAGTTTTTTATAAAAATTGGCAAATTACCCCGCAATCCGAATTTGTGCAGATCACGGAGTATCCCGTATGCCCAACAGCAATCTTAGGCCTTCTCTATATCAAAAAACACAGACACTAAGTGCTGTTGTCTAACAAACGCTTCGCGTATAGATGTTTCAAAACTTACTAAATTGTCTATGGTACTTCTGTTCCTACGAAATCCACTCTCATGTAATGAAAAGTAGTTTTTTTTCCTCTAGGATTAACATCAGGCATCTGTTTACCATTCTCTCGAAAAGTTTGCAGAGACAACTAGTCAAAAACATTGGTCTATAATTAGAGGGATTCTTGCAGTCTTTACCTGGCTTGGGAATGGGAATAATGATACATTTTTGACTTTTGGAGGCTATCTATGTTCTGCCCATATTCTGTTAAACAGATTCAAAAAATTACTGAGGGAATTGTTTCACAGATTTTTAATCATGCTGTAGTGAATATTATCCGGGCCTACAGCAGTATTCCCCGAGCAAGAGATTGCTGTACATAGTTCTATTGTGTTGAATGGCACATTATATTCCTCAATAGATAGTAAGTGGAAGTTTAAATATTGTTTTTCAGTTAGGACTTTATAAGCCTAAAAATCCCTCGTATACATATTATTGCTGAATAAATACGAAAATGTCTAACCCAACAGATCAGCAATACCTTTTATGTCGCTGATTATTGTGCCATTATTTTCCAGCATGGAAAGAGTGAGAAGCATATTTTCCATTGACTTTATAGATTTTATCCCAGACTGTTTTTGAGCTGGTGGAAGATGTTATGCTAGAAACATACTTCCTCCAAGAATCACTTTGGCTTTGCCTTCTGATTCTTCTGGCATTTGCCTTTGCTTTTTTAAAAGCAACTAAATTGTTAGCAGTGGGGTATCTTCTGAAAATCCCCCATGCATTCTTTTGTTTTTTCAATGCTTCCTCGCAATTCTGATCCCACCATGGTTTTGGATGTTTGGTTGACGTTTTCCCCATTGTTATTTCAGCTGCCTGAATAATACTGGAAGTGACAACTTCGCCTGCATCATTAATATCAGCAGTATTGACTATTTCCTCAGTGATGTTAGCCAGAGAGAAAAATGCAAACCAATCTGCCGTTTCAAATTTCCAGCCTCGTAAACGGGCTGTTTCACAGCTTTCTCTGCCTCGATATTTTAAAAATATTGAAAAGTGGTCACTGAAAAGTGGATTAGGTCCAACCTCCCATGTAAACGCTGAAAACAGATTCGGGGTTGCTAATTACAAATCAATGGCAGTGAATGTACTTGTTGAGGCCTGGAAGTATGTCACTTCTCCAGTATTAAATAAATACAGTTGGTGATTGCCTATAAATCTCTCAATGGCCCTGCCTCGACAATTGATGTCGTGACTGCCCCACATTGGATTGTGGCCATTAAAATCACCGAGTAAAAGGAATGGAGTCGACAGTTGTTCAACCGAGGCATCCAATTCACCTTCATCGACTCTGACATTTAGTGGAGTAACTGTCACAGTTTGTTCTATATACTTGCCAATAGAAATTCTGACTGCCACCACTTGCAGCTCTGTTGTTATTTGTACCAGTAAGGACAAGATGCAGTTTGAAACCAGTATAGCCACACCTCATCTGGCGCGAATGTGGCTATCCTCATCCTTGCAATAGAGACCAAATCCTTTTAAGGATATTTTTTCTCCAAGTTTTAAATGTGTTTCCTGGAGTGCCATGCAGAGAGATGGGGTAGATGATGTCAGATGTTTAAATGTCAGATAAGTTATTGCAGAAACCACGACAGTTCCATTGGATTATTTGGTAATCCATTATGTGTTTGAGGTAGCATTCTTAGTAAAAGTATCCCTCTTTAGTTTTACAGCTGATTTTTTTTTTGGAGGTGTGGTTGGTGATGTCACCTCCTTATTAGTTTCTTCATCAGAGAAGTCAGAAAGCTCACTCATGGACTGAGTCTCTGATCTCTTTGATTTAGAGAGGGCTGCTTTCAATTTTTGTTTATTGAGTGGGTTCTTATTTGCCTTTTTAGAACCCACATTTCTAGTTATTACTCCTGTTTTGGGAATGGTTGATTTTGTCTTTACGTTCTCCTTTTCTTCTGTTTTTTTAGACTAAATTAGCAAACATTTAGTGTGGTGAGTGAGAGATTCATTTAATGAAACAGAGATATCTGTTTGGACTCCACACGAGTTTGTGGATTTCAAAACTGCAGCAAATGTCTTGTGTTTAAGCGGTACACTTGAAGTGACCATGCGACAAGCGTCTAGGTAAGATAAATTGTTGACAGTTTTCATCCGCTGAACCTCTTTCTCTCTCTGCCATGCAGGGCATTTCCGGGAGTAGGCAGGATGGGCATCTTTGCAATTCACACAGCATGGAGTATTGGTACACTCGGCACTCTGGTGACCTTCAGTTCCACACTGTGCACATAGGCTCTTTCCTCAACAGGATGTTTGAGAATGTCCAAACAGCTGGCATTTGAAGCAGCGCAGTAGGTTTGAAACTAATAATCGAACTGGGCAGCGCAGATATCCTGCAGTAACAAATGATGGTAATGTTGGCTTTCCAAAAGTGAGAATCAGATGTTTAGTTGGTATCAACTTGCCATCACAACAAATAGAGATGCGTCAAACAGCAGTGACACCTTGATCTGAAAGACCGATCTGGATATCTGATTCATCTTCAGACATCAGATCAATCTCAGATATCACACCACGTGACGAATTCAAACTTGTGTGCAATGTGATGGTGACATTTATGTCTCCTAGAAATATAGTCTTTAAAAGCTTTGCTGATTGTTGAAGAGAGGCTGCCTCAACAAGTAAATCTCCTGACCTCAATTTTTGGATTTTTTTAAGATGCCCAATGGTTGATTCGAATAATTTTTAAATCAAAAAGGGAAAACATTTAGACAAAGATGTTTCTCCCGTAGCATGAACAATAAGGTAGACTAGTTGGTTAACGAAATTAAAATCACTTGGTGGTGATGCTTTGGTACCTAATGTTTTAGATTGTAGTGAATCCATATTGAAAAATTAATATTTAGCTCCTGGTGACCCCACCCACCATGGGGCCCAACAAGGGGATGCCGTCACATGAGAGGATCCCATAGACCGTCACACCAGGGTTTCCCAGGAGCTATACCCTCACAATGCAGTCCGAAAAAGCACATCTTGTCTGAGGTGTCTGCCCGGTCTGCATCGATCAATTGACTCCAAGCCGAGGTCAACAATGACTCAACAACCAGCCGATTGACTCAAACGGAGCCTGATTTGAGCCTCCCGTTTATCCAAAGCAGGGGCCAAAGCAGTGTGTTGGGGACGTTATGTTTTGATAAAACAAGTTTCTTTTGCTTATTGCAAAGTTTAATATTTGATTGTGGTTTTATCTACATTTTTGTTTTCATAAAACAGATGGTAGCCACCTCAAAAATGTTAAAGTTAGTGGACAAGGAGGAGATGGAGGACTACTTGGAAGACCTGTCCGACTCTGACTTTTCATCCGAGTCGGACAGCGATCTGAGTAGTCCCGAAGGACGCCATTTTTTAGCGGCCCAAAGGATGTGTATCCATCAGATGATGATTCTTCCGAAAAGTGTTTGGGACCGCTAGATAATACTACTACTGCTGCAGCAGTTGCAACAATCTCTCCTCAGGTTTTTCTTGACGAGTCGAAAGATGAGGTGTACCTCCAGGTTCTGTCACCAGAACAATCTCTGCCTGATCCTTTCCCTTTCCTAGAACTCTCTGGCCCCAAGCATGTTCCTTCTTCTAACGCTCACCCTGTAAAGTACTTTAATCTTTTTTTCACTGTGTCTTTGCTTTCAATTATGGTGACTGAAAGGAACAGGTATGCCCAGCAAATGATAAATGGCATTAGGAAAAATGTGCCCCAATATCTCAAGAAGTAACAAGAAGTAACAATTAAAAAGATGAGGGGGTTTTCGGCATTCATTCTTAATATGGGATTACATAAAACATCTAGCATCGCAACACACTTCTCCACTTCCGATTCCAATAATCATCCGTGGTTTGGAAAAATGTTTACAAAGAACCGCTTTTCTCACTTGCTGAGATTCTTCCATCTCATAGATAGTAGTAAGTTGCCTAGCCCAGGGGAATTAGGTTCCGACATCATTACATTCCACGTAGGGAAATATGTGTCAATGACTCCATGGTAGGTACCAAGTGCCATACCCGCATAAGTCAGTATATGCGACAGAAAAAACATTATCAGTGAAAGATCAAACTTTGGATGATGTGCAAATCCACTTCAAACTACTGTCTAAGATTTTTCACGTATAAAGGGTCCAAATTCCAGGCAGAGGAGCAATCCATCATTTCAAAGTTTGGTCTAGCATATACTGTCGTATGTCAGTTAATGGACGTGGGTAATTACTACAACAAGGGCTATTATGTATTTGTCGACAACTTTTTCATGTCGGTCCCCCTTATTCGCCACCTACATTCCCAGAAAACTTACTGCACTGGCACAGTAAGAAGGGACAGGAAACTGCTACCACTAAGATTCGAAAGTCCATTTCAAGTAGGCCAGATTGTCTATTTTAGATCTGGTCCTATATTGGCGTGTGGCTTCCGGGATAAAAAATCACTATCTCAAAATAAACCAGTTCTTCTTTTATCCAGCCATGCAGGGGCATGCGAAGTACAAATTGTTAGGTGCGAAAAGGCAAAATTAAAGCCACAAATAGTTGCAATTTATAATAAATTTATGGAGGGAGTTGATACAAATGATTTTATGTTACACGCATACTTGGATGAAAGGTGTAAAAAATATTAAAAGGAAGTAGCTTTCAACATCATAGCCAGGATGGTGTTGAATGCCTACATACTTTATAAAGAAAATTCTGGGGGCCAAAGTACTCTGTCACGCCAATTTTATCAAGGCGGTAGTGGAAAGCCTGGGGAGAGAATGGATCGAAGAGCAAGTTCAACATACTGAAAAACCCCGAGAATTAGAAAAACTACATAAACTGCCAGGCAAGACTGCATACCGTTGCATCGTGTGCAGCACATCTAAACACAAGAAGACTACAACAAAAGCCTGCACACAATGCAATAAGGGCGTTCATGCCAGTTGCCTGGCCAAACATCACTGCTAGCACAAAGATATCGCTAGCAGACAAGCTACTGGTTCCGGGGAGATGTTTCCGCTTGTTCCTCCATCCATTACTATTTATTTATTTATTTGTATGTATATTTATTTATTTATTTATTGTTTATCGTTATTTCTTGTTTATCCAACAAGGGGATGCCGTCACATAAGAGACTCCCATAGACCGTCACACCAAGGTTTCCAAGGAGCTATACCCTCAACAATGTAGTCAAGAAGAGCACATCGTGTAGTGTGTCTGCTCGGTCTGCATTGATCGGTTGACTCCAGGCCGAGGTCAACAATGACTACACGACCAGCCGATTGACTCAAACAGAGCCTGATTTGAGCCTCCCGTTTATCCGAAGCAGGGGCCAAAGCAGTGTGTTGGGAACGTTATGTTGCCCCTCAACTACCAGGATCCCCCTTTCTGGCATACGGGACACCACACACGGCAAACACGTGGGTGAACGTTCAGATCCCAGGGATAGTAAAGAAGGGTTACTAAACCATCTCTGAAAGGTCCCCTCACCACGTACAGGAACCCACATCGAAGAAAATGTAATAACGTTGTACTGTACTTCTTTGACAGGCTACAAGCCCTTGTGTGAGCATAGTGTCTGCCACAAGTTGGCTCTACTGTTTATGTTTTACTCCTACATATATACCTTTGTACAGTACATATTTTTAAGATTTTAATTAAAGGTCTTTCTTATGTTCTCAGATCCAATAGCTTCTCGGCCTTTTGGCTAAGATCAAAATGAAGCCAGCAGGATCGCGTGCCTCTACTGTATCGATAAACGCAAAGCATTCACCAAAATAATTGGGAGTCCGAAGCGCTTCTGCTAATTTGGTAAGGCCAATCTTATGAATCACTTTTACCATCCACAGCTCAACATCCCCCAATTCAAAGCCTTTCTCCACCATGCTCCCTCTTACTCTCGAAACATCGTCTGATAACACCCTCCGTGAAACCTTCACTCCTGACAAAGTGGCTGCTAGACTCAGCAGATACCAGGATACTGCCCCTGACCTCAGTACCAACATTGACAACTTCTCAACACGCATGGCTACATACACTCTGCCATTTTAAAGGGTAATTCCATAAAAAAATGGACATTCACTAAAACTTAAATACTTGGCGGCCAAACAACTAAAGGTTTTTCTGTTAAATATTGACATCAACTTGAAAGATGCTCATGTCTACAGCATTCTTTGTTCAGCATTGAAACAAGAGGAGACATTTTTCTATTCAGACCTTTTCATTGACGACATCATCTTTGCTGCACTGAGAGAAGGGGAAATGTGCTAACCATTCCTTTCTTTTCAAATGAGTGGAAACATCTCATTCAATGTGGGCAAGAAATGTCATGTAAAACCTGTAGCTTACACAAAGAATTTGAACAACTCTCCTTAGCTGTTTCTAAAACCTTTAGTTTGGGTTTAGTGTTTTTTACTTACTAACTCAGAATAAAAAGGCAACAAAAAATTTTTATTTTCCTCTTATCATACTACATTAAGTTTGAGATTTTTAATTAACCCTCCTGCCACAAACAAACAAAACACGTGTCAGATCAAACACATGTTGTTTGTTTTTGTTTGCACAGGAAACAGCGCTAGTGTTGAAGGCTGTGACCATGAATTACCCTATTGGGCCATAGTTCTCAAGATAGCGGCATGGAAAGATGTGTCATTGACCTTCAATTTTCTCATAATTTAGGTATTTTTAAGGAACACACTGTTAAGTTGTCAGTTACAACACTCCTTCTGATGTATGTTATCTTTTTCCATCATGTACAAAAAGCCTAACAAGCTATTACTTCATTATCTACCATTGTTTGCCAGCTTACTATGGCAGAACATCAACGGTTTACTACAAAGAAATTCTTCAAAAATTGTTACAGTAACAGGCTGCAGACACAGATAACTTACACGAAAGTATCAATGACTCGTGTAGTGAAACGAGAGATGTAATCTTACAAAATGATGATGTGGAAGACACCGCTTCACTCTCTAATGATGCTACGTCAGATTTTTCTGCAGATGAAACTTTTTCCATGAGTGACATGGAAAATATAGAGTTTGTACAAGATTTAGAAACTATTTGGTGAGATAAGCCTCTTGTGAGTAAGTTTTCATGTATTCTACAAAAAAACATAATAACCCATCTTCCAGGAGCTAAAGCCAAAGCAAAGTGCCTTGTCAAAGAAAATAAAATATTTTTACTATTTATTGCTGATAAAATGATTGACCTATTGGTGAAATACACCAACGAAGAAATTGACCGTAAAGCAGAGAGGTACAAGTCAATACAATGGTACGTCGATAAAACTGATTCTACAGAAATCATAGCTGTTATAAACCTGTTGTACATGTCTGGAGGCCTAAAAAATCTGCATTGACTGTAACAAACGTGTTTTCTAACACTTATGGTCCACCTGTTTTTTTATGCACGATGATAGTTGGTTGGTTGGTTGATGTTTTTTGGCAAAAAAAAAAAAAATCACACAAGCCAAGCTGTACCATGACAAATTGTAATTTATATACAGTAGAGAATTCATTATCCAACCCCCCAATCAACTGTCACATCAATTAACCGACTGCTTTCTAGTCGAAAAATTCAAATGTTCGGTAGTGATGTGAAACTACAGTATTTGGCTATGTCTTGGTTACTTTAATACTATATTTTTGTTAAATTTTTCCATGTTTTAGCTGGCAACATTGCTCGACCATGAAACGGGGGCCAATATTTAAACTAAGCTTAATTTTCTATTTTTATCTATTTTTCTGTTTATTTTCTGCAAAATAAAAAAATAATTGCCAGCCTAAAAAATATGTAGTTTAGCAAAACACGATGGCCATACATAAGAGACAAGTACCAAACAGGTGTAAACCAAGAGTTCAGTGCTGGAAAACGACATAAAAAAAAACACAGTAGTTAGCAATGACTGGTGATGTGTTTCAGATAAAATTCATTACTCCAGGCGATGCAGTTGCTGACCATTAAGAGTCGCATTACACAAGCATAGTTCCTTGTAATGCCCAAGTGCTATATAACTGCTTACTACAATCCAAGCAACCAAAAAATCCAATGACAAAGGCGTTCAGGAATGTCTCAAGTCCCTGCGAGCTCAGTGGAAAATCTTAAAAATTTCAGATATCAGTAACTGTCTGATCGCTTCTCAACCTTTTGGTTGGTTGATTAGTTGGTTAAGGTTTTTTAACACAAAAGCAAATAAACCAAGCTGCACCACATCAACCTTTTGGCTAAGATCATAAACTAGGTGATAAATTCAAAGTGTACCACAGGTGTAATCGCAATTTTTGTTCAATCTCTGGTTGGCAAGCAATGCACATGTACAGATTACTATTTTTCTACCATTGTATATAATCTACTAAATTACGACTTGTGATCCCACTTTTATCGCCATCGCCTATTTTACCTGTAAACAGTTTCTTTTGACTTTAAATCAAATCCAATCGCTTCTCGGCCTTTTGGCTAAGATCAAAATGTAGACAGAAAAGGTAAGGAAATACAAGGACCTTACAGATTTCCTAAAGAACAGGAGTTACAACACATTTATGGATGCATTCCTGATAAATGCATTAGCAGGTTACGATCCGGTCAACGAGGCTACACTAAGATGCCTCGCCATTTCCAAACACTATGCCACTACTATGAAGAAATTAATGATACTGTGGACCAGGGTCCGACATCAAAAAGGCAGGCCGCCCTCTCTCAGCTTTCGACCGCTGCTGCCAGAAACACGACATCAAATATGGCTCCAAAAGCAAAAAAACCGAAGCTATCGATGAACATTTCATTTGCTGCTGCGACACCAGAGACACCGGATGGCTCAATACAATCGCCAAGCTTACTTTCAAAGCAAAGCAAGCCGTCGACAAGCACATCTACAACACCGACCACCATTTTAGACCTCACATCACCGGAAAAAGAAAACATCCCGCCACAGCCCCCCCAGAACAGCCCAGAGAGAAGACCCCCAACACCAAGACCAAAAGTGATCATCACCCCTCCAGGCCACTTAAACGACCTGGACGAGTTCTAGACCCCAACACCGGGGCTAAGAAGAAACTACTCATGTCCGCAAGCGCCGCAAGCTCCGGAATTGCACCGCAAACCCAAAGGACAGCTCAATCAAAAGGAGTTGTTCCCCCTGATGGAGAATCTAAAGGTCTAATAGTTGAACAAACTATAACACTTCCTAAAAATCCAAAAAGATAAACATTTGACTTTGCTAGAGCCTTTAAATATCAAATTCGATTTTATAACTAAATCTCAATCATTATCGGAACACTCTCCGCCCTTCTCAGCCATAGTTTTTCGGCCCCCCTAGTGCAAATTCGACTCAACTATTTCAGCTTAGCAGCCCGATAACATACAAATCGATCTCCGACTGTAAATCCCGTGATTTTCTAAATTCTAAACTCCCGACATATTAATAATTAACTTCGATAACTAAAACTGAAACAGAAAGCGCACAAAATTATTATTAAGGTCGTTTAGTGTTAAATACATTAAAATCTGTTAGTTATTTACCGGGTGAAGCCAGTGTGTGATCCCATTCCGATTTTAAACAAAAGAACAAACTGGGCGAATATAATTTGACTAACCTCCTTTCTTCTCATTCCAGTGCCTTCCGTTGGAGCTTTCGGACGTCGTTTTAGGTAAGTCCTGATTACGATTAGTCCAGTGTCAATTATCCGTTTGCGTGTGGGGTTTAGCTATTTTATTATTTCGATTTCGGATCGCGTCAAGAAGGTTTGGTTTGCCATCAACAAAGGCGAGTTTAGCCACGTTAGAAGAAGAGTTCGCGGGGCTTTTAAAAGAAGCCAAGGCGTCCTTAGATCAATCAAAAAACTTTAGTAAGATCCTAAAAACAAAATTTTCGACGATTCAGACGAGGCAGCGGGCATCTTTGATCAATTAAAAGTAGAGTTCGAGCTTACCTAGTTTTCCTGCCACTTCTCACTTTGTTCGTTGTTACTTGGTTCATTATTATGTACCATACGAGCCACAAAAATATTTAATAAAATCTGTCAGATCCAATCGCTTCTCGGCCTTTTGGCTAAGATCAAAATGAAGCCAGCAGGATCCCGTGCCTCTACATTATCGATAAACGCAAAGCATTCACCATAATATTTGGCAGTCCTAAGCACTTCTGCTAATTTGGTAAGGCCAATTTTATGAATCACTTTTACCATCCACAGCTCAACATCCCCCAATTCAAAGCCTTTCTCCACCATGCTCCCTCTTACTCTCGAAACGTCGTCTGATAACACCCTCCGTGAAACCTTCACTCCTGACAAAGTGGCTGCTAGACTCAGCAGATACCAGGATACTGCCCCTGACCTCAGTACCAACATTGACAACTTCTCAACACACATGGCTACATACTCTCTGCCATTTTAAAGGGTAATTCCATGAAAAATTGGACATTCACTAAAACTTAGATACTTGGTGGCCAAACAACCAAAAAATTATTCTGTTAAATATTCACATCAACTTGAAAGCATTCTTTGTTCAGCATTGAAACAAGAGGAGACATTTTTCTATTCAGACCTTTTCATTGACGACATCATCTTTGCTGCACTGAGAAAGGAGAAAATGTGCTAACCATTCCTTTCTTTTCAAATGAATGGAAACATCTCATTCAATGTAAGCAAAAGATGTCATGTAAAAACTGTAGCTTTAACACAGAATTTGAACAACTCTTCGTACCTGTTTCTAAAACCTTTAGTTTGGGTTTATTGTTTTTTTCTTACTAACTCATAATAAGAAGGCAAGAAAACATTTATATTTTCTTGTAGTTAGCGATGACTGGTGGTGTGTTTCAGATAAACATCATTACTCCAGGCGATGCAGTTGCTGACCATTAATAGTCGCATTACACAAGCATAATTCCTTGTAATGCCCACGCTGTATGACTGCAGCGTTATTATGGTCCAACCAACCCAGGGATCCGATGACAAAGGCGTCCAGGAATGTCTCAAGTCCCTACAAGCTCAGCAAAAAATCTTAAAAATTTCAGATATCAGTAACTGTCTGATCGCTTCTCAACCTTTTGGCTAAGATCATAAACTAGGTGATAGTCACCTGTGGTACACTTTGAATTTAAGTCTCACATAGAAGTCTACTTGCTACATCCTACTTGCTACCTATGTACAGATGAATTGTAATTGTTCTTACTACTATATCTGAATGTTTTGAAAAGGTGTTGTTGCTTGCACTTGCTTGCAATTAGAAACCAGGTGTTAAAAATGAAGTGTGACTTCAAACTCTAATTTATCCGTCTTGGTAGGAAAATGGCTGATGACTTTTCTTGTATTTGATACCATGATGAATCTGCGACCGAAATGTAAAATTACTAAATTTAACAAAAATGTTCGATATCAATTTGATTTTATTTTTGTAAAAACATATAACAAAAGGAAATAAAAAGACAAAAATAATAATTCCTTAATTGTCATTCAACAACTGTGAAAGACGTACATTTTAGATATACATTGGCTTAATGATTTTCAATCGCTGATCTGTTAATCTTCGCCACAACATCCGAATCCAAATTCAAGCCAGTTTATGCTCCAAGGCCAAGCAGTAAGTTTTATTTTTTCTACCTTCTTAATTTCCTGCATTCTCTCTTCTGTACTTGGTTGGTGGCTCAAAAGCCCCCACAATATATTACCACCCCTTTCACTCCCTCTACACCAGTGTTTCTTAACCTAGGGTGCATGCACCCTCAAAGTTACAAGAGACCATTTCCAGGAATGCAAAATTGGTTGGTTAAATTTTAGTGGCACAAGAGCCATGCACACTATACTACGCCATGTCACATGGTGCCAAATAAATAAATACATATATACAAAATATAACTATTCAACGATTAAAAAGCCAATGAGAATAAAAATGTAACATCTAAACTATAATAAACTAACAAACTAATAAATAACTCCATGATTAAATTTCTTTTTAAAAATAAAAACCTTTCAGAAAGTTCAAAATCTTCTAAATACTTAGCCTATAACCCAAAATTCTTGACAAACTTTTATTCCTGAACTGACTTCGGCAAACACCTGCAAAATTAAGGCATTCACACAGTATGTGTTTAACACTTAAAAAGCAATTCCATTATTGACATATTGAAATACTTCAAAAAAAATATTAATGAGCCTGTTAAGTATGTCCAATTCTCACACAAGTAAGAATAACCTCAAATCTCCTGTCATACAATTTCTTGTGTGTCAAATTTTCTATCATAAGTTTGATCTCATGTAGTTTATTGTGGACTTGTGCATTCCACAAATTTTGCCATCTCTCTGCTAATAGTTTTTTAACAATTAGCTTCAAATCACCTCCTTTGATAAACATTGTATGCTGACAAGGACTTGCTGACTTTGCAGCTGCGTCAGCTTCTTCATTTCCTCTTATACCTACATGACCTGTAACCAAACAAAATTTTATACAGTATTCCTCAAAAATACATGGCAAATCAAATTATGATTTTAAATCACTATACAGTAAAAAGTAGGTTTACACGAAATCAAAGCCTGAAATGCACTAACTGAGTCTGTGTAAATAACACAGCGACCATAACCTTTCCTAATTAAATATTTTAACGCTAGGTAAATAGCCTGCAGCTCTGCAGTATACATGGAAGAATTCAATGCTATTTGTTCTGCCAGGATTTAATCCTGGCAGACAACAGCTGAGCCAACATAATCAACCGATTTCGATCCATCAGTATAAATAGGAATTAAATTCCTGTCGTAGTGTTGAATTTCTGCAAAGTGCTGTTTATAAATGTATTCCGAGGTGGATTCCTTAAAAAACTGCTTTAAGCTAATGTCAACATTTCTCACAGGAGTTGACCAAGGTGATATATTACCGACCTCAGCCTGTGAAATGTTGCTTGTGTCCAGGTCAATCGTGCTGCTTACATTCTCCATTCTAATGTCAAATGTAGGGACACAACTTGCACAAGCTGCAAATAATCTTTTCAGCTGAGTATCTGAACAATCAGCTAAAAGTTTATTCTGAAATCTTTGTTTAATATAATAAAAAAAAGAGACAACTGTTCTCTCCTAACAGATAGTGGAAGCTCGTGAGCATTTACCTACAAACTTTAAACAGGAGAAGTTCGAAATGCACCAGTGCACAAACGCAATGCTTGATAGTAAACTCGATCCAGCATCCGAAGAGTAGATTCTCGCGCAAAGCCATACACAACGCATCCATAGTCCAGCTTAGAGCAGACAAAGACCCTATAAATACTGAGCATATAACATTTGTCTGCTCCCCAGTATAAGCTGCACAGTACCTTTAAGGTTCAGACCTTTTAAACATCTACTTTTCAAATTACGCAAGTGTGGCAGAAACGTCAATTTATAGTCGAACACAATGCCAAAAAACTTAGCCTCGTTGACCATTGGGATTTTCACTCCATTTAAATAAATTTCCGGATCCAGGTGCAATCCACGCTTTTGGCAAAAGTGGATGCACAAAGTCTTCTCTACGTTAAAACTAAAACCATTAGTCTTAAACCAATTGTCTATGCGATTTAAAGAAGTTTGCAGTTGTCTCTCAATAAAACTCATATTACTAGACTGGCAGGAGATCTGAAAATCATCCACATACAGATAGTGTTTCACACTGAAAGGGAGACACTTTGTTCTTAATAAAAATTAACACTATAACTGAGTCACACTCAAAATAGAACTTTGAGAGACAGATTCTTCTTGTGTGTAAAGCCTAGATAAAATTGTGCCCATCCTGACTTGGAATCTTCGATTCTGCAAAAAGTTTTTTATAAAAGTTGGAAGATTACCCCGCAATTCGAATTGGTGCAGATCACAGAGTATTCCGTATCGCAAGCAGCGATCATAGGCCTTTTCTATATCAAAGAACACAGGTTGGTTGGTTGGTTAAAGTTTATTGGCACAAGGGCCACATAGGCCAAGCTGCGCCACAACTTATGGTATATATATGTACATAAATAACAATAAAAATAAACAAAACAAGAAACAAAAAACAAATAACAAAAATATACAACAGTTAAACTGTGTATAACAACAACATGTATATGGATATAAATAAATAAATAATTAAATTTCTTTATAAATATTTGTAACTTTTAGAAAGTTCAATAATTTATCAACATTTGGCCTCTGGCCCAAAATCTCTTTAAAACTTGCATTTCCAAAATGCTGCCTACGAATCCATTCAGAGGCAGTGCAATTGCTCAGTATGTGCTTAACACTTACATTACAGTTGCAATACTGACATACAGGCTGGTCATCACCCTTCAAAAAATATCGATGAGTCAGTCGAGTATGTCCAATTCTCAAACGAGTAAGAATGACCTCAGATCTCCTGTCATGGGGTTTCTTCTGTGTCCACTTTTCTATCACAGGTTTGATCTCGTGTAGTTTATTGTGGACTTGTGCATTCCACACATTTTCCCATCTCTCCTCTACTCGTTTTTTAACAACTAGCTTCAAGTCACCTCCTTCAATAAACATTGTATGCTGAGAAGGGCTTGCTGACTTTGCAGCTGCGTCAGCTTCTTCATTTCCTCTTATACCTACATGGCCTAAGATCCAACAGAACTTTATAGAAAAATTCCTCGCAAAAAGATGGCAGATCAGCTGACGAATTTTAATCACTATGGAGTGAAGACTAGGTTCATACGAGATCATAGCCTGAAGTGCACTAACTGAGTCAGTGTAAATCACGCAGAAACGATGACCTTTCCTATTTATATACTTTAGGGCTAAATAAATAGCCTGCAACTCCGCAGTAAAAATAGAGGAATTTGGTGCGATTTGTTCTGCCACAATTTCATTCTGGCAGACAAAAGCTGAGCCAATGTAATCATCCGATTTAGACCCATCAGTGTATATAGGAATTGAATTCCTGTCACGATGTCGAATTTCAGCAAAGTACTGTCTATACATGTAATCTGGAATGGATTCCTTAGGAAATTGCTTTAATCTAAGGTCAACATGTATCACAGGAGTTGACCAAGGTGATATACTGTAAAGCTCAGGCTGTAAAATGTTGCCCATATCCAGGTCAATCATGCTGCTGACATTCTCCATTCTTATGCTGAATGTAGGGACACTACTTGGGCAAGCTGCAAATAATCTTATCAGCTGAGTATCTGATACTATACAATCAACTGAAGATTTAATCTGAGATTTCTGCTTAATATAATAAAACAGAGACAACTGCTCTCTCTTGAAAGATAATGGAGGCTCATAAGCATCCACGTACAAACTTTGAATAGGAGAAGTTCGAAATGCACCAGTGCACAAACGCAATGCTTGATAATGAATTGGATCCAGCATCCGAAGAGTAGATTCTCGCGCAGAGCCATAAACAACACATCCATAATCCAGCTTAGAGCAAACAAGGGCTCTATATATCCTGAGCATCGAACATTTGTCTGCTCCCCACAATGAGCAGCATAATACCTTTAAAAAGGTTCAGAGATTTTAAACATCTACTCTTCAAATTGCACAAGTCTGGTAATAACGTCAATTTATGGTCAAACCCGACACCCAAAAACTTTGCCTCATTGAGTATTGGGATTTTAACCCCATTTAGGTGAATTTCCGGGTTCAGGTGTAAACCACGCCTTCACCAAAAGTGGATGCACGAGGTCTTCTCTGCATTTAAAAGTAAAACCATTGATCTTGGACCAATTGTCTATGCGGTTTAGCGAAGTTTGCAGTTGTCTCTTGATAAAACCCATGTTACTAGACTGGCAGAAGATCTGAAAGTCATCCACATACAGAGTGTTTCACACTGGAAGGGAGACACTTAGCTATGCTGTTAATTTTTACTAGGAACAGATGCACACTAAAAATACAACCTTGAGGAACACCTTGTGTGAAAGGCCTAGACAAAGTGTTCCCCATCCTGACTTGAAATCTTCGATTCTGCAAAAAGTTTTTTATAAAAATTGGCAGATTACCCCGCAATCCAAATTCATGCAGATCACGAAGTATCCCGTATCGCCAGCAGCGATCGTAGGCCTTCTCTATATCAAAAAACACAGACACTAAGTGCTGTCGTCGGACAAACGCTTCGCGTATAGATGTTTCAAGGTTTACTAAATTGTCTGTGGTACTTCTGTTCCTAAAAAAAACAAAGTCGGCAGCTGTTCAACCAAGTCATCCAATTTGTCCTCATTGACTCTGACATCTGGTGGCAAGTATATGGAACAAACTGTGACAGTAACGACAATTGAAATTCTGACTGCCACAGCTTGCAGCTCTGTTGTTATTTGTACCGGTAAAGACAAGATGAGGTTTGAAACCAGTATAGCCACACCTCCACTGGCGTGGGTGTGGCTATCATCATCTTTATGATAAAGATTGAATCCTTTTAAAGTAATCTTTTCTCCAGGTTTTAGATCTGTTTCCTGGAGTGCCATGCAGAGAGATGAAATAGATGATGTCAAGTGTTTAACGTCAGAGAAGTTGTTGCAAAAACCACGACAGTTCCATTGGATTATTTTATAATCCATTATTTGTTTGAGGCAGCATTCTTTGCGAGGGTATCCCTCTTTAATTTAACAGAGGGTCTCTCTTTTGGAGATGACATTGGTTTTGTTACCTCCACATAATTCTCTTCATCAGAGATATCAGAGAACTCTCTCACAGACTGAGTCTCTGATTTTTTTGATTTAGAAAGAGCTGCTTTCACTCTGTTTGATGGGTTGCTACTAGCCTTTTTAGAACCCAGGTTTCTCGTTATCACTTGTTTTAGATAGGGTTGTTTTTTGTTTTGTATTGTCCTTTTCTGGTGTTTCTTTTGATGGGATCAGTAAACATTTTGCATGGTGAGTGAGAGATTCCTTTGGGGAAACAGAAATGCCCGTCTGAACTTCACATGTCTTTGTAAATTTCAGAGCAGCAGCAAATGTTTTTTGTTTCAGTGGTGAACTTGAAGTGACCATGCGACCTGCCTCTGGGTAGGGTAAGTTGTTTACTGTTTCTACACGCTGGATCTCTCTCTCTCTGTCTGCCATGCAGGGCATTTCCGGGAGTAAGCAGGATGGGCATCTTTGCAGTTCACACAGCATGGGGTACTTTTACATCCGGTACTCTCGTGACCTTCTGTCCCACACTGTGCACATGCGCTTTTTCCTCGGCAGGATGTCTGCGAGTGTCCAAACTGCTGGCATTTGAAACAACGCAGCCGGTTTGAAATATATGGTTGAACTGAGCAATGTAGGTATCCTGCTGTAATAAAGGATGGCAATGTTGGTTTGTTGAAAGTAAGAATCAGGTGTTTGTTTGGTATCAACTTGCCATCTCGACGAATGGTAATGCGCCGGACAGCAGCGACACCTTGGTCTGAAAGACCGATCTGAATGTCTGATTCATCTTCAGACATCAGATCAATCTCAGATATCACACCACGTGATGAGTTTAGGCTTCCATGTGGTGTGACAGTGACCTCCATTTCTCCCAGAGTCTTAGTTTGCAGAAGTTTTGCCTATTGTTGTGGGGAAGCTGTTTCCACCAGTAAATCTCCCGATCTTAATTTTTGTATTTTTTTCAATTGACCAATGGTCGATTCAAACAATTTTTGAATCAAAAATAGAGATGCTTTAGAGAAGGGTTTCTCTCCAGTCGCATGCACTATTAAGTACACTGGAATACTGGAGATTTTTTTCATTGGTGGTTGTTATTGTTGTTGATGCATAAGGATGTTTCGAATTTTTTAAATCCATTATTGAAAAATTATTATTCACCTCCCAGTGACCCCATCAACCGTGAGGCCGAACAAGGGGATGCCATCACATGGAGTACTTTCATAGACCGTTACACCAGGGTTTCCCAGGAGCTATACCCTCACAATGCAGTCAGGAAGAGCGCATCTTGCCTGATGTGTCCGCCCGGTCTGCATCGATCAATTGACTCCAAGCCAAGTTCAACAATGACTCAACAACCAGCCGACTGACATAAACAGAGCCTGATTTGAGCCTCCCATTTATCCGAAGCAGGGGACAAAGCAGTGTGTTAAGGACGTTATGTTGCCCCTCAACTACCAGGATCCCCCTTTCCAGCATACAAGACACCATGCACAGCAAACACGTGGGTGGGCGTTCAGATCCCAGGGATGGTAAAGAAGGGTTACTAAACCATCTCTGGGAGGTCCCCTCACCACCAACAGGAACCCACATCGAGGGGCCCAACATGCAGGGCGCATGGTGAGGTCGTGTGCAGTGTGTAACGGTTTCTCCCACCTCAGACACCAATTCAGTCTTTTTTTTTTAATTACTGCATGTGTTGACCCTTTGCAAATTCAAAGGGTCAACACATGCAGTAATTAAAAATAAAAAAGACATAGATAGAAATTAATGGCAGATTATTGTCTATATTGTTTATGTCTGTTAGCATGGAATTAAATTGAATTGCCACGGGGAGCAACAGTATATAAAGCACGTGATGACCTGCTGGATTAATCAAGGCAAGATGCCGAAAGCGATCACTCCGGAAATACGCTCATTAATCATACGTCACTACAACGAAGGAACACCTTCTGACGAAATTGCAGAAATGTTTGACATATCAACTCGTTCTGTTCAGCGAATTGTAAAGTTGTACGAGGACACAGGTTCCGTGGCCCCGGGCAAGGCGAAAAACCGTAAACGAGAAACAACAGAAGAACAGGACGATGAACTGCAGTCTTGCAGCAAAGACAACCCGTTCAAGTCTGCAGCAACTTTGAGAAACGAATTGAATTTAGATGTATCAACAGATACAGTAAAAAGAAGGTATGTAACATTCGTAATATAATACTCAAACATCATTCGAAATATATTTCTATCGATATAATGAACCGCCAGAAATACAACTTTATTAACGTGTTCTTGCGTATACAGAAATGTAAGAAACAGGTTAATATATATATGTTTCATTAATAGGTTGCGAGAAGCAAACTTATTTGGAAGAAAGGCAGCCGAGAAACAGGCCTTAACTATCGGCAACCAATTCGACCGTCTTGGGTTCGCCCAACAGTATCAAAAGTGGACAGTAACAGGCTGGTCATCCGTAGTGTTTTCAGATGAAAGTCTTCTCGTCGGTTCCTGTGGGAGCAAGTGGGTGCGCCGACCACCAGGCACACGCCATAACACAGAATACGTGTGGCGCACCCGAAAAAGTGGTCGCTTCTCGTTAGGCGAGTTTTTAAATTTAGTATTTTCGTGTATTTATGTCCTTAACTCTTTGAACATGTCAACATATCGGCATGTTCATTTCATAAATCGCAACTTTATTGACGTATTCTGTTTACAGCCGTTTGGGGATGGATGACTGCCGCAGGTCCCGGGGAGTTGGTCCGTATAGACGGTAACCTCACCGCTGTCCAATATATAGAAATACTTGAAGAGGTCTTGTTGCCGACGGTGAGGGCTGTCTATGGAGAACATCCATTCCATTTCGTCCACGACCGCTCCCCGATACACACCGCCGGAATTGTCAAAACATGGTTCGAAGATCATTCAGACATCATTGACATGGGATGGCCGGGGAGAGGGGCAGATCTAAACCCAATAGAGCATGTTTGGGCTCGCCTCTCTGACGGCCTCATTCAGCCGGCAACTCCCAGCGCAATCTTGGAACTTGTCAGAGGTCACTGGGAGGACCTTTGCGGGGGCAAACTATGTGACATACTTGTCGCAAGTATGCTCTCATGACTGAATGAGGTCGTGGACAGAGTCGGCATGTGGACGAGTTACTGACCCTCTCCCCTCCATCTGCAATGTTCGTTTACTGTATATGTCAAGACGACATTTTAATTTTTACTGTATATGTCAAGACGACATTTTAATTTTTACTGTATATGTCAAGACGACATTTTAATTTTTAAAGTTTAGAAATGACTATTTACATTTATTAATCTGTGTGGTTTTTTAAGAAGTGATAAAAACATTGCAACAATTAAATGTTATCTTTATTATAACTGTTACTTGTCATTAATGTGTATTGCTGGCAGATTGGTTGCTTAAATTTATTTGTTATCTATGATTCGCGATTCTGATATAGTTCAGTAACGATTCACGGCCAATAGCTGTATGCAGGGTGTGACCAATAAAAATGCCCAATCAAGCAAGTAGAACAAGGTGTAGCTAATACCCATTAACAAATCATGTTCAAACAAATTTTCGATTGTTTTATTGGATAATAACAAACCAATATACTTCGTGTTTTTTTTTTCTGAACTTACAAAACGTAATCAGTAAGCAATAAAGTCGTGAGATTGCAAAAAGAGAGGAGAAATCAAATTCAGATGCAATGTATCACCAAGAGCGATACATTGCATCTGAATTACATGGCAATAACGCAATGTGTCGCATTTAATTATGCCATGTAAAATATTTATATTTATTTTATTTCAAAACACCATCAGGTTGTTTACAATAGTTTAACCTTATTCATTAGAAGGCTTCTTTCGAAATCATGCCCAGAAGAATGTATAGCTTTTGATTATTGAAATAAATATTCATTAAAAATATAAAAAAGTGTGTATATTTATATTCTTTTTAAATGTCAAAAATGATTCCTGAACGGCATGTTTCCCGGATAAACAACTTTATAGAGGCAACTTTACGCCTGCAATGATGGCTTTCCCGTAGAATTCTATGCGATGCGTGGGAAGCTGCCATTCGTAGATTAGGTCGCATTAGCTTAAAAAAACTAATTAAAAATTTATAAAAAGGAAATTAAATGATATAAAAATAGTTTTTACATATGTAGTATAGAATTAAACGAAGGAAATATAATGTGATACGTGCATATTTACAAATTATAAAAAGGTGAATTCGAATATAATATGAATATAAATACAATAAAATAAAACAAATTGAATTCAATAAGATCTGTTTATAAAATGACAATATATTTTATTCATATATATGTAATAACGAAGATTTAGAGATATGGAAACATTTTTGCAAACTTGAACTCTGATCAAAATCAATAAATATTTTACGAAACAACGAAATGTGCATTTAAATTTTAATTCGTTACTTTATACAAGCGTATTATAAAACGCGCAGAAGAGACATGTCCACCCGAAACATGATAAAAAGCAATTTTATAACCGAGGCGGAAATAAATTACAAGAAAGGTATTAAAAGTAAACAGTTTTGACAAAATGATTCGTAAATATCAAGGACAGCATTCTATTCAATACAATCAAACTGTAGCCTTGACATCTGACCCATTTCTGACAGGAAAAGGAGTTTTTGTTTACATAGTAATAAAACACTTAGCGCATTGTTGTCATTAAGGGTGGGGAGTGGGTGGCAGCTCTCATGACACCCTGTTGCTAAAGTAATAAACTTTTACTGACCTTGACCCACAATCTACCCTTCTCCGATTACTAAGAATAACAAGTGGGAAGGAGTTGTTTAAAGGGTAATAAAACACTTGGCAGTTTATTAAGTGACCTCTCCCGCTCTACTCAGATTACGGCAAAAGCAATAAACACTTAACACTGGACATTGACACCCAATCTCTTCCTCTCTGATTACAAAGGAACCGACGACAATCTGTGAAAGTTGAGATAGTCTATTGGAAAGTGAGACCTGATCTGTTTATTTTAAAGCTGTATCATCTCAAATTACAGGAAAATAAACATGAATAAAACGTTATAAGGAAAGAAAAGTATGAAAATAACAGATAAAATCATATTTCTGATGATCAGGGGCGGAAATTTACAATTAAAAAAACAAACAACCGATGCTTCGAACCCAGCATTAGGCAAGCAATGAGCGATTAGTAATGTCAACCTGCATCACGCTTGACTGCACAATTAGTCCCTCCAGCTCGATTTCCTCACCCCTATTACGGCGCAAATCGGACCAGTCCACCTGAAACGCCTTTGCTAACAGGTAGGACGTCCTGGCGTATTACGTGATCAACTTCCTGAGCTGCGCGATCGATCTATCTGGCGACAACTTCATTGCTCTAGACTCAGCCCTGGATATTATTATTGTCCTGTCCCATTCACGCAATAATGTCTGATATGCAATACAATATCTCTTAATCTCTAACTCTTTAAACCCTGTATGAGGATCATCTTTGATAGAAGTCAATAATACCCTTTGTACATTTTCGTAATCCATTACCTAGTCTAAAAAGACCTAGTGTTCTCGACACACCTCGTTTGCTTACTCTGATTTTGGTGTGGTACTCCTATATTGCTGTTCAATAAGTTTCATTCTAAAAGATAAATCTTCTTTCTCCATCATTTTTCTTATACAACAAATGCATTGTACAAACAAATATCTACTAAATGAAGAAAATATTTTTTCATTCTTTACTTCACAACTGGGTGAATAGGTAGACACTGAGAATCTTTAACATCACTCTTTATTCAAAAATATTTTACACACAAAAATACACATCAATGTACAAGATATTCATGAATAAAGAGTGATGTTGAAGATGCTAAGTGTCTACCTATGCACCCAGTTCCGAAGTAAAAAATAAAAGAAGACAATATTTTTGACTTATTCCGAAACTTTCTACATTTCTTCCCCTTTTCTCGCAACCAAATAATCATGCAGATGTTCATCTAAACCAGGCCTAGCCAATCCAAATTGTTTCATGGGCCAGTTTGATCACTAACATTATGGTGGGCCACAATTTAGGCAAACATGCTTTCATAAAAGTAAAATACAAAAATGAATAAGATTTTATTGTTATACCAGAGTTTGTACTCGCATTGCGCATTATAACAATGACACATGCAAATTTTCATTTATTTAATTGTTTTGCTATACACATAATAGGAAACAAAAGTTTTGATAGATATAGGAAGCGTGCAATGCCATAATGTTGTAAATGCCAAAAAACAAACTTTTCAGGAGAGAGAAAAAACACTTTTTCTAATGAACAAACTTAAAATGATTTTTAGAGCATTTGATTAAACAATTTACACTTTGGAATAAAACATTGGGTTTAATTTCAAACACCTAAGTATGATAGTAAGGAAACAAAAAAGTTTAAAAACAGGGTTAGAGCCATAATGTTGTAAATGCCAAAATTGTGCAAGTGCATAAAGTTGTAAATACCAAAAACAATTTCAATCATAAAATTAATGTTTCTACAGCTGAAAAACAGTTTTGAATACCAAAAACTTACATTTAAATTATTAAACACAATTTACAAATTCAATATCAATTTTAACATTAAAAACTGGCAATAATCTATTAGTGACTGCTTCTTGGCTTCAAGTTGAGCCCACAGTTTTGGTACTTGAACTGGGCTGTAATCTTTATCAATTGTAATATAATTATGATAAATAAAGGAAAATATAAACATTAAGGTATTAATTTAGTGTAATAAAAGTTAAAATGTATTTAAAAACTTCAAATTTGAAAGATTAATGGAAGTCCGAATATCATTATAAAATATCAAATAATAAGGTGATACAGGTTAACTATTAATAAACTGGCATTCAGTTATCCGGTTCTGCATAAAAAACTCACTGCATTACAAATTGGAATAACAAAATGATGTAAATGTAAACCGTACCATTTTACATGCCAAAAGTCACATGGCTTGCACTTTGGTGCTTAAAACATTATGGCTTGCACATAAATTCATCTTCAAAGTATAGCCACTTAGGGCACCACTATTGCCACAATATTTTTTTTGTAGGAAAAAACATTTATTGAAGAAATGAATTTTAAATGCAAACGTATTTTTAGAAAAATGGCATTTACAACCTTACGGCATTGCACGCTTCATATAATATTGCTTAGTGGGCCGCATGCAGCCCACGGGCTGGCCAAACCTGATCTAAACAGTCAACACCTCCAATTGTATCACTATAGTCAACAACCTGTGGTTTCATTTCTACACTACCACTATGCATTTCTTTTCTTACTTTTACTCTCTGCAATCCACAATCCAGTAAAGTAACAGGTTTCTTATCCTGCAGTTTTAAAATCATTACTTTACCTCTCTACATTGCCACTGTCTCCCCTTTTTTCAATTTTTTCTACGAAGACGACCCTTGAAAAGCTTAAGACTCTTGTCTACTGCTGTATTTCTTTCTGGGATATAAAAAGTGCAAATTTAGTATTTAAGGTTATTACTATTGGCCAAATTTTATTTAGTTGCAAGTTGTGATGGGTTGTGGCATCATAGATGTCAAACCAGATAAGAGGATGTACTAGTTCAAAAATTAAATATTTCTCACACCAATTTTTAGTTAATTGATATCAAAAAACAGATTTTTACGAATAAAAAAAAAATGTGCATTTCAGCAATTAATAATGACACCTACGATCCAACAACCTGCCCCAGTTTGAAACTAAATAAAATTTGGCCAAAAGTAATAACTTTAAATACAAAATTTGCATGTTTTTATATCCCAGAAAGAAATATAGCAGTAAAATTTTATGCCTTTCAAGGGTCATCTTTTGTGGAAACAACACATTCCTCTCAAACAGTCTCATTTTGGTGTGAAAATCTATATGTTACGTGAATCTAAATCTGGATACTAATACAGTTTTATTATTACTTATATCAGAAGAGGTAATCATTTAATTAATCCTTTAATGCCTGATTATTTTTTAAATTCTGTTTAGAAAACTCCATTATTTTTACTTAAATGAATATTGATTATTGATGATAAAAGTAAAATCAAGCACTCCTTTTCTTATTATCAGTATGTACGTACAAAGTGGTGCTTAAATGGCACCTTACACAAAATGTATTATACAAGAAAATTATCATTATGGGAAATGTCAGCTTTTCTGTAAAACTTGTTTTTTTTTTAAAGGTGTCATTACGAAACATTTTGTACACATTTAACTCTTTCAATCACCTTAAAGCAGATCTGCTTCATAACTAATACTGGCTTTAAAACAGAAACAAGTAATTTCTTAGCCTACCAGTCACGTTGAAGCAAATTTGTAGACCAATCAGAATGTTCCTTTATAATGACACCACCATACTTCATTGCAAAGTACCATGTGATCAGATGAAAGTTGGTGGTTTTTGTTGTGTCAGCATATAATATGGTGAGTTTTAAAAATTTACAGTTATAAATATATTTTTAACTTATAAAAAGAATTGATTATTATTCCTAAATACCTGTAAAATATAAATAAATATATTTTTGATTCATTACAAAAATATATTTAGAAAAAAGTTGTCCTTACAAATTGAAGCAATTTTGCATCATTGTGACTCACCGGTTGCTTTTTGAGAAATAAACTAAGTATATGTTGAGTCACTTAAGTTATAACCTGTTTCTTTTTAGATTAAGATTCATTACCACTTGCCAACAGCAGAAACGATTAGCATTGACAAGCTGTACAATATTCAATTGTGTTAAAGACTTTAGAATTCATTCTGATATTGAGAGATTATCTGATGATATTGCTACTGACATTATTGCATTGGTCTCAACTGGAGCTGAAGTAGATATAAATTCTGAGATAATGGAAGAATGTAAACTTGACCAGGAAGATGAGCATTTCCCTCCAGTACCTAATGCAAAATGAGCCAAAACAAAATTGCATAAAACTGATAAATTCAGTGCTGTTCGTGTGCCTCCCACTTAGCCTATCAATCCTTATCAATTTTATCCCAAATTCAAGAAAGTCGAAAAAATCATAAGTGCTCTTGTATATTTTCATCTATTTTTCTCCATGTATAAATGTAATATTTTTGGAACAATAGGTAACAATGATACAAATTTGCATTATATTATAAATTCAAAACAGAATAATGATTCATTCTAATATTTGCAGAATTCCTTAATTTACCTATTTAGTGATAAAATTATAGAAAAAACAAAATCCGACTGGAATAGAAAACAAATTCATGAATCAAAAGGATTAAAGTTTTGATTGGGTTCCGGTAGAAAAACTTCACTGATTTTGGCGTTAAACTATTTCTTTTTTATTATCACTAGCACTTTCGACGAGTTTATAATCGTCGTCTTCAGGTGAAAAGAATTATTTTAAAAACGAACGTGCAGAATGTTCGAAGGAAAACAGAATTTTTGAATTCAAAAACAGGCATTCGGTAATTCCGTTACGAACGTGCAAAAAGATGTTGGCATGTTCGAATTCTTAAATTTACGACGCGGGCGGCGCATGCGTGGAATTGACACCGCAATGGCAAAACGATGTTAGGCACGTTTCGTTGTTTAAGCGCCAATATAATGCTACCCACACTCCGGGTAGATCTAGAGTGGGGACATTGCATGCTTCCGTAGTAGCTGTGAGTAGCTCTTCCCAGATGAGTACAAGCCCTCGATTGTTGCAACATTTTATTATTTCCGTTCTGGACCACGGGGTTGTAGCCTTGCTCGAGAACTTTTTTAGCGAGCTCTAGTGTATTTTCCCTTGGCTACATCATCCTGATGCTCTGCTAGACGGGAGGCGAGCATTCTTGTTGTTGCTCCTATATCTCTTGTGCTAGCTCCCATTTCCGGATTTTCTAGGTGTATTGCGTAGACTCCCGATTTTTCTAAAGTGGTTAGCTTGTCACGATCATTACAGATGCACCTACGTAGGTTTGGTAGAGGGGTTATAGGTAGATTGTAGTTGTACTGCCGAAAGATACGACTGATGCGTATAGAGGGTGGTCCGAGATAAGGCAACGGAATCTGGATCATGGATGTTTTTTTCTTTTTTGTGCAGCGTGGTACGTGGGAATAGGGACTCCTTTACCCTGCAGAGTACATGCTCATATTTACCACACGTGAATCCTGCACGAGATACCGCCACTCTGACGATATCTAATTCACTTTTTATTGCTATCTACGTCGACGGAAGCAATAGCGCCCTTCTAACAAGTGCAGCAATGGCGGCATTGATATATCTCGGCGGTTGGAAAGCATCTGCTGGGATAATAGATGGCAACTCGTTAGATTTGTGATGAACTGCAAACTGCGGCCCCTCAACTGACTTTTTTATGCACAAATCCAAGAATGTTATTGACTCAACCTGCTCTTTACCCCACGATCAGTTTCGCTTGGGAGAAAGAGCAGGATGAGTCAATAACATTCTTGGATTTGTGCATAAAAAAGTCAGTTGAGGGGCCGCAGTTTGCAGTTCATCACAAATCTAACGAGTTGCCATCTATTATCCCAGCAGATGCTTTCCAACCGCCGAGATATATCAATGCCGCCATTGCTGCACTTGTTAGAAGGGCGCTATTGCTTCCGTCGACGTAGATAGCAATAAAAAGTGAATTAGATATCGTCAGAGTGGCGGTATCTCGTGCAGGATTCACGTGTGGTAAATATGAGCATGTACTCTGCAGGGTAAAGGAGTCCCTATTCCCACGTACCACGCTGCACAAAAAAGAAAAAAACATCCATGATCCAGATTCCGTTGCCTTATCTCGGACCACCCTCTATACGCATCAGTCGTATCTTTCGGCAGTACAACTACAATCTACCTATAACCCCTCTACCAAACCTACGTAGGTGCATCTGTAATGATCGTGACAAGCTAACCACTTTAGAAAAATCGGGAGTCTACGCAATACACCTAGAAAATCCGGAAATGGGAGCTAGCACAAGAGATATAGGAGCAACAACAAGAATGCTCGCCTCCCGTCTAGCAGAGCATCAGGATGATGTAGCCAAGGGAAAATACACTAGAGCTCGCTAAAAAAGTTCTCGAGCAAGGCTACAACCCCGTGGTCCAGAACGGAAATAATAAAATGTTGCAACAATCGAGGGCTTGTACTCATCTGGGAAGAGCTACTCACAGCTACTACGGAAGCATGCAATGTCCCCACTCTAGATCTACCCGGAGTGTGGGTAGCATTATATTGGCGCTTAAACAACGAAACGTGCCTAACATCGTTTTGCCATTGCGGTGTCAATTCCACGCATGCGCCGCCCGCGTCGTAAATTTAAGAATTCGAACATGCCAACATCTTTTTGCACGTTCGTAACGGAATTACCGAATGCCTGTTTTTGAATTCAAAAATTCTGTTTTCCTTCGAACATTCTGCACGTTCGTTTTTAAAATAATTCTTTTCACCTGAAGACGACGATTATAAACTCGTCGAAAGTGCTAGTGATAATAAAAAAGAAATAGTTTAACGCCAAAATCAGTGAAGTTTTTCTACCGGAACCCAGTTAAAGCGTGGCATGAGTTCTCAACTTTATTTTACTTAAAGTTTTGATATTTTCACTTCAGTAAATAATTTAGTAAATTCATTTTCCTGTTTAATTTTTTGTTATAAAAATAAATTTGACATAATTACAAGTTATAATAAATAGAAATAAAATGTAATGACATAAAATTGCACATATAATTACAAATATAGACAACCTTACGAAACCTGATACACTTTAATCAAGCTACAAAAACTGCCGATAAATAGCGGCTATAATAGTTATAAATTACTGATAAATTTGACCAGAGGAGGCATTAGGCACCATCTTGTATTTATTAAATGTAATACGAGATGATGCCTAAGTCTCCTTCTTTGGTCAAATTTATCAGTATTTTATGATTATTATATCCAATATTTAGCCCAATGTCATACAGCAGTTGTAACTTTATCATAATTACATAATATACAAAATAAAATAAAACTGAAGTTAAGAATTCACTGTAGTATGGTATATTTTGAAACACGGTACTGCACATAACCCAATGTGCGGTACCGTGTTTCAAAATGTGCTTCTTTCCTATGCTTTTTCCCTGTCTTGTCATGTTTTTTGCAACATACAGCACAGCATCTAGTGGGAACTGCTTTTTTATCTGTTGGCAGAACAAAGTCCAGAAAATGTCTTTCCGTAAGTCTAAGCGCACCTGGTGTTCTCGGCACACCTTGTTTCCTTCCCTAGTTTTGGTGCGGTACTCCTCTATTAGTTGTTCAACAAGTTTCATTCTAAAACATAAATTTTTCCTTTTGTCACCATTTTTCTTATACAACAAATGCATTGCACAAACAAATATCTACAAAATGAAAAAATATTTTTTATTCTTTACTTCACAGCTAAGTGCATAGGTAGACACTGGGCATCTTTAACATTACGCTTTATTCGGGAATCTCTTACACCACAGATACGTGTTTCGAGGATACGCCCTCTTCCGTCGGCTTTTTCTTTAAGACATTTAGTAAAGAGGTGTTAACTAATATATGTATTTAAAAAACTGATGTGTATTAGTTACCACTTCTTTACTAAATGAAAAGAAAACCACCTATGTGTATGATATTCCTAAATAAAAAAAGTGTTTGATATGTTCCTCTTCTGTCAGCTTTTTCTTTTCATTTAGTAAAGAAGTGGTAACTAATACACATCAGTTTTTTAAATACATATATTAGTTAACACCTCTTTACTAAATGTCTTAAAGAAAAAGCCGACGGAAGAGGGCGTATCCTCGAAACACGTATCTGTGGTGTAAGAGATTCCCGAATAAAGCGTAATGTTAAAGATGCCCAGTGTCTACCTATGCACCCAGTTGTGAAGTAAAGAATAATCAAAAGACAACACTGTTTCAGAATAAGTCAAAAATATTTTTTATAATATTTCTTCCCACCGAATAATCATGGATATGTTTATCTAAATGGTCAACACCTCCAATTGTATTGTTGTAGTCAATAACCTGTGGTTTCATTTCTACACTACCATTATGCAATTCTTTTTTTACTTTTACAGGATTGTGGATTGTAGAGAGTAAAGTAACAGGTCTTTTATACTGCCATTTTAAAATCATTACTTTACCTCTCTGCATTGCCACTCTCTCTGCCTTTTTAAATTTTTTATGAATTATACCTGAAACCTCTTTTTGGTATGTAGTAATCCATAAAAATCTGACACGATATCAGATAACCTGCTGTGGGGAAGTATAATAATTATCTATTGTTAGACAATAGCCTTTGCCTAACAATGAGTAACAATAAAGCTTAGTTCACACTGAGCAAATAGCAAAAGCAAACGAGAAAGGCAAAAAACGAGTTTTATTCGCTTAGCAAAATTGACCCATACAACCAAAAGTGAAAAGCAATTGCAAATTGTAAGCAGCCAATCATTTGCAAGCAAGAGAAAACGTCATCTCAAAAAACAAAATGGCCGCTTCCGACATTCCGTCGTTAACCACGTTTATTTATTTATTGAGAAAGAAAAAGCTTGACGGTTCCGAACTTCAAAGCATTTCGCGAAATGGTAAAATTTGCCGGAAACAACATCATGTCTGACATCTTACGCGCTCTGTTTTTCGCTTTCACCAGCAAATTGCGCTCAGTGTGAACTAAGCTTAACACGATTTGGGATGTTAATGGCATTTGTTGGTATTTTTCATTTAAGTAGCACTGTGTGAAAATACAAATATTCGTAGTTTGTGCTTTCCCATTTTTATACTCTGCAGGCACTGCTGTCCATTTACAGACAAATTCGCCCAAGTAGGGATCACCATCCATTAGTTTCTGTTCCAGACGACACATTTCGGCGACCGACCTTTCTTTTTAGGCTACGAGTCGTCGAAAAAAGCTTAAAAGTCCTCTTTTATTTTTAAACACAAAAAAAGTTTCCAATTAAAAATAAAATATTTTCTAAAATCGGAACTGGTGATATACGACTGTCCTTGTTTCTCCGTCTTGCCTTTTCAGGGTGCTTCGTCCTTTTATCTACAGAGAGGAAAGCGCTGGAAAATGCAGATTTTTTTTTTTTTTTTTAAAGCACAAAAAAGCATAAAGGCCTTTTTAGCTTTTTTCAATGGCTCGTAGCCTAAAAAGAAAGGTCGGTCACCGAAATGTATCGTCTGGAACACAAACTAATGGATGGTGATCCCTACTTGGGGGAATTTGTCTGTAAATAATTAAACTAATATTAAAACTTCAGAAGATAATGTTAATTTTCTCTTTGCATGTATTATTTATTATAAAAATTTTGCTTGTTGGTAAGTAGTAGTAATAGCACAGGAAATTTTCAATTAAAAAAAATGTCATGCATTATATTACTTTTAAATGTATGTTTATATAATAAATGTATGTTATATTAAATATTCTGCCCACAGTTTGCAAGATGTCAACCAGAAGTTATAAAAGTGGAGCTCAAAAGAGGAAAAAGAAGCAGAGAGCTAAAGAAGAGCTTAACAAGTTAACAAAATTAGAAAGTTTCTTAATGATAGATAAGGGGCCTGATAAACCAAAAGCCTCTACCACATTGAGTCAGTCACGAGATATTAATCCTATTCCTGATACAGGACCTGGTACATATAGTTGTATAGAATCTACTTCAACAAATGATGTGACAAATATTAAGATTTATAAACCAGAGAGTAGTACAGGCACGGAAGATTCAGCATCAAAAAACAAACAGAATGATGTTGGGCTGTGGGGTGATTTAAGTAAAGACGAGATTTTATACTGGGTAGAAAAAGGTCCGTCAGAATTTCAGCACTCAAATGGCTCATTTGAAAAATCATAGAAGCTTTTTGCAAACCAAGACAGATATTGCTCAAAAAGCTTGTTCTATCCCAAATGCGCTAATGGTGAAAAAATATTGAGGGAATGGTTAGTATATTCGCCAGCAACTGGTCGTGTATACTGTTTCGTGCGTAAAATTTTTTCAAATTCTTCTACACCATTATCATCCGATGGATTTTGTGATTGGTGCAACACCTATTTAGTTTGAACTCATGAAAACTGTGTAGACCATAGAACAGCTTCGTTAACATATCTTACAAGAAAACGTGGCTCAACAATTGACTGCCAACTAGCAGAACAGATAAATAATAAACGGCAGCACTGGAAGAATGTTCTTGAATGAGTTGTGGCAGTCATAATTACTATGGCAGAGCGTGGTTTACCTTTCAGAGGAGATAAGGAAACATTTGGTTCTCCTCACAATAGCAATTTCCTTGGATCACTTGAACTTACAGCAAATTTGATTCTTTTCTAGCAAGCCATATAAAAAAATTTGGGAATAAAGGATCAGGTGTCACTTCTTATCTTTCTAAAACAATGTGTGATGAATTTATCCAAATTATGGCACATAAAGTAAGAGACTCAATCTTGGATGATTTAAGAACTGCAGAGTACTTCAGTTTATCTGTAGATTCCACTCCAGACCAGTCCCATATTGATTAGCTCACTGTTATTGTGAGGTGTTTCACCAGATGATGGGCTCTCTATTGAATGTTTTCTAACTTTCCTACAGATGGGTAGCCACACAGGGGAAAGTATGGCTAAGATGGTGCACAACTACCTTACAAATGAGTGCAAAATAGATTTTAGTAAGTGTCGAGGCCAGTCGTATGATAATGCTGCCAATATGTCTGGCAAATACAAGGGTATGCAAGAAATAATACTGAAGATTAACAAGTATGCTAGGTATATTCCATGTGCTGGTATTCCCTGAATCTTGGTACAGCAGAAGTTGACTGTTTAGATGCAGTAAACTTTTTTGGAATTGTTCAAGAAAATATATAATTTCTTTTCTTCATCTACACATAGATGGGCAGTACTGTTGTCATTCTTCAAAAGATGATTCAAAAGTTCCAAAGTCTTTGTCATAGACTAGACGGTAAGCACATTCAATGGCCACAAGTGCAATACTTGATAGTTATGATGGAATAATTTCTGCATTGCATCAGCTGCATATTGATAGTACAGAGAAAGGCAAAACAAGAAATCAAGCCATAAACATTTTGAATAAAATGGAGGAGTTTGAATTTATGGTAAAGTTATATTTGTGGAGTTACTTGCTGGATGAATTTTACAAGACTAGTCAATCACTGCAAGACCCCCAAATTAGTCTGGATGTATGTAGGAAATTGTATGCTTCACTTTCGGATTTTGTTAAAGGTTCCAGGGATACGTTCGATCATTTTGAAGAAAAAGCAAAGGAAAAATTGCCTGACGTTGATTACCAGAAAAGCAGATATAGAAGAAGGCATATCAATGATAATGAAGATGATACTTTAGAGAACCTTGAGTCAAGAGACAAGTTCAGAATCAAAACATTTATACCTGTGATGGATGCATTAGAGTCAAGTCTGGCACAGAGGGCCTCAGTATACAATGATGCTGCAAAAAAGTTTTCATTCTTAACAAAATTATAAGCTACAGAAGAAGAGATTCGTGAAGGAATTAGTGCTTTATGGCAAACATATCCTGAAGATGTGGACATGAATCTTGTAGGAGAAGTCGAGCATTTTCATCAGTATATTAGACATAGTCAAGCCTATGGTTCAGCAGAACATGATAGTCTGACACATTAAGATCTGTATAGAATAATATTTAACGATCTTGGCCAATCAGCATTCCCTAATGTACAGTACAAGCAATTTAGAGATTGTTTCTTAGTATGATGGTTGCAAATTGCTCTGGAAAAAGATCTTTTTCTCGGCTGAAGAGGATAAAAAATGAATTTAGAACAACAATGACTCAAGATAAAGTATGTTCTCTCAGTCTCATGTGCATAGAAAGTGACAAACTAAGCACTTTATCATTTGATGATGTCATCGGTGACTTTGCTCTAGCAAAAGGCAAAAAAGAAAATATTTTAGTTTAATATAATTCCTTAATCCACATAACATGTTTCAAGAGATTAGATAATAAGCCTTTGTAAATTGTGCCTTTTAAAAGAACTTTTGTTTCTTATTACTAGAGTTTGCATTTAAGTTTGTTATGAATAAAAATGATTTTAAGTTAAAGATTTATTATTTCACTATCTATACACTTCTTAATTGTATTTCAGTTTAACCCTCTAGGTATCCGAAAATCATATTTGGCACTGACATATAATATCTGGAGTTATAAAGGGCCCCCATATCTCAAATAGCTTAGAGCCTTATCAAGTCTACATCCGGCCCTGCTCCTAACGTTAATTATCACTCACCTAAGGGCAACTTCCAAACATTAAAATTCTTTCCTGACGAGGTCTGTTCCATTCTGGGTTCATATATCATTTCAGCTATAAAGTAGAAATTACATAAGTAGACATACATATACAGTTAGGTGTATATGTATAATATATATTTATATAACTTCTATTGTTTAATTCTATTTTATATATATATATATATATAAATAATAGTTAATTGATAACTTATTGCTAAGAAATGTAATTCTATCTTTCTTTTCTCAATAAATCGGCCCACCAATGGCCAAGTAGTTCCGTTCTCTGAACACTGAGTCATGGGTTTGCACCTCGTCAGGATGGATTGGCCACAAAGTTTTCCATGTTTTCTCCACGTCTAACGCCTAAATAGGCACCAGTTACCATTAAAAAGACCTCCTAGAAAGCACCTCCTTCACAGATTGCTCAAGTGTTGCATTGCCATAATTTAACAAAACAAACAATTCTCAATAATTCTACAAAAGTAGAGTAGCCTTTTAACGCAAGGCACAGAGGCCTCTTTACACTGTAATCTGATTTTAATAAGAAAGAATTTTCTATGGGGAGGGATTGTTAGCCCTTTGCCCAACACAGTTATTTACCCATAGAATGTGAAAGTAATGTTAGCAATTACATATTTCCTGACTATGGTTTGTAAAAATATAAGACTTGGGCATACAAAAACTGAATCTATTGTGGAAAACGTATTAGCTCCATATGCTCTTGAATTAATTATATCTGTTGCAAAGCATTTAATGTTGCCACAGATGCTTCTAATAAAGGTAATAAAAAGTTATTTCCAATTGCCATTTGTTATTTTAATTTGATTGGCGACGAGCAACCTATTGTGCATACTTTGATAGATTTTAAACAAAGATGGGGTAAAACTTCTGAAGAAATTTTTAATGTTATAAAATCAACAATTGAAAACACAGGATTACCAATTGAAAATATCACCTCATTTGGAGCTGATAATGCACCGGTCAATTTTGGATGTAAATCTTTGGTTTTCATGAAATTAAAAACAATTAACAATAATTTAATAAAACCTAATTGTAACTATCGTATTCTCCATAATACCGCTATATTAAAAACAATGATGTGGAAAGTTTAGTATTAAAAGTCTATAGCGAATTTCAATAGAGTACTGTACTGTACCTGCAACATCAAAGAATTAAGAAATTGTTTCGATTTCCTGGAACAGTCATACTATGAAACCTTGAAGTAAATTTCTACTAGAGGGTAAGCTTATATAAAGCAATTGATAGGTTACTGAAAAATTGGTCTGCTATTACTCTTTATGTTATAAATCAGAAAGAAGAAGAATGTAATCCTACAATCTGGACATTTGTACAAGATCATGAAAGTAGTATTAATGACGAAAAATCCTTACCAGAACTGATGTTATATTTCGTACATTCCTTTTTACATATTTTCCAAAAACACATTAATTTTTGAAAAAGAAAAAACCGAATTACATACTGTTTTTACAGATCTTAGAAACAATACAGTGCAGAGAAAAGAACAGTGCTTTTACAGTTTTATAGTTAATCAGACTCTTTTGGATTTTCCAGAGAATAAGAAGAAAATATTCAAACAAGAAGCCAATAAGGTGTACTCACGATCATTGAAATATTTAAATGACTGCTATGATTTTGAAAATGCATTTTTTATTTTTAGTTTAAAAATTTAATTTAAAAAATAATGTTCCAACTATACAAGACTGCGGTGAACTTGATAAATATAGAAACAAACTGGGACCAAGCTTCCATTATTAGACCAATGACTAGCAGATACATTATCGAACACCTTGAAAAGCTTGATATATATAAAGCACAAGTAAAAACAAGGTGTATTAATCACAGGGAACCCGAGTCTTGGTCTACAGCACGGAAATCACTTTATGATGATAAACTATGATTTCCAAAAATGTTTGATGCGGAGCCATATGTTATTTATATACATACATATCTTTATCACTGTCATTATTTGATATTTTGATACTCCTCAAGCACTGATCATTGTATTTTTACACAAGCACACTTATTAATTTCCTTAGGTTCTATTTTTTAATTTATTATACGTTTAACTGACAAAAGGCCATTAAAGACAGCCGAAAACGTTTTAACAGTATTAAATAATTTGCTGGAGTGTTAGAAAGGTGTTACTTTTTTATAATTTAGTCTAATTCCAGTATAATTTACTATATATAAACAAAATTGACTTCAAAGTAGGTGACAATTTTTTTAATAAACTATGCACAATAAAGGAAAGAGTAAAAAATTTGGAGGACGAGTTGAAAGCAGAAAAAAAATAATTCACAGTTATAGGCATTTATATTAAAAAAAAAGGAAATTTTCCAAACGTTCAGAAGATAATTGAATTTATATTTAGCATTCCAATTTCTAATGCGTATGTTGAAAGATGTTTCTCTTCAACGAACAACTTACGGTGGGATAAAAGAAACAGATTAACACCGGGGAATGTTAAAGCTGATATAATTTGCAGTAACAAAAATCAAATGTAAAAATTTTTACAAAGGAATAATAATATATAAAAAACTTCTAGAAGCAGCTAGGAGCAATCAAAAATACGCTTTTAAGGCGGTAAATAAAAAATAATGTACGGCCAGGAACACACATGTATAAAATTTGGCGTAAAATCTAGCATAAACGTAAAAATTTTTCTGAAATTTTGGCTGAAACGGAACTGAAACAAAGAGTAGAGCATGTCTACTTTTTACACCGAAATTCCTCCAATAAAGAGAAGTCTTTTCTGTGGCATCAAAGTAGACACATGGTTTTTATTCTAACAATGGCGGCAACGAGGGTTAACCCTATAATTGCGACGGTCTCGAAAAAACGAAAAATAAATAAAATAGAAAAGTTTATTGAATCCATTCGACCACAGTCTCATCAGACTGTATTTAAACATCATTTATGGATGGCTATAGATGCAAAATTTCAAACAATAGGCAGGTCTAGTAGAATTGATATATAGGCCTAGTCACACACAGATCACACATTCTTTATTTGAATTCGGAATGCAAGTGTATTAATTTAAATTTTCTAAATTATAGCAGAGGCAGTGGAGAAAAAATGAAAAGTACAAAAGATATATGAGAAAAAAAATTAATAAAATGTAGCACTGTTAGTGGCAGTGGTATTCTCCATTGTTAAATTGTAGTTCCAGAATCAAGGAATTATTAAATCCATGTAAATCATGCCCTCAAAATAGCTTTCTGACCCACTAGCATCTCTTTTTGCATTTTTTAATAAAATAGTCTATCATTGAATTGAATACAACCACCAACAAATAACAACATCAGATACCAACGGTGCCATTTTACTAAACTATATATGATGTTACATTTCCGTTTCCTATTCGGCCAGAATTTTTACTTAAGAGTGTTTTAGCATAAAACCAAAACTGAACCGAAAGCTGATTTCTGATAGTTTTATGCCACACAATTTTACACGTGTGTTCTTGGTCTAATGTAATACTTATTTTTTTGTAATTTTTCTTAAATTATTTTTATGTAGTTTATTATATGTAATCATTACTCATGTTACTTTTCAAATTTCTAAATTTGTAATATACATTGTATCTTTTGTAACTTAAATTAATATTAACATTGGCATGTGTTGTTATTTATTATTCTTACTTTTATCTATTATTTTTACAGTTAATATCGACATTAAACTGTTATTAATTATTTTTGACTATGCCACATGTGATTATCGTATTACTTTAATAATATATCATGTGCAGTACATGTTTATCTTCTAATCAAAAAATATTTATTTTCTACTCACAATGAAAAAGATCTAATTTTTTTATTTCCGAGTATAATATCCTAATTTTAAAAAATGTCCTGTCCCTCATCACCCATAATGGGCTTGCTTAAAGAGGCTTTTTGTACCCACTAGCAATGGAATTGGAATATCATGCCTGGTGATTTCCAATATATTGTGATATTCAGTGTTGATATGTCACCGATATATTGAAGTGTTTTGGTGTGATATATCAGTGAAAACTGTGCATTGGCTGGGGAAGGGACAAAGGAAAGCAGCGTTAAACATTGTCGTCATGCTATGTTGTTTGTTTGTGGCACTATCTTGTAAACTGCCAGACTGTCGACTTATGAAAACATTTGATCAGCTAACGAAACAGACTTCAAGTGAAAAATATATTAGTCAGTTCTGTACTGCCAATGATAAGTTGCATGACTAAAACCACGGCTGCCAGAACTCCTTTGGAAACAGTAGGGAAAAATTTTCAGGTTGCCATGATGAATTCCCTGGCACACTATTTTAAGGATGCTGAAAGCCACCACTTGCTAGCTATTTCTAGTATACTTGATCCACGATTTAAAAAGCTGCGTTTTGATTTGCCAATAGCTTGTTCACGGGCAATATCTCACATCGATGAGGCCTTAAAAGAGCATCAGTTAGAAGATAGGGTCAATATCAGTGGCACTTCTGTCAACTGGTCTGACACTTGGTCTAATGTTAGTAAAATCCCAGCGGAGTGGAAAGATACCACTCGGCAAATCATTAATAACATCGTAATGACCAGAGATCTTCACACTTATTGCCACTTGCCTAATGCAAATTGTCCTCATTGCAACACAACGAAAGTATCTTCCACACTTTCTTCAAGTGTACAACAGCTAAACAAATTTGGATTTGGTTAAATAAAATTTTCAAAACAAATATCTCTTGGTTCTGTATAAAATATTAATACCTCAATAATTTTCCTGTAAAGAACAAGAATAAGTACTGTTTCAATTGGATGATTGCATTAACAAAACAACTTATCAACTTATCTGGAAGGCAAGATATGCCCTCCTATTTGATAAGAAAAAATGGAATGCAATGTTGTTAATAAAATACGCATGAGGCTAACCTTAAAATCACATCTGACAAAAAGCTGTTTACTGAGAAAGATTTTGACATCCTTTATTACGGTACTATTGATGTTATCTTTAAAAAAATTAATAGCATGTATGTCTTTAATGATCAATGGAAATAACTATGTTCTTTGTATTTTTCTTGTTATCTATGTAACTATTTAAATGATAAATCTTTTGTAACTAAAAACTATGTGTTTGCTGTATATAATGTTACACTTTGTAATCAATTGCATGCCTTTGTATTTTCACTATGATCATTGTATTACTGCATCACTATCATAATAACCACTCTTGTAAATATCTGGTGCATATCATTCAATTGTAAATAATCTCGGGGTATTACGAACACTCTGCTCATTGTATAAATGTTAAATGTCACAATGTATTAAATAGAAAAGAAAATTTGTTTTTCTTCTACTGCCCGGCCCCGCGTGGGGGCCAGGCTGTAATTTTCTGGGGAGGGGCACCAGGTTAACTGGGGGGGGCCCACCCATGCCCTTTCCTGGCTACGCCCATGTTAACGCGCCACAGTAATTAATTGATTACGTTGCATCAAATTAAATAATTTATAAAAATTGAAATAATAAATACATTTATAAAATAATTGGCTGTATCTGTTCGCAATGATAATGTAAAACACACTGTACTTATAGTTTAGCATTTCCGATATTTAATTTATTTTTGAATTTTAAAACATAAGAAAAATTTTTTAAATAAAGTTTTATGCATTTATATCTGCAACTTTAGATAATGCAAAGATATAAGAATCTATCAAAAAAGTTAATTAATAATAATTAAAATCAAGAAAAAATATAAGTTTCTTTCAAGTAAGGAAACTTGTAAAAAGTCGGGTACGCGATCACGTGATGCCCGTCTCCCCACTTTGCATAACCAAATGGTCAAGGTTGAAATAAAACTCCAGCAGAAGTAAAAAACAAACATCGGCGCGTGTATAGGACAATAAACTTGAACAAGAGCAAAGATGAGACATGACACCATGTAATTTATGCTAATTACTTTCTAATATTAAAATATTAAAATCTTCAATAAATTATAATTAAATTAATTTTTTGACTGAGTTCGACTAGAAGCATATTGAAAAGCTAGATTAAAGTGAAAATAGCAGTTTTTCGACGCTAAATATTTACAAATTAATTTTTTAATTTGGTGCCGGATTGACCGCAGCTGTTCGAATGCTCACGTGCATGAAGAGTTTTATTAGTTTGTCAAAATGGAAAATGAAGGACACCGTTAGAATGCAGAAAACCATGGTGCATGCCAAATATATAAGCACCCACTTAAAACCAAACTTTTGTCTTTGTCTAAAGATTGTCTCTACAGAAGTTATTAATATTTAGGATATTAGTTTAAAATCTTTTATTTCCTGGCACGAGATTCGCTCAATCTTTAATTTTACAGAGTGCTAGAAAGATACAAGCTTTGAAACGAGTGTCCTACAATGTTTTATTTAATAATAACAGTAGAAATCAAATTTATTATCTCTCAACAATTAATTTTTTCAATTTTTCTACGGTAGTCAAAAACGAGTAAATGTTATCGTTTAAGCTAAAGAATAGCAGGCAGTTGGGAAGAAGTTTGCTTAGCAACTTACTTCAGAAAGTATTGGGTTCTATATGATTTTCCGTTGCTAAAACATGAGTTTCTACTGTTAGTATTAAATAAAATCTATTTCTTTCTTTTGTCCACTGCGCTTAAATAAATACAAATGCTAAAAACAATGCTGTATAAAAATCACTCTTAACGCCGAACTAGAAGTGTACTTGACTTAATGCAGCGTGATTATATCTAAGCGCTGCGGAGATCAGTATTTCACAAGGATACAAGCAAGGAGAACCCACGTGCAAATTCCTACAGCATGTGCAGAGTATTAAGCTTTGGGAAGCTCCTCATTTTGTTAGTCTATATAAATGTAGTACACTACATGTGTATACGACAGTGCCTTAACATGTCGCGCACAGTCCATAAGGCATACGGGGAAGTGCTGGTTGCTATTTCACTCCTGAGCGCATGTACGAAAAAAAAATTTCACATGGGAAGTGAAAAAGCTAAAAAAGAGAGGAGCTATGAAAAAAAGCAAAAAAGAGGGTCACTTTAAGCCCTGCAGATCGATCCATACAAAACGACCGTATATGCACCCCTAGTGTGCAGACAAGACGGCGACCGGAAACGCGGCCATCTCGAACGTAGGGAAAAAAAATTTCCCCGTCGCCATCTTCGATACCACGGGTAAGATTAACCTAATAAACAAATAAACAAGTTACATAATGAATTTGCATGTGTAGTGGTATTTAGTAATTTCTGCGTTCATTATCATCTTGTGTTCTTTGTACAGCTTTCCAATCTAAACCGCAAGTTTTGGGATCAGTATTGCTGGGTTGGATTCCCACGCTGTTAAAAGTAAGTGAGGAAATGTCACGTAGGTTTCTTACTGAAGTACCTGGTGAGATAAGTACCTTTAAAACTCATCCCATCACTAGAGCCGACAGGGTAGAAACAGTTAAAAAAAATTTGGGGAGAATCGGGTACTGTCCGGGCAAGCAAATTTTGAAAAGATGGCAACACTAATGGAGATTATTTTTTATAAATTTATTTATATAAAGTATTTAAATAATAAATGTTTGGCTTTCATTATAAGAATAAATAATTATAGAAAGAAAAATATAATTTGAGACTTACTACACAAAGCAATAACGTCCGTTGACAGCGACCAAACGTTTCTTCGACAACGCGCGCACAATTAATTTGAATCAATGTTGCCAGATAGTCAAAAACTACGACTTGGTGCTAGAGTAGCCAAAAAGTTGCCCAATTTATAAAAATTTTTTCGTTTCTAGACACTAAACGTTGCATCGAGAGAATTCACTAAAATTTTTTATTCCAACAAAATACTCCAAGTAATATGTTTTCATAAAGAGAAAAAATTTTTCATATATTTTCCGATATGCAAAAAACTATTTAAAATAGCTAATGTTGGTAAAATGTTTGTATATATTATTGGTGGTATTGTTTTTAAGTTTTCAATAAAATGCCAAAAGCTTCGAATATAACAGCTATAAAAGAGTAAATCACAAAACATCCCCAAGTTGTGAAATGGCAACTCGAATATTTTTAATGTTCTCGATACACTAATATAAGCAGACATACCGAATGTATTTCATTTATTTTTTGTGTAATTTCATATAAATTTTGTATTTATATAAAATGAAAAGAAATAAAATAATAATATGATTATAAAAATTTGGTCTCAATCAATATTTTTGGATTTGAAAGTACTTACGTTATAGAATTGAAATATGACTATTTACAAAAATATAAAATTTTCGAGTCTATCTTACATCCTTTTTCACTCCACCACAGAAGTAAAATTGGCTTGAATAAACTTCATTAGAACAACTGGTAAATTATAAAAAAATCTTCACACAAAGTTAAAATTGATCGAAACGCCGACCTTTTATTCGAGGATCCGGTGTCCTTTAAAACTAAAACAATGGTTACAATTTTTAATCACGATTACCTTGTCCATAGCAGAATATATCACTGGTTCAGGTCCTCTGGTGGTGGTTTCGGGTAATCATAAAGTCATTTGCATAAAAGCACACATGATAACATTTATGATTCACCATTATCATCTAAACCGGGTGAGGTTGGTGCTCTGTAATGGGCTTGCGCCAATGCCTGTAAGCTGGCTGCTTGGAAGCTGACCCGGTTTCGACACTCTTTCCGCCACTGATTTATTCGAATATACAATAGCAATCTTATCGTTTTTTTTTTCACACGTAGTATAGAAATTTGTAAAAGATACATAATGCAGTTATAATAAAATATTGATTTTAATTAATTCAAAATACGTTAAAATATGAAAATTTATATTTTTTAAAATACAAGGGAAAATCATTGGAAGGTGGAAGCGCCGCTTCCATCGCTTCCAATGACGGCACGCCACTGCAACGTTGGTTATAAACTCGATTTGTTATGCTCTACCATTGTGGGGGCTGGACTTAGTGGCGTAGCGTGGGTGTCAGCTGCCTGGGGCGGAGGAAAATTTCTCCGCCCCCTTAAATAAAATATGGGGAATCCCTACAAGTCAGTACAGACGGTGTTGTCAATCGCTACAACGAGCAAGACGTCATTATTATACATTCATTTAAAGAAAGGGGATTCCCCAGTTTCGTCACAGAATAAGTAATAAAAAATTCCGTGCTCCTTTCAATAGGTCCGAATCTAGGGTGCGACAAAAATATGAAATGGTTCAAATTTTTACAAGATATTATTATTATTTATTGTGAAAAAATGCCTCCTTCTAAAAGTGCCGCCCGGGCGGGTTGCCCCTGCCGCCCCCACTACGCTACGCCACTGGCTGGACTGGCTATCCTATGATAACCAGAATATATTATTTCTTTATTAAATATATTAAAGGACGATTCTATTTTTATACCTTTATTTTATTTTATGTTATTTATTTGAACTAATGTAGGAAAAAAGTTAATATTTAAAATAAATATATTTATTGTCGGAGTATATATTATATTATATTTATAACTCTTGTAAGCCAATGCACCTCTTGTAACTGGAATTTTTTTCCAAATTACGCTAATAAATTTTGATTTGATTTGATTTGATAATGGAAATATACAGATTATAACTGTCTAAATCACAGATATATACACTGATATATCCATGTTGATACTGAAGATACAAGAAATACAAATTTATTCCTAAAGATATGTTACAAACTTTTTGATTCCTACTTTCGCATACATTTTGAAATCTATTTTAAAGCGAATACTAGAAGAAAAAAACTGTAGAGTATATCCCAGTTCCCGAATATCTCATGCATAGAAAAATAAATTCGACTACTGCGATTACTTCCAACAGATAGTTATTTGTACCGTCACAGTGGTTGAAAAATGACTACTGTAAGTGCATAAAAACACTTAAAATTAGTAGTTAATCCTAAATTAACTTCCCCCAACTTGATAATTACGTAATTTTCCCAGTTTTTTTACGTTATTAACACCTAAACAGAAAACAGTTTTTCATAGAAGTCCTCTGGCGAGGAAAATCGCATATGTGTCGCAATGTCTCAACCTATTAGACCAGACCACGAAGTACACAAAGGAGAAAGCTAACCCGAACAATAAAAATACCGAAATTATTAATAATGACTTTTTATTAACACATGCGTGAAAATACTACGAAATTGGTAGATCATATTAAGAATTAGAAAGAGAATTAAATCATATTAAATTGTTTATTGATATCCATAACAACAGATTATGAAATCGCTTAGATTTTGATCAAGTTAGCAATAAAAATGCAATATCTGAAGTGTGTTTACCAATCTGTCAAAAATATGCAATAAATCACACAGATTAAAACTTTATGATCAATCTTAACTACGAATCTGATCAATAAAGTTACTGTTGTTCAGAAACTTATTATTTACTTATGACTTCCAATAACATTATTAAATTACATGCGCTATTACTAAATTTAGTTTAGTTATTTATGCTATAGTTCTATATTTGTGCGTATATATATAATTCCTAGCGTGATTGTCTGCCATTGTATCAGAAATTCATTGTTTAGGTATTCAGAATATGAATTTACCAAAAATTTACTTTAAGAATTAAAGAGACATGAATTTCGATTTCTATTAGCTTGATGATCAGATACGTCTTTACGTAATTTCTATTATATGCTCTTTCGTGTGTATCCATTGAAAATTTTTATTTTAAATGTATTAAATTTATACACGTAATTCAGTTAAGTAGTTGCTCAAGAAAGCAGCAGGAAACAATACAGATTAAGATCGACGTCGTATAGTTCAAAGATGAATTATCCCGAGCAAAAATACAGATGTGTTGGAGCCATCTTGAATCCTATTTTGAATTCGGCAAAAATATTTGGAATCGATTTCGTAGTTCCCTGTAATTGTATGAAACAAAGGGAAGACAATGGAAAATCAAAACTTTCCAAACTGTTCAAAATATATTGTGACTGCATCGAAGCAGTTTTGTGGTTACTAGTTATTGTTTATATTTATTGGATATTTAATATTGACCTTTATTGTTTACGAATCGTTCGTTACTTAAAGTATTACGCATTTCATGGTGCAATAGTAAACACGGCACTGCTCATGTATGCTGCTGCACAGTTCAGTATTTTGAAAAGAAGAAAAATAACTTTTCACCTTCATAAAACTAGCTACGAGGAAGAATGTAGAGTGATTGATAAGTTGCAAATTTTGCAAATTTCTTTATTAATTGTTTTATTCTGCGTATTTTTAGGTATTTCCATTCTCTCACAAGTTGTTGTATATTCAGAAATAAAACGACGAAACGGATCAAACCATGAGGCATTCGTTTGCTCTGTCAGCATCGGGTTTATATATATTTATGTTGCAGCAGATATTTTATCAGTTCTCTGTATTTTTTGCTGCGTATATTATATTATAATGAACAGACTAAAGAATCTTTCTAAAGAATTAGCAGATATGAAATGGACAAACACTGATTTGTATGAAAAGTTAGAAGAATATTTCAGAAAACATAGAGAGATATGGGAATTTCTAAAATCTTTGAACGAAGAATGGGAAATGCTAACACCTCTACTGTACGGATTTTATATGCACCTAGCGTGTGTCCTCTTATATGCGGCGATATTCGTAAACGTAGATTCAGATTACAAATTCTTTCTCACACTTATTTCTCTGGCATTTGTTGGAGGTTGTCTTGTAGCAGGTGAACTGTTGTCGAGTTTTACATCCTCGGTATGTATTATTCATTTAGCAATAAGTACTGTTGTTGCATGTGTTTTTATTGTTTCAGTTATTACTAAGTTTTGTTAAAACTTAACACAAAAATTGGTGATAACAATACATGTAGATATCAGAAGATGCATGTTAATAAATACGAATTATTAAATTAATAAATTTATACAAAGAAAGTTAATGGCGGTGATCTGAAATGATCTCACAAAGCTTTTACGTTTTTAGATTCAGGGTACCTTTAAACAGAAAAATAGAAAACAGTTCAGACATTTTTCAGTACATATGGATGTTTTGTTTATTTACTTAAAAGATTACTACAGCGCCTTTTGTCGAATATTTCTGAAATTTTACAAGGCAATTTAAGTATGAAAAGTTTTGATGCTGATAAATTTCAACTGTAGAAGGGCAAGGGGATGGTGACGTTTCATATCTCGAGTCGGATCGAACTTGATGAAGAGTTTACTCGTTATACCCGTAAATTCGGCTTTACCATTAACATTAAGAACGTCGTTATATTATAATAATTAATAATATAAAAAGTCTTTTTGAAATAAACATCTCACATACATCAGATGGTGCCTACAATTTTAGCTGTTGCCAATAAAGTTACGAAATTCGTTATTGGTTTAAAATATTCACTACGTTGAAAATAATTTTCAATAAACTAATAGATAAGCTGTATGTCAAACATTGAAAATACGCGATACGCAACAAAAATACAGATATAGGCTATCTTTAATTTGTGAATTTTTATGAACATTATCAATTGTTAAAAAATTAACTTACGTAGAGAAATTAATGCAGTTATTATGTTCATTGCAGTTATATGACGATTTTGTGTCTATTTACAAACTTTCGTCTGCAGATCTGCCATTAGAGTTCAAACTGAAGGTAAGCATACACTCCGTTCACAAGTATTCTGGGATGGGTTCAGTACATTTCTTATCAAAATTATTGTGACTAGGAATATCATTTATAGAAAGTTTCTTCAATTTTTTTGCTAAAACATCATACGTCGTTGCGTATAATAACGGTATGATATATTAATTATAAGACATTAAACTTTTACAAGGTCGAAATTCTTAATGATAGAGGCTTATATGGTTAATGATTTAGTCCAAAGTCATATCTCCATAAGAATGTAGTAATTAACACAATTATATCAGAAATAATAATATCTTTAAAGAAAACTAGAGAACCAGAATTATAGTAAGATTTGATAAAAGTGTAAATGTGTTAAGTTTTAGTTTAAAAACAATTCGCTGTAATATATATTTTATACATAAACTAATTTTAAATAATATGCATTGATAAATAAAAAACTGTCTATATAAAATGACGTAAAATTAATCATGAATTTACAAACTGACTGTATTTTTATTTAGATAAACGACTTTATGAAAAGATTTGGTAAAATTCCTTTGGCTTTCTCTGTTGGTGGTTTCTTCTATATAAAACAAGACTTTTTTGTCAAGGTATTTTAAAACTTTACTGAATGTTTTGGCTGTTTGATAGCAATGATCAATTCTTAATTATTTACAGATGGTCAGCGGTTTATATTCTATATTTTCCACCATCATCGATTTAACGGGAGTGATGGAAAAAGAAAAGAATTGTTCAGAAGTTTTTACTAAAATCGGACACCAAAACGACACTTCTATGTTGTAAATCTGAAATTATATAGTGTTTACAACAGAATAATTTCAATTTGTTTTTGTCCAGATTATCTACTGTAACGTAAGATTATTTATTGTGCTATCGTCACAACATCGAGTTGCAATTTTTAACATATTGATAATCTATTTAATTTACAATATATGCTATCCACCTGAATTTAGTAGTGGCTTACCCCTGTACATTATACTTTTTTGTCAGCAAATGAATCGTGCTCGTCATCTATCTAACCCCTTTCGAAGAAAAATATTTTTATATATATTGAATCGGTGCCTCCTGCCCCTAATATTCTGAAATCTGGTCTTAAATTTTATTTATGTAACACTATTTTCGAGATTAAGAATAGACATCAAACACACACAAACGGTGAGAATTTATAAGTTTAAATTTTTTAAATTGCACGTGAATAATCACACTTTCCAACACTTCTTTTTGCGAGATAATGCTAATAGTACGTCTGTTTGAATGAAATAATTTGTTTTCGTATAAAAGTAAAAATATTAGAAATGTATAAATATATAAAAATAAAACTAAAAAAGCACTGCAGCACTTCACGAAGATCTATCCAAGGAAGAGAATGTATATCCAACACCAGTTAATCCATACTTTCAGTTTGCACAAGATTAATACCATAGACAAGTGATTCTCAAACTTTTTCGATCCACCGCCCCCTTTGTCCGTAAAGTTATACCTTACGCCCCCTAACTCATTTTCTCTTGTGTGAGAAAGAATCTCACACTTTGTGCCTTTACCGTACATTGTTCTCAACATCTGGAAATTATTAAACGAAATGTTTCCTCTTATCCGTTTAACAGAAGAAAGGAAACGGCTGTCAGTGACCCCAACTTTTGCCTTTGGTCACCGTTCAGTACCCTGCCTCCAGCGCCCCTCTAGATTTACTCACCGCTTACAAGGGAGCATTATCGCCCACTTTGAGAAACGCTGCCATAGACAGACAGTGAGAAAAGCAGATTTTGAAATAAATGGCGAGGAAATGTCATACGCAGATTAATATTCACATTTAAATTATATTTTAACACTTAATAAATAATTAGAAATAACACGAAAAAATTGCAAAGTAGATTTATAGACCAACTTTCTTAGCTGAAAGTGTATGTAGCGCTTATGAAATTATGTTAAAAATAAATTTCACTAAATTTTTTACTTTCACCGGCCATTACGTGTACATGAATACAAGAAATATATTCAGCAATATCTATTGCTAGATATCGCTGAATATATTTTTTGTAAATCGATATTTACATACAGTAGAGCATCGATTATCCGACTTAATTGGGACTGGGGTCGGTCGAATAACTGAAAAGTCGGATAACCGAAAAGTATGAAAAAATACATTATTAGTATAGTGTATTAGTCCTGCTTTAAATACTAGCTTCTCTTTCATGGTCGAGCCAGTGCTGCCAGCTAAAACATGCAAAAATTTAACAAAAATAATATTAAAGTAGCCAAGACATAACCAAATATTGTAGGGCCACATCACTAGCGGGCATTTGAATTTGCCGACTAAAACGCGGTCGGTTAACCGATAAGTCGGTTAATTCGGAATCGGATAATCGATGCTCCACTGTAATTACTTAAATGTAGTTCATAAATTTAATAAATATTACTTAATTTCACACTTTTTGTTCTTTTAATAAAGTGTGTTACTGATTTAAAACAATTTTTATTAAAATAAATAAAAAATACATATTTTGTTTTATGAATATAGTGATTTTATGAATACCAGGAAAATATGTTTCAGCCTAATATTAAAATTTTGAGAAATGAAATAACTTTCTGTTTAAGTAAAGATAGAGTAAACACATAAATAGAATATCCATAATAGTCATTTTTAAAAAAATAAAGAAGAGGATCACATAGAAATAATTTAACTAAAAAGTGTGCGAAATTAATTATATAATAATTTGTCTTGTAATAAATGTAAAGAATGAATTATTTCGATGGAAAAAGAGGAATATGTTAGAACTATTGAGCTTGAATAACTATTAATTTGGTTTTGTTTAAATTATACCCATAGTTTAGAAAAAAAAACATTAACAATTTATAAGTTTTGTTTGTTAGAAAGAATTAACAAAATAATTCTAAAGAAAATAATACAAAATTTTTCGTCTAATTTTACTTTTGAAAAACATGAGAAAATCTGTAGTTTAGGTGAAATTTTTATTTATTTATTTTATTGTGATCTATTGCAACGTCGTATACAGAAAGCAAAAAAACTGCTACTTTCAATAAAATGATAAATATTAAAATATCTTGAACGGTAAAAATTTATGAGAACTTCTACGTGTGCATTAGAAGGTAAAAATTATTTACGGTTTTCTCGAATTAATTTCGAGTTTGGGCGAACGGTTAAAAAGAAGAATGTATCTTTGGTATACTGGCAAAATGAAGTGGCGTTTTCTTAATCAACACTGAGCGAGTTTTCCATCATTATCTTTCCACGTATCGTACGTTCGATTTTCTTAAGATGGTTGCCAAAATCAGTTTAATTTCTCTCGTGTTCCAACGACACCCTGTGGTGATGATACTACAGACTACATTTTACTGATTTTATTATATTATGTTAAAGATTTTCACCCAGACACATCCTGGAACCTGCCGAAAATTTGATATAAAAAAAAGGTGAGTATTTGGAAAAAACCTCGGAAAGGAATCTGTCAGGACCGAAAACACTTCGATTTTCGATGACATTTGGATTGCTATAAAGACGGAAAATTGAAACAACTTGGTCTGTATTCAGTCCTTAGAAAATTCTTTATTTTCGGAAAGATTAAAAATCGGAATTTCATTGTCGATGCGGTAAAAACTAATGACATTAAACTACACGCTTTTACTTTTAACGTGAAAATGAAAATATTGTTTTGTAGGATTTAAATTTTGTGAAATTTTAATCACGAATGCAAATGTCTTGTTATTTAGTTTTAGATATTCGATCATAAAATAAAAAGTAAGTCTGTCACCGGAAATAAATCATTAAAATACATTATTACACATGTCAGTTTCAGATAAAGTGTGAATCTTAACCTTTGCCCGAAATTCTTTTCCTATGTATATATTTGCCTTTTTGTTAGTTAGTCATTACCCGTGTCACGTCCGCACAAAAGTAACATTATTACATTCGTACTGTACATCTGTACGTTTCCAATTTGTAAACTTGATTTTAAATTTCAAATTTATGGAGTACACGAAAACAACATTAAAACACCTTATAGATTTTCAAACACAGAAACGATAGAAAATACTACACAAAAACAGGTTAAAGAGAAAACAATGGAACTTTATTAACTTATATTACAACAGGAATAATGTGTGTATTACAGATCTACGGGTGATTAATTATTTCAGTTCTACGGTTTTCAGTTCTATTATTTCAGTTCTAGTCAAACCTCGCTTAAAGGGCACCTTTCATAACGAGTGTTTCGCATAACGAGGAAAACAAATTGTAAAATTTTGCCTCGCTTAACGAGCGATGTTTCGCATAACGAGTGACTAGGAGAGGTAAAGTCCCGAATTGTGCGCATGCGGCATGTTCCATCAGTCTGTGTTTAGCACTCCTTCCGCTAGCATCTTAGTGACGTTTGTGATCATACATTTCTCCAAACTTGTGTTCAAACATATAACTTATAAACATCAACAACCGTAGCCCGTTATATAATAAACATGCCAAACGATATGCCAAATTCTTGAGTCATTGAATTAAATGACCGATTTCAAATTAAATTTTAGAAATGGCTGAATTAAAAATTAACTATTTATAATATTAAACTTAATTCGAGATGGAAACATACCTGCCTACCTCTAGTCAAATTAATTAATTTGTAATATTTAATTATAACCTTTACATAACCGAAGAATTTGGCATATCGTTTGGAGTGTTTACCAAACACATTATCTGAATTTTTTTTTTTTTTTGTTGCTGCAAATCGAATTTTCATTCTAAGATGGTTCTGTGGGAACGCCGTGAGGTAGGACCTTTTTTTTTCGGCGAACAAGTCGGCAAGACCCACCCCACTGTCAGGGATGGCTAAATTTTCACGATATCCCGACTTGTCGGGATCGGGTAATTAATCGTCAGGTCGAGTGGAGGAAGCGTGTGGGGTCGTCGATATAGAAAAGGCAATATCCGTAGTAACAAGACAACACACATAAAGATTTATTGGAATATAGAATCTACTACGTCGAAGCTACGCATCCCGTCCCTAATCGCGGGAGAGAGAGAGTTCACAATGGTTGGGGGAATCATACCTCGTCGATGTATCGATAGCGATTGCCGGTAGTTCTTCGGTGCTGGTGGTGGTCTCGGGCGGTGGGCGGCGGGGTGGTCAGGCTCGTCTTCGGCGACGTCGGCGTTTTCGGATAGGCCTTCGCTTTCGACTCGGTTTCGACGGGACGTTTGTCGTCGTCCTATGTTCAGCCACCCCGTTCTCAGATATCTCCCCCTTATATATTCCCGATCTCGTCCGCTGCGATCACCAATCGCGACGGAGGGTGATGAGTCGGGCTCCGTGACTCAGAAGTCGAATCCGGAGAGGAGAAAAGCGTGTTTGACGGCGGAAGACTGTACATCCTTCGAAGCTTGATCGCTATCTCTGATCTTGATCGTTATCTCCGAGGGAATTAAAACAATAAAAGTTTAAAATCAGACTGACCGGTTTAATTCGGTCCTCACAGTTCATTCCGCGCTAGAAAAAATGATAATGATTCACACTTTTTAACAGTGCATATTGTACATTTTTTTTTTGAACAAACGTTATACATAAAACATTTGAGCATTTTTTCGGCGTGGAACGCATTATCGTATTTTACATTAATTTTTATAAGAAATTTGTTTTGTTTAACGAGTGTTTCGCATTACGAGTAAGATTCTGGAACGAATAACGTTCGTTAAGAAAATACCGACAGTATAAAAAATGTAATAAAACTATTCCTATTATTTTATGTTGCTGCGTTTGTAGCGACAGGTATAAACACGCACGTATAACTAACGTGACCAGACGTCCCGTTTTGAACGGGACTGTCCCTTTTTAGAGTTACGAGTCCCGGTGTCCCCGAAATGAACTCTGGGACGCAAAATTGTCCCGTTTTCTGAAACCGCGCAAAAATTTGAGTAGTCGAGCCGGCCGGACGGCCGTCGCGCCGGCGGCCGGACGCGATCGGTGTGCGAGAGCAAACTGCGTCGTCGGTTGACGCGACGATAGCCGAGAGTGGCGAAGACGTCATCGCTCGCGCTTTGTTGACTAATTGTTTGGCAGATTTTTCGTTCGCCCACTTCTCGATATTTGTTTTGTTGTTGTTGTTTGATGCTCGTGTACCTAGTAAATAACTTAAACTTCTTTTGTTTTGGAATCATAAGTTAAAATGCCGAAACGCAAATGTACGTTCAATTTTAACTTACAAGCGAAATATCCGTTTATCAAGCAAATAAATACTCCCTCAGATGTCAGATGTGAAAAGTGTCGTACAGAATTTAGCGTTTCCCATGGTGGTGCCAGTGATATTGAACAGCATTTAAAGTCTGAAAAACATAAAAATGCCGATCGTACCGCCGCTTCGAGTTCTTCGATGTTAACCTTTTTCAAGAAATCGGACGCACCAACTTTAAAGGATTTGGATATCGCCGCGGCAGAAGGCGTCTGGGCTTATCACACGATACAAGAAAACCACAGTTTTCGCTCTAATGATTGTGCGTCAAAATTAATTCAATCATGTTTTGATCCCAAATTGACATGCGCGCGTACGAAATCAGAAGCTATTGTAGTAAATGTTTTGACGCCTACAGCAATGAAAGAATTAAAAGATGATCTTGATAAGTCCAATTGTATTACAATACTAAACAACGCTTCAAACCACGATAACAAGAAAATATACCCTATTCTAGTGCGCTTTTTTCAACCTTACGTAGGTGTGCAAGTAAAAATTTTAGATCTCCAAGACCAACCAGGTGAGACTTCTGACATCATTGTCGATTATTTAAACCAAGTGTTGACAGATAATAATTTGACAGCAAAAGTCGTGGCATTTTGCGGAGACAATGCCAACGTCAATTTCGGAGGTGCGGTTAGGCGAGGAACTAACAATGTGTTAACGAAATTGCAATCATCACTGAAAAAGCCATTGATAGGTATTGGATGTGGAGCCCATGTAATTCACAATGCAATAAAATCTGCTGCAGACAGGCTACCCTTAGATTACGAAAGCATTATTGTGAAGATATATTCATTTTTTATGTTTACACGATTCGAGTTGAAGCTGTAAAGGAGTTTTGCGCCGAAACTGAAACGGAATATCAACAAATGCTCGGCTATAGCAAAACTAGATGGCTTGCTCTTATGCCTGCCTTGGAAAGGGTTTTAAAAATGTATCAGCCATTAAAAAACTACTTTTTGAGTATTGAAAAATGTCCCCTGTTACTAAAAAACTTTTTTGAAGATCCCACATCCGAATTGTGGCTTTATTTTTTACACGCTTTGTCAGCAAGTTTTCATCAAGCTGTATTGAAACTGGAAGGTCAGACTGTATCGGCAATTAAAGCTGCAAAATAAATCAATCAACTAAAAGACAATTTGACTCAGGAACAGACCAATCAGTTTCTTCCATTTATGGTCCGTCAATTAATAGTGAAATCGAAAGATAATGTTACTGACATAGATGAAGAGTTTGTGAAAAGGGCGGCTACAAGATTTTATCAAACATGCCGTGAATATCTGGAACAGTGGACTTGCTTTCTTACCAAAGAAATGGAGATATTTTATTGGGCAGATTTAAAAAAGGTCCCCGCATTGAAAGACGTTCAAAAATCTCTGGATGTATTAATTGAAAAGGAATATATTGACTGTAATAAAGATGCAGAAGTTTTTGACGAATTTTCGTTAAATTGTAACTACATTACATCGCAGAAAGTAACCGAATGGAATAATCTGAATGTTTCCACGGAAACTCGTTGGGTGGAAGTATTCAAACACTTTCAAGCCAACAATCTTCAGCATGAAAACTTTTCTATTTTAATTGAATATATTTTATGTTTGCCTGCTACAAATGCTCCAGTAGAAAGAGTATTTTCTATGATGAACAAATTGTGGCCAATTACAAATTTCAGTTCTAAAGGCGATGTTGTTAATTAAGGTGAATATAAAAAAAACGTGCCAAAGAGTTTCATTCTTACTTAAAATCATCACCAGCTATATTAAAGCAAATTTGTTCCTCTGATAAATATAAATATAACTAAACGTTTCGGGTATATATATTTTTTAATTCGTAACTTTTAAGCTAACTGACTTTTTCTGAATAAATAACTTTAAAAAAGTGTTTTTTTTTTATTGACTACCTGTTAATTAACCTAAATAAACCAATGTCCCGTTTTGAGTCAAAAAATAAATGGTCACGTTATGTATGACGTGTTTAACATGACCAATTTTCAAGTTTCAACTTGATGCGTACGTGCTCTTTCTTTTTTTACATGTGTACTTACTGTAAGTAAAACGTTTATAAGTTTATAATAAATGATTTTTTCTCATAAACTGATTTCATTATTGTTTCTCGGTCCTTTTTAATATCACCGCGACCTGCAGATTGAGAAACACTGGTATAAAGTAATAGTTTTTAACATAGATTACTACTAATTTGTGGTATTCTATGTTTTTTTTACGATTTTTAACTTTTGTTTTGCTTAACATACTTCAAATGACTAATATTTACAAATATTGCAGCAAATAATTGTACTATTTAAGTTTCTGGTTAAAATCACGTATTCCAAATAATTAAGATAGTGTGGAAGAAACAACAACATACTTTATTTTACATATATTTGCTAATTAAAGTGCAATTAACTCTAATTCATTATTTTCCTTAATAACTACAATTGTTTCTAAATATCCTGTAACAAATAACAGAATACAGTGGAACCTCGCTTAATGTATAAAATTAGTGCAATGTGATTATATAATATTTTAAAAAAATTACATTTATAATTACAGTCAAAATTAAATTTGTAATAGTAAGGCTTACTATTATTATTAGGCCTTTGGGTGGGCGGTCGCAAAATATTAGTTTTATTTATATTTACTATTTGGGGGGTCACAAAGCTAATAAGGTTGAGAATCACTGCTTTATGCTTATTATTAAAATACATTCAAAGGTACATTATTTTTTGTAAAAAATTGCAACTATTAATGTTTATATTTATAATGTTAATATTTTGTTTTGTCAACAACGACAATTTGTACTTAAGCTATAAAAAATAACTTAAACATCTTTGACAATTTCGAAGCTCGATAAATATAGAAATATAGTTTAAAATACATAACGCATATTTATCCAAAATGAATTAATATATTAAGAAGTTAATAAACAAATAACTAACTTGTGTTAAGAATTGTGTACGAATTAATAAAAAGACAATACGGAATTGTTTACTATGATATGGTCATAATGCCAGGCTGCAACTCTTAATAAAGTTTTTCATTTATTTATTTAATTTAAAATATATGCTGTCGATCTCAAATTAGTACAGTTGACCCTTGATAATCCGACAGGTATGGGACCAAAGGGGTGTCGGATTACCAAAAGTGTCCGGATTACCGAAAGCGATTACATATTTGGCATTGTTTTGCTAGCAGTAGCCTACAATATTCCTACATTTTATGAGTAAAATGCTGCCTAGGTTAATATGGAAATAAAACACCCATTTCGGTTAACTAACATTTTAATAAACATGTTTATTAAAAGAAATATGGACGCCAATAAATATACATACAGTATGTATAGGCATAAATAATACAGTACGTACAGTAATTTATAAACATTATAACTAAATGCCACAACGTAGGTAGATTAATTATGTACAGTACAGTACATATGTAAATATGTACATACTGTTTTTACACTTTGACTCACACTGTGAAGACAGGGACTACGGTGACCTTGACGGGAGGTGTTTCGGACTACTGAAGCGTCGGATTTTCAAGGGTCAGCTGTAGTTGTCATACCTCTGTACTTCATACTTTCCCTGTTAACAACAGAATTATTAACAGAACAACAGATTTACGTAATGCTGTTCTGGAGAAAATATTTGTATAAAGTCACACGAGTTTCGTCGAGACTGGAAGTTAGTAGATAGTTAATCGGGGCCTGCATCTCTTAATCTTTTCATATCTGATTTCACTTTCACCCTTCTGACACCGTGCTCGAAATTAAGAAAGGACAGGCAGACACAAGACAGATGAAAGCGAAACCGAATATGAAAAGATTTGGAACAGGAGTTCTCGATTAACTGTATATGAACTTCCGGTCTCGAACGGAAGTCACGTGATTTTAATTTCAAAATTTTACCATGAAACGAGTTAGACAGATGACCGGCATGACTCTCTTGTTAAAAGAAAAAGCATGATGTACAGGGGTAAGTCACTACTGATTTGAGGTGGTGAGCATATACTTTTAGTGAAATAAACTAAAAATATGATTAAAAATTACAGCCCGGCGTTTTAATCATGTCTCATTAAAACGCCGGGCATAACAACTAATTTCTTGTTATGTAATATAATGCTTCTGAATTTTGTAAATGAGCTAATAATGTAGCAACTATAAATAGTAATAAAAATGTATAAAGTAAGCCTTATAAGAATATTTTCTGTTGAAATATTATGTGATTTACATTTCAGAATTATCCTTTATCTAATTAAATGTTCTTTGTGCTTCTTTTTCATGAAAAGAAGAAGCATAAAGAACGATTCTGATATTGTGCACAGTCTGAGAATCCAAGCTCAAAGGAGCCCCACACTTTCAAATTTATAAGAAAACTAGCTGACCCGGCCACACGTTGTTGTGGCTCAAAATGTATCTATTATAAATGTATAACACTTCTCCCGTGGGGGGAATTTCAAAAAATCCCTTCTCAGTGTACATTCTCTTGACGTACCCTATTAAAACGCAATCAAAAACGCATCTAAAATAGTATAATAAAAGCCGAGTTCTTCACAGTAAGCCTTAATCCCGTCACTTTTCCCGCTGGGGAATATCGAAAAATCCCTTTTTAGTGTATATTCTTTTGACGTAACCTATTAAAACGCAATTAAAAATGCAAAAAACCGCATGTAAAATAGTATAATAAAAGCCGAGTTCTTCACAGTAAGCCTTAATCCCGTCACTTTTCCCGCTGGGGAATATCGAAAAATCCCTTTTTAGTGTATATTCTTTTGACGTAACCTATTAAAACGCAATTAAAAATGCAAAAAACCGCATGTAAAATAGTATAATAGAAGCCGAGTTCTTCACGGTAAGCCTTAATCCCGTCACTTTTCCCGCTGGGGAATATCGAAAAATCCCTTTTTAGTGTATATTCTTTTGACGTAACCTATTAAAACGCAATTAAAAATGCAAAAAACCGCATGTAAAATAGTATAATAGAAGCCGAGTTCTTCACGGTAAGCCTTAATCCCGTCACTTTTCCCGCTGGGGAATATCGAAAAATCCCTTTTTAGTGTATATTCTTTTGACGTAACCTATTAAAACGCAATTAAAAATGCAAAAAACCGCATGTAAAATAGTATAATAGAAGCCGAGTTCTTCACGGTAAGCCTTAATCCCGTCCATCTCCCCCCACTGGGGGGAATTTCGACATGTATATTATATAAAAACACGTGCGTATTCGAATGCAACGTTGTGTCAAAATTTCAAAGGAATCGGTAGGAACAAACGAACGTTATATTTTATTTATATAGATAGATAGAAAATGATCTGCTTCAGTCCATTCTCACAGAAAAGCATAATGCCGCACAGAAAAGCAAACTTAGGTCGTCGGAAGTTAGCGCCATCTGTTGGACATAAAAGCCTTAATCCATATATAAATATATTTTTGAAAGGGGCGAAATGGTGTAGGGGTATGAAAAATAGATAGTAGCCGATTCTCAGACCTACTGAATATGCATATAAAATTTGGTAAAAATCGGTAAAGCCGTTTCGGAGGAGTAAGGTAACTAACATTGTGACACGAGAATTTTATATATAAGATTTGATTATATAAGTGATCTTCCCATAATTATTCTTCAAATATTGTGCTTTTATATTTTTTTCTTTGAGCATTTAGAGGGTTCAGCCATTCTACCAATTGTGCCAGGATAATTAAACGCGAAAACGTGCATGTCGGACGTTTAGCGCCGCTTTCCTATAAGCCTAGAAGTTTGACAATGGCGTTTGGAATGTCGAGGATGATTCCACTGACTTTCCAAACGCCATTGTCAAACTTCTAGGCTTATAGGAAAGCGACGCTCAACGTCCGACGTACAAGTTTTAGCGTTTAAAACTTTGGCCTCAACCTCGCTATTCATTTAACTTTTTCCCCCCTTCAAAATATCCATTTTGGACTTTAAGTTCGTCTTCAGTTAGAGTAAAATGCTATCACAGGGGAAAATGTTTCTACTATTTTACATATTTAACTGTAAATCATCAATTTCGTTCACACAATTAAATATATTTTCTACACCACAAAATATGTAAATGACTCTTTAAATTTCTTTTTAAGTCATTTCCTCTTTCTCCAGAGTTTTTGCTTTATATAAATTCATTTCCCATATTCAACCCATAAATATTCGATATTTATGTATATTATTCAAATACACAATGCCTGGTAGTTAAATAACATACATAATTATACTTTATGGTTCTGATACGTTTCTGCAATCTCAGTTTTAACGTCCTATTAATCTACTAATTTCTTCTATTGATATACTACAATAAATATGGAGTGACGCTCTATATTTATATATAAAAAATTTTTTATAATATTTATATATATAATATACTGTATATATATAATTCTTGTAACGTGTAGAAGTTTTAACCACAACCGGAATTCCTATTGTAATAAATAAAACACCTACAATTGTGTAAATGTTTAGTCAGAATAATGTAATGTTACGTACGTTTGACGTCATTCCTGTATTTTTCTTTGTAATGGAAGCGTGAAATGACGTCAAATTGACGTAGCATTGCATTGTATATTCGTCGTACGAATGCTAAAAAAAAAACTCGTCACTCTATTATCGACATTTAAATGAAAAAAAAATGAAATTATTGAATTGGAATGAGCAGAAAAGCGGTGCATCCTTTTCGTGTAAAATGTACACCTAAATCAATTATTACCGTTATAGAAGGTAAAAAATGATGTCAAAATGATGTAATGTTCATTATTTTGGCAACCACGATGCACCTGTAGCATATTTTTCTACTTGGCAGCATAAGTTTTTATTTCTATTTTTGCATTTTGAAATGTATAATATACTTTGTGATTGTTGCAAGGAACAATTTTTACCTAATAATTTTTCAATACTATTAATTTGTGATACATAATATATTATTTTATCTGCCATAATAGCTAACTTTTTTCTGTACCTTTGAACAACCTATCTCGTACCCCCAGGGGTACGTGCATCCCGGGTGGGAGTCGCTGACACAGAGTGCTAAACCGGTTACTACAGCTGAGGTGAATTGAAGTACGGCAGCCATGACAGTACTTCAATTCAACAGTTTCGGTGGACTCCATCTATTGACTAAATTTAAGTTAATGATAACTGAAGATATTTTGCAACTTACAAGTTAGATAAAATCAATGAAGTTGTTTTTTCATATACAATGTATCAAAATATATTGTGTAAAATTTATTATAACTATTATATTATTTCATAAAATTACAGTTTTTTAGAAAAATTTTACAAATAAAACATTATAATAATTTTTATTAAATAATAATAATAATAATAATGTTAATATATACATATCGACATTACATTAAATATTAAGCATAAAGTTTTACAGTGCAATGCAAATATATTACACATACTGTATATCATATTTAGAAATTAATGATGTGTATCACTGTCCTTTAAATATAATCATTTTAATCATCTCTAATTTTAATATTTTACATTTGTTGACTGCAGTAACTAAAAATACAAGTACTTGTGTTGCCATGGGAGTATCATCAGCATTAAGATTTCCACAACCAAGATCAATATATCCTATTACTTCTTTCCCATCCTAATCAACTTGTTTTTTAATTGACATTTCATCAATAATTAAGCAACATAATAGCGGATGGGTTGAAATGAAATTCCCGAACCTTTCTTGTGTAACTATTGGTACAGTACAATTGGTGGCGGCACAAAAATTTGGCATGATTATTTCTTACTACGATTCGCTATCAACCAACGAAATAGAATAACCCACCGAAACTGTCATGGCGTCCTTCTATTCAATTAGCTTCAAAAAGTGGCATTGTAATCACTGCTACTGGCACTTTATGTTATTCTATCTCGTTGCATGCATACTACACAAAATGTTTGATCAGAACGACGATTATCAGGATGACAATAACTGTTCTGTTTCTCATGGTACTCGTAGATCGCTTCGAGTACACATTTCGGTACTTTTTCCGTCAACCGCCAGTCATTTTTACTACTAGTATTAGTGAAATCGATATTTTATTTCGTAATTCTCACACGTTTAATATATTGCAATAAATATGTTTATACACGTTTATACATTAGAATATGCTGATCGTAATTCAAATCCTTTCGAAAACGATTCAGACGAATGTTTTGTGTATCTACTGACACAATTTCTACACCATAATATTTACTGATAATAGAAAGTTCTATTGCACCACCCCAATATTTTACGTTAAGGATCCACGAACAATATTTTTTATTGCGTTTTTCTAGAAATGCTTCATTAATAGTTTCAGGATTAGCAGCTACTGTATCTACTGAAATTTATACGGCATTGTATTTTCATATACAATGCCGTATAAATTTTCTATTACACAATTTACTAATTTGTGAAATTGGACATTTACCGAAACTCACGCAAGCTCAATTCTCAATTCTAACTCTTTTCACTCTGTGGCACTAAGAGGGCCTCTTTTATCCAGCCCATTACGAGTTCGGCTAGGCTCACAATGGAGCGGCCGGGTAATAAGGAACGGGGTCCGACATATCCGGACGGACCATCCCCCGAATAATTCCTGTGAATTTATCGACCCGTCCGGTGTCGGACTCTGGTCCCCCAGAGCGGTAGGCTACTATCTTGACTGCTCGGCCAACCGCCCGTCAATCTCATGCAAGCAGTGTTTCTGTACCCAGAAATCGCTAAAAAGATAAAGCGCGTAATGGCGTAATGACGGATCTAATAAATATAATAAATTATATAACGGAGAAATAAAGTTCTCAAAATTAATAAGATTCATTGCAGTTGACGAATCCACCGTAAAGTTGGATTTAAGTTCTAACATGCAGCGATATGACGTCATTTTGTCGCACGTTAGATGATTATCGAATATGTCAAGTAATTATAATAAACATTTTATAATATAATTTTATATTAACACTATTTAAAAAGAGTTCTCGCGAATCGTTCAAGATATTATTTAAATCTTCCGAAATTTTAAAATTTAATTTTCTGAATTTCTGACGAATTGGCAACATTGTACGTTTTAACGATGGCGGTGGGAAGCGCGCGTGTTTTGGAAGTTGTTCGTAAGAAGTAAAGAAGGTTAATTTTAGCGTAAAAAGGAATCCATTTTGCGTATATTTCTGACGAATTTGATGATATTACACCCGCTTCTTCAGTTTAAGGTACCTTAAGGTAATTGCTTTGTTCAATTTCTCGTTCATTCGTAAGCACGTTAATTTATTGATTTAGCTTTAAGTACGTATTTAAAGGTAAGATTCCAGCTCAATGAGTGGGTAGCGACTCGCCATTCCTAACTACAGTCTAACCTATATATGAATTTTATGATAATACGGGGGTATATCAAATAGAATATTGGGCTCAATTCTAGGACCGGTTAGATTTACCTTAGGTAGCCAAAATGGCGGCGGTCGCCAATGTGGTCGGCATTTCTGGTCGCCATTTTGAATTCTACTACGTAATGTGTATTAATTAAAATAATACCATGTGATTTATTTTTTTTTTCTATTAAGATGGTAGAAAATATTCCAAACATTATTAAATATATAAAAAGAATAAAAAATAAATTTGCGTACTTATCACTAGTTTTTTTTTACGACGTTTTATTTTTTCCGATGTAGATTCCTTTTCACATGTTGATTTTCTTTTGCCATTCCTATTTTTATCCCTATTATCTGTTGTATTTAGTTTATTTCCTTTTTGTTTTTTCAATTTCCTTTTATTTATAGTTACTGGAGCAGCAGGTACACACACAGGTTCTTTCCATATTGCTATTTTTCTGGAACCGGGATATATATTGGGTAAATGCTTAATAAAAACAAAAAACGGTTAGGGCAAAGGAAAAGGTGTCCAGTATAGCTGGACACCTTTTCCTTTGCCTTAACCGTTTTTTGTTTTTATTAAGCATTTATAATTGCGTTTTATACGCATTCTTTTTTAATGTCTCTCGTCTAGGGGTTAAAACAGTGTACATATAGTACACACTCGTCATTAAAGCCTTCCTACGCCTCTTTTATGTCACTTATACAGCGACGAACGCTTTTACCCTAGATGCTGGCTGCTCTTATATGCAAGTTGAATTTTTGTAACAAATTATAATGGAAACGCAACTGGTACTTTTTATAATTGTTACTTTTTATTTAGGTCGATTTGTAATAAGAGAGATGATGAGCAAAATACACACAAAATGTACTGTACGTTTTAACGGTGACCAACAAGTCGACCGTAGAAGGCTCGAAAAACACTTTTAGTTTTAATATGAATATTAAATATATATTTTTCACGGATAATTGTTTGAACTGTTAGCTATTACCTAAGGGTTGGAACCTATGTATAAGATAAATATGGAAACTAATCCACACAAAGAACTGGTCGTTATGTGGATGGTTGTTGGTAGATTATATTATTTTAGTAGTATTTTTGTTCGTGTGACGTCAAGAAGTAAAATTATTTTTTTGTTATGGTAAAAATATTTGTTTGTTTTAGTGTATTTAACAAACAGGGATAATCGTTACTTACCGTGCAATGAATGAATACAATTATGTTTGGTAGCATAATTTTATTAAAGTGGATTATTAAACTATTATAGATGAATAGAGATGTGAAGTAGATAATTGGAGTTTTTAATTGACGACACTCGATCACACCCTACTATAAGTTAACGAGACCTGGTATATTGTACAGTTTATGTATTTCATTTTTTATTAAGCTTTGTCAATAAATACTTTCAGTATGATTTCTATTGTAGTTTATGGTATTTATAAATTTGACATTGTTTGTCTATGCTTTCATCAACAACTCTCGTGGCTACTATTTAAGAGCGTTCATTATTTCGAGCTGTAATGGAGAGATGTGGTTACTATCGTGTGCGGATATTATTTATATGTGGTACGATCCAAAAGTTCGGGGAATGCAGTAATCTACGACAACAAAAGCATGTATTTGAAGTTACAGCGTATGAAATGGATTCTACCAAACCATTTCTACGTGTTCAGGTTAATTTCACCCATGTCATGTGATTAAACCGCAAGCGCTGCTGTTTTTTTCCGGAGATAGTTACCTTTGTTTTGTGACGTAATCTAAGTGGAGTTTCAAGAACAACCTCCAACATTAAATTTTGTCAGCGTTTAGGTAAAACACCTACGGAGATTTTAAAATTGCTAAGAAAGGTGTACGGTGATTCTACAATGAAAGATCACGGTGAAGTCAAAATGTTGGAGGTTGTTCTTGAAACTCCACTTTGATTACGTCGCAGGACAAAGGTAACTATCTCCGGAAAAAAACAGCAGCGCTCGCAGTTTAATTACATGACATGGGTTAAATTAACCTGAACACGTAGAAATGGTTTGGTAGAATCCATTTCATACGCTATAACTTCAAATACATGCTTTTGTTGTCATAGATTACTTCATTTCCTGAACTTTTGGATTGTACCATGTATAAAACTTGTATACAGTAGGGACGGGTTGCTCGAGTCGTATCCCATAAGAAAAATTAAGTATAAATTGTAAGATGTATTAAATAAACAAGAACTGTTTTATTCAAAACTTTTGTGAACATTGTTGTCATTTATTATGATAAAATTCGAAACACCTGCACCTTTTTAAATGAAATTAACAAAACTAATTAAACTGAAATCGGTACGACTAAGGAAACCAGTTTCCTAAGTTAGCTACACTTACTACACTTACAGCTTAAGTCGTACTTAAGAATAAAATTAAACAAAAACGACTGAAGTTTATATTTCTTAAGTAATGTATTTAAATATAAATATTTTTATCATGTCAACATGGCATATTTAGTTATTACAAACACAAACATATTTCTGTTGTTATTTTTTTGTTAACTCCAGCACATAGATCAAGCACTGGTGTCTTACATTTTAAGCGCGGAATCATGTTTTTTTCCACGATCTTTTGCACAAAGATTACAAACTGCTGCAAAACCAACTGCTCTTCCTTTTTTGACTGTTTTCTTTTTAATTTCCATTGTTTGTAACTTTCAACTGCTTATTTCCGTTTATTTCCGCTCTTGTTCAGGTTGCCTCTGGAATGCACAAAGACAAAGAAGGATTATCTTTCATGAATTTATAATATCATTTTGCCAATGCAATTTTTCTGTGTTAAAACAATGTGATAATTTATATTTTTCCGCCAATTGAAGTGCCAGTATTCGTAGATCAGCTGCAGTAAGCTCAAAGAAACATGATTCTAAAGAACATGTTTAATTAGCTCTTTCTCCATATTTTCAGTCAGTCAGTCCACGAAGATGACATCTTAAGAGTTGGTTTAGGAATTTCATATTGTCTGTGGTGCTTCATTAAATCTAATATCACCACCGCGTAATTTGCTTAACGTTTAGTCTATATCTTATTGTTTCCGACTATTATAAAGTCTTTTTAACATATTTATGGTCTATAATAAGTTAGAAAAAAAAACATAAAAATGAAAGCAATATTATTTGTTGTTGAATGTACTGTTGTACTTCCACCGACATTCGGCAGATAAAAGTTAATAATAGAGAGAATAATTCCTTAAATCGCACCGGAACGATTTTTGAATCTTATGTTTCTATGTTTTTTGAATTTTATGTTTCTACTACCAGTTAATGTGAACTTAAGTATAACAAAATGGCAGCACTTCCGGCCGCCATCTTGATTATGACTATCAATGAAAATATTTATGCAAATTAGGCCTCGCGGATTATTAGACAGTAAATCCCTATTTTAAATTTATTTTATGTAAAAAGGTAATTATTAAATTGAAAAAACAGATTTACTTACATTAAGACGCTTCTTTTCCCTTTTTCCGACGCTTGTTTTCTACAACAGTTGATTCTGATGGACCGGTTTGATTTTGTTTCTTTTTAGTGGTTTTTTTCACTCTTTTTTTGTAACATCACATTCCTTGCATGTTTCCTTTTTCACTTTTTTATTATTAGTACAAACAGGAGCGGCAGGAACGGTCTCCAGTTCTTTCCATTCGGAAAATCTGCCAGATCCCGGAAAGATCTTTCTTAAATGTTGTAAGAATATATAAAACCTTTCGTTGGGTTTCTTACATGGCCAATCTAAAAACTTCTTGTACATAAATGCATACATGTATGAATCAGATAGATCGTCGGTATAATGTTTCGGTAGATTTTTTTATATTTTTTAAATACCCCCAGAGTTTTTCAATATTTTGGGTGTGATCACCAGTAGTTGGATTAACAAAATTTTTTTGAATGGTTGACTGTTCTATGTTCAATATCGATTCCATGCAGATCGTCTATATGCACATAGCCTTTCCACTCATCGGTCAGGACTGTACTCCCTGAGTTAACAAATTTAGAAATTATCCAGTTTAAAGTGATTTCGGAACGATCGTTTACTTGACAAATAAAGCAGTTCCTGTCTTCTCTGCATATTCTACTGACAACCCATTACGTACTTTTCAACTTTCGTCCTTTTTCATATTTGCGTTTGCATATGACTGTTTCGTCTATTTCTACGTTGGCTTTGTTTGGCCTGCCAATTTTAAATGTAGTTAAATTATGCACAGCAACCATCATTACAAAACGGATGTGGTTTGACCAGTCTATTCCAGCTCTATTAGAAATACATGAGGCTAAGACAGCAGTTGTAGTAGAACAGTCTAATCCTATGTAATGCCACATAAACAAAAAAATTCGATTCCAAGAGATTTTGCCGCATTTTCCTTAAACGTTCCTTCAAAAGCTGAAGAATTGCTTCTACATGTTTGGCATCGCATAACATATGATACTCTGTCAATTTGATAGATTATTTTACATAAATTAGAACATTTTACACACATCCCGTACGTGCTGTATTCCTAACGTTACTGCTAATTTAAAGCCTTTTTCAATTCGGGTATCAATACCCAATTCGGAAAAGTCAGATTCGAACAATTGAAAAAACGATTGAGAGGTGCATTCAGCCCAGAATGCTTTGGAATCAATATTAAACGATCCCATTTTTAACAAATTACTATTAATAAATAACTAAATTGAAAAATTAGGAGTTTTAGAAAACTCAAATTTAGTATTAATGCAAAATGTACAATTCTCCTACTGTGTCTCCTCACAAGGGGCGTTTCAAAAATTAATTTGCATAACACGACACAATCGTCAGCAGCTCCCTCTACTTTGTAAGTCATTTAGTCATTGCATTCGAGATTATCGGAAGTGCTGCCATTTTGTATAAAATGGAAGTGCGCCCAACTTCTCCGGTAAAACTTACCCATCCAGGCAGAAAGTATAATCTTTGTCTAGTTTTCTTTTCTAATTAGATTATAATATATCATTAGGTAGATAGGTAGATCTAAACTTTTTCCAACAAAAACATAATTATTATATATGTTTTTGTTGGAAAAAGTACAGACGGTATTGGGTTGCTTATAACTTCTGATCCTTAAGACCGCCACACACGTTCAGGAAACCTTTGAGGAATAACTGTGCAGGCCTGACCTTGAGGAATTCCTGAACGTGTGTTGGGGAAAACTGTACAGTTTCGGCAGCCTGTACCGTCCACCAGAGTAGAAATGTAAAACCATTTGATCTTCCTGCACAGTTTTTGACTGCGCAGGCCAACTGAATGTGTGTGCCATCGTGTCGTTCAGTTGTGAGGCCGCTGAGTAGTGAGAAGAATGTCTCGTGAATGTTTGGAAGAATTATTTTTTATAACCTTTTTAACTTTTATTTATAAATAATAACGTAAAAAATTTATAACTTGAAAAATTAATTTATCAGGTTATAAATAATAAAGGTTAAAAAGTTAAAAGTTAAGAAATTTTTGATCTAAAAATAATTGAGTAAATTTAAAATTATAAATAATTTTAATATTTAGACAACTTTTCAATTCATTTCCTCAGTTTTTATATTTAGAAAACTTTTCATTTCACTTCTTTAGTTTTCATAAAACATCTTGATACTCTTTAATATCATTTTCTTTTACATTTAAAAAAAAAAAAATTGTTTTAATACTTATACCTGTTAAATGCCTGTTTTAATGTTGTATTAAAACATGACAACTTAAAATAATATTCTAACAATAAGATAAAGTTTAATAAAGTATTTTTAATTATTAAATTATAAAATTAATTTGCGATGATAATTTTTAAAATTTGTACTAATATCGGATGTGGTTGAGAATTATTTATACTTGCTTTTTTTTTTGTTTTAATATCGGAATAAATGAAAACACGACAATTTGAAATAATATTTGACAATAAGACAAAGTAAAATAGGGAAATAGTAATATAATAATTATTTAAATTATATTTCTTACTTATTTATTAAATATCTATACAATGTATTGATTTTGAAAATATCTATTTTTTGTTCAATTAAGAATTGTTCGTAAGATAGAATGTTGCAAAAAGAACAATGCTTTTTAAAATATCTGTGGTAATAACAATTGTTTTTAATATTATCTGATCTTGGACACCCAAGAAGTTCGATGTCTAAATAACTGTAGCTCCAGTTTTTAAAAAGACTTTTCCCCCCTATCTATCCACCTTTAAATAAAAATAATTCTTTATACGTTGAGAAATAATTTAATAAGTTTTGTAAATTACTATGTTCGATCCAGCCAGTTATATCCGATGGTTTTTCGTCTATAAAATTTAACCCATGAATTTTTTTGGTAGTAAAATCGACTTGCCATTGATCTTTCGCTGGTAATTGATGCTTTTTAACAGAATCTATAGCCCAAGATTTCTCTTGAAAAATTAAGTTTGTGATTAGTACCACCCAAACCACTACTACTACTCTTTACACAGACTTTTATGCACATGTTTTTTCCCGCATGTTTTAATACAATTTGTTGCCAATAAATACCTAAGAACAGCCAGTACGTCGTCATCAGATGCCATGGTTGACTGGCTAACAGAGATTTTCCTCCTCGTGTGTGGGCGACAGGAAATTTTAAATTTCCTCAAGGCCAGGCCTGCACAGTTATTCCTCAAAGGATTTCCTGAATGTGTGTGGCGGCCTTTACATATGAAATGTAATATAAATGTATTCCATTATTAACGTCTTACTAGGCCATAGCTGGATAAAACGTGTAATTGTTCTTAGAATACAATATATGGAATATATTTTTATTAATTAATATATTTTATAATGTCAAATATGATGATTTTAAAGAAGATAAAAGTATAGATGAAATCTATAAAATAAGAGACCAAAGGAACAAATAGCAATTCCTAAATACGTACTCTAAATTAAACAAATGCCTGTTGGCTGGTTGGCTGAGCAACGCTTTCTCAAAGAAAGGATTTACAAATCGGTTCAAAAACATAGCTAATATTAGATGGAACAAACCATGTCAAGTGTTCTGGTGTAAATAAATATATCTGAAAAAGAAACTTCCTCTCAGAATCATTGGGAAGGAAAATCAACCCACGAGAACCTTATTATATCCCAGTAACGACAAATTTTAATTAACACTGCTATAGTTGCGTGATTATTCCATCCCCCCTTTATCGCGTGGCGTCTGACAGAATCCATTTTTTATCTTTAAATTGTAAAATTTTTGGCTTTGCTTCAAAAATTATTATTACATCTTTGTTTTCTTTATTTTTTCTACTTTTAAAACAGTGTCAAATATTTTCTTATTGACAGCATTTAATGTAATTTGATATGTTAAATGCAAAAAATAAACATATCAAATTTCGACTCGCCGTAATTTCTCTCAAGTTTCACCAATCGCCATCGGGTTTGTTCGTAAATGCGGAAGAAATATGACACTTTCAAGTGAAGTCAGTAAAAATTTCGTACTACTGCGAAAAAATTTGTCAATATACCTCGCTATACCTTCTATCGCAAAAGTCAATAAACATTGATTGTTTTATGACCCTATTTTCAAATGCTTCTTTCTGACTTGTAAATCGACCAATTAACAAAGTTATTATTTTGTTTTACTCATATGAATGTTGTATTTAAAATTTAACAGATATTTTCTTTATATTTCTACACATGAATTTTATTTTTAATTTTGAATATGATGAGTCGTGTGTTAGGCTTAACTCGATCATCTAATATAAAACTTGACGTCGCTTAAAATATTATTCAATCTATCAAAATTCTTTGTCGATAGTATAGATATAAATGTTTTCTGTGCACGAAATAATGTGTGGACCATCGAAAATTCGGCAATTTACCACATGATGTCGAATGCGCAAATTTGTTTATTTATAACTAAAAATATTCTCTAAATTTCATCAAAAAAATGCATTTGTGACAATACGTAAATGAAGTTCTTATGCAAGAAACAAAAATTGTCTAGTTAGTGCAATTTGTATTCGCAAAATTAATTTTTAAAGTTTTTGTCGCTGTTATTTTTCGCGCGCGACAACGAGATTTCTTGCAGTGTATAATCAGACTTCGCTGAGTTTAATAATAAATTGCGATATCTTGCTTGAAAATCAGGCTAGAATCGATATTTTTTTATATTTTTTGTTGGAAAAGTCTCACAGTTTACGATTATTAAATGTAGTACAAATTTTAAAAAATACTTAATTTTAAATTATTTAGGAAAAGGGTAAAAATTTAAAAAACTGTTAACGTTCTGTTTAATTTGAAACATTTCTTAGCTACATATATTTTCTTATCTTTCGAAGGAAAGAAGTCAGAAGGTTCTAAGTGCATTGGTTCTCCCCTTACAAGAAGCAATTGACTCCCCACTGTGTTTATTATCTTGTCAGAGGGTTGACCTTGTCAGAGACTTTTTATTTTTTTGTTTTGTTTTATGTCACAACTTGAAATAAAAATTGATGAATCTTGCCAAGTGTCTTTAAATTCACCAAGTTGTGACATCAAACAAAACAAGAAATAGAAGACACGGTTTCAACAAAACTATTGAGACTTTTTAATTGAAAAGGGGTGTGGCATTTTTGTTTACATTTACTATCTTCGCTTAGTTTTATTGCTTTGATAGTTAAAAACACAGAATAACAGCTTATATGAATGCGTTGCGGTACTAAATTAGTGCTATATAAATAAACAACCCTATTAAAAAAAGGTTAACAAAATTTATTTAAATCATTTACGTGAAACAGAAAATATAATGATACAGAAAATATAAAATGAAAAGAATTTAAGTACATACATGAAACATTACCGTCCATAACTGCTAATACAAAAATACAGTCTAAAAGGAAGAAAAATTAAAAATATATAGATAACATGAAAAGTACAGTACAATCTGTAGCGATATTTTCAACGCAGGACCTGCATTGAAGAAAAAATAAATAGAAATTCAGTTCTCTTCAGTGCAGTTTTTGCACATAGGTATTACATGTGACAAACATAAAAATTGTTTACATTTCTTACATTTAAACCTTTTATGTCGGTTTTTTGCCCTTCCACATAATGCACATCTTCCTCTTTTATTCTGTGTTTCTACTGAAGTTGTAGATGAGCTGGGTGATAGACATATCCTTTCGGCGCTTTCTCTTATACCTTTTGGAAGTCGGTACATATGCTTTCTTCTATTAATCTGTTCGATCATTTGTTCCATTCCTAACTGCTTTAAGAAATCTTTTTGGCTTATATCATTTGTTGTAATCTTATTACTGTGGTGTATAACGTGTGCATTAACACCAGCAATATTTAAAAAAGAATAAAAAATAATCATTGTCCATCTTGTGTTTCTTTGAACGTCATAATTTGAAGTTAATTGATCTAATGTATCTACTGCTCCTTTGTTCAAATTATAAAATGTAACTATTTTAGGTTTTTTACGATCACCTGTATTATCGTCAATAGTGTCATCATGATAAAAGGAGGACAAAAGCAAGACATTGTTTTTTTTCGGTACATAAGAGACTAAAGTTAAATCTTTTGAAAATCCGAATAGGCTACTATAGACTTTTCTATCTCTTACATCTGTAAATTGAAGAGGAAGTTCTCATTTGTTTTTTCTTATTGTTCCTATTATTGTAATTCTGTTCCGTAACAATTCTGAGGCTAAGCCATAACTGGTAAATCAATTATCGACCGTCAAATTCCTCCCTGACTTCGCTATAAATTTTTATTAATCGTTTTACAACTTCATCTGGTGAATTTGAAACAGAATACTGGCCCTCTGGTTGTTTTCCACAGTAGATTTCTAAATTGTGTGTATAATACATTCGTGCGTCCACTAACACACAAATTTTAATGTCATATCTCTGAGGTTTCTTCGGCATATATTGTCGAAATCCGCATCGCTTCCTAAATCCTTCTAATTTTTCATCTATCGTACAGTATTCTGATATACAATAATTTTGCTGGCAAGATTTTACAAATATGTCCACCATATCCCTCATCGCAGCCAACTTGTCAGTTTTACTTCGCTCCTTTCTTAAATTTTTATCGTCGAATCGTAAATTGTACAGTAAAAATCTAAATCTTTTTTCACTCATTACAGTTCTAACAATTTCAAGGCCAGTTCCATCCATTGTCCACAATTCATCGCAATTGCAGCGATTTAGTTTTTTGTAACCTGCTAAGTATAAAATTTCGATAAATGCTTTTATTTCAATTAAATCAGTTAGGTTTGCGTTTCTTTCTCTTTCATAATTTGGTTGTATTTTTTTAATTTGTTCGTTTGTAAATTTTACTAACATTTCTAAAATATCCTTTCCTATAAATAAACTTCAACAATCCATAATGGAGGTTGCTGTAGTGGCATCGCCTATGGGACCAGGAAGATGCGTTATTATGTCAGGCTGCTTTGTTTCTCCTAGTTGCAATGTTGGAAATTTATTCCAGCGGGTATTACAATCACTCCCTATATAATACGCGCTCTCACCTTCTTGAGAAGTTGATGGTATCATAGTCTGTTCCTCATCAAGCTCTTCTTCCTGTTCTGTATCAGTGTCTTCCTCTCTTGTTTCACAGATATCAGATTCACCTTCAGATGATTCATCATCATATAGAATTCTTTCCATATCCGTGTCTGAAAGTAAAAAGCGTGCTTGCTCCATATTGATGCAGTTGAAAGCAATGATGTTTGAACCCTTTCACTGTTCTAACAAAAGTATAAATGCAAACGAAGTACGCAGTCTTCTAGACAAATTTTTAACCACTACGTGACTAAGGAAAATGGTGCTTAAAACCCTTTAACGCCCATTGACGTCTATGCACGTTCAATTTCCAAAACTCGTTTCTATTCTCCCTATGGACGAGATAAGTCAGGACAGGCTTTGGATACATTCCATTGGATATTATTTATGACCTCAGCAAATTTTGAAATTATACATCCAATAGAAGTTTATATTTTGGACCATTTTTGCGGTCCCCACCTATTGAAAGAGTATTCATGATCGAAAATTTCGTGATGCATTTGAGTGTTTACGGTAACTGATGCACATCTGGCTAAAAACCAGTCTTCCCCTGAAACTTATTTGGAAATAACCCGCCAACTTAGACAAACAGCTGTTTTCAAGGACATTAAGCTTAGTTAACCGAACTGCGGCGCGTGTCACGTGATCAGTTGCGATTTTTTGTTATGTGACAGATAATTCGTTTCTAAATAATACGTAACAAAAGAAATAAAGTTTTATGCTAAAATTTTTTAGAAATGTATTTCATAAATTGGTGTATTAAAATGTTTTTTAATTTTTTGTGGGTGTTTTTCCTGTAAAACACAAAAAAACAATGTTAGGTTAATCAGATTAGGCTTAGCATATAATATAAGTAATAAGAAGAAACTGGTATAAAAATTATTAGAAAATAACAAAATACATTAGAGTATTTACAGCAACTAGTTCAGACACATGTAGAAAACTTACACCCCCTCAGGCATTGTTTTGGAACATCCTGCAAAAAGTTTACAATCAGCTGTTCTCAAGGTCATCCAGCTGTATCTGTACTGAAGTCTGTGCTATTGCCAGTTTTGTGTTATATGAAAAAAAATAAGTTTTTAAATAATAGATAATAAAATAAAGTTTTATACTAAAATTTTTTAGAAATTCATTTTATAAAATGGCGTATTATAAAATTATTCTGATTTTTTTGTGGGTTTTTTGTAAAGCTTTTATGTCAGTATATAAAGCTAGAAACTAATAATTGTAGAATAAGTATTATTGTGATATAAGAAATTGTTTGTACTTGTGTAAAAATTCTTTTTTGTACTAAACGAACTGCAACCTTGTATAGCCTCATGGTGTGAAATGTCATTGTTTACAATATACTATTTCTCTCTTCATGACAAACTGCAGGGGGTAGTGTGGCTCAAGCAATGTAGGATAGATAAAAAATCTTTCTCTGATAATAAGATAATGAAAAATATTCATATACAGAATTTTCATAAAAACTTTGCGTTCTTCTATCAAAAACATGATGTTTTGCAGGAAAAGCATGTTTACAGATGCAAGTGTCGTTTTAAATGTGGTATCTCGCTTCAAATTTGCGCTACATTCAGTCTGTTTTTTTCGTTTTCTAGCAAAGTCATATTACAGTTTACCGTAGTTTTGTATTTTGTTATTCACGAATTTAAAATTATAATAAAATTTTAAATTTCCGAACTAAACAGAAAAAAATTTATTTATAGAAATTCGCTAAAATATTGTAGATTTATTAGTCACACATATCTTTCGTTTGAAAAGAAAACAAACCACAGCCTGCTAGCTACAGCAAGTGGGAAGTTATTGTCATTTTTCACACTACGAGGGCTGTTCGGAAAGTTTGCGGCCTCAAATAGAACAACAAACAAAATAATGTTAAAACTTTTTTTATTTTTCAATATAGTTTCCTTTATTAGCAGTGCACTTATTCCAGCGATGTTCTAGCTTTTTTTATGCCATCACAATAGGTCGATTTGTCAAGGTGTGCAAAATACTCATTCACTTCAGAGATGATTTCGTTATTTGAGTGGAATCTCTTTCCAGCCAAAAATTTTTTTAGGTTTGGAAAAAGGTGGAAGTCACTGGGGGCCAAATCGGGTGAGTACGGTGGATGTGGAACTAATTGGAAGCGAAGTTCGTTTATCTTTTGTTCGGAGATTATGGTGGAATATGCAGGCCTCGGAGTCGCTCACTTTTCTCACTTGTACTCACTTTTCTGAAGTATCCTCACTTTTCTCACTTTTCAGGTCATTTTCTCACTTTTCTCACTTTTTTGGTCATTTTCACGTGCTTAATTAAGATGTGGGGCAAACCAAAAATAATTTTAAAGCCAAACGAATTGCCGAATTATCGGACTATCAGAATAGAATTTTTTAGAAGAAAATACGCGGCCCTGAGCAGACTCAAAATTGCAACTGCCCGCTCAGTGTCGTTAGGTTATAGAAAACAAAAATTTATTTAACGTATTTAAAAAAATCTTTTATGCACTTAAAAAATCCCTCTCATTACAAATTCAGAAGCCAGTGTTGAGTAAAGTTATGTACTCATGCCATATTTTCATTATTCGCCAAAATCTACCTTATCCGAATTGCATTTCCTTCTACAGAGTTTAAAAATAAGTATTCTAAGCATCCCTGCAGTTTTGGCTGTTTTCTAAGAAAATCACTAAAGTCCTTTTGCAGGGGAAAGCACATTACGCAGAGGGATTAATCTCTCAAGCTGACAACACTGCTGCCGCTTTTAAATTCAAAATATATAATTATTAAAATTAACACGAGATAGTAGCGTAACCTCCTACCACTAAAAAAGATTTCGTTTCTGACCATTTAGTTATCCTGGTTATAGCCCAATAATTTGGCAGATTATTTGGTTTTAATTAACAATCGGGTTATGGAGTTGTCGTTTACAAAAATATTTTTTTACTTGATTTATCTTTAAATAATTTCATAAACTTGAGTTTAATAAAATTACTTTAATGATTTCATAGCATATTGTTAACGTTAAATCACATCTACATCTTCCCATAAATGTATGTTTAAATTGACTACAAGTATAATTATTCCATATAGTAAGTGTTATTTTCATAAAATGTGTGATTACTTTGGTTGTGAAATATCCATTTTTTAATCTTCTCTTATGCCGATTATAATTGTGCATTAATTGAGAGACTAAAAAAGTAAACGAAAATGTAAATTCATATTTACATATAAAATTTACCAAATAAATTAAAATATTCGAAGTGTTGTAAAAAGTACAACACGTAATTGCTTGTGAGAAAGATTTTCACAGGCTTCCCAAAGGTTAACAACTTTGCAACGATGTTGGTTTTTATTCATCTGCAGGAAAAAGTTTTTTGTTATTTATGAAATCATTAATAAAATATTATTTTACTTATATTATTTGGAGTATATTTATTTCAGATTTATTATTTTATTTGGAAATCAATATTTACACATCTCGAAGCATTAAAAAATAAACAGTTTCTGATAATGATAAATATCCGAGAATAGCCAAATTAGTGAAATCAGCATCGAAAATCCCGTTCCCATGAATGAGAGGATCAATTTTATGCCGGGCACTTTCTCCTGATAGAGCATCAGTGTTGGAAAGAATGCTTAATTCACTTTTGATTGTTAAGGAGGGACTAAACATGTATGACCAAAGCCCACACCTTGTACCTATTGCAAAGGACGACTGAAATTAGCTTCCTCGGTGCATAGAAATTATCAAGAACGATTGGAAAATGAAAAGAAGTTAAAAGAATAAGAGAAACGGAAAAAAGAGCACAGAAATGTTTTGAAGAACAACAAAAGAAAGCTGTTCGTAACATGAAGATTATGGAACGGCAACTGAGTTTAAACCAGAAAAATGTAGAAGAAAATGAAATACATGCGACAGTCTAAGTTTTGTTAGAAGCAGCAAACAAAAAAACTGGAGAAGGCTATTAACAGCAAGAACATGAATGAAGTACAAGCAGCACGTGTGATGCTTATTAGTGTTAAGTGTTCAAAAGCAAGAGGAAGCGAAATAGAAGGAAGTTGATAACATGCAGAATAATCTTAATAAAAGAACATCATCTTTCATGACTGATTATTTACAGAAGCCAAAGACTTTTCAAGTATTCATGGTTTACTGGAAATACAGAAGCCACTGGTTATCGGGAAACAGAAAAAAAAACGCGATATAACCGAGTAATAAAAATTCTGGGCTTTTACTAAACAGATTATACATGCTATGGAATCTCTGTTCTTTCATCAGCAAGTGTTTCTGATATAAAATAAGCTTAGTTTTTCAATCCTGAATTTTATTCGTAGGTTATATCGAATTAATTGACGTTTACGTAAACATCGAAACCATGAACGCCCATTTAGCATTGTTTCTTTAACAATGACATTGAAAGACAAATACTGTCGATATAAAAACAAAACATCAATTGCGATTTTATTATACAGTACTATATAAATCGCTTATTAGAAATTCGTGTAGTTTATATTTTTCAATAAAAATTATAAATGCTGTAATTGAAAATTTAAAAAAAATGAATATTGAATATATAATAGAACATCAAAACTTATAAAATTACAGAGTAAAAATTCTCTAAAAAGCAAAATGAAGTTACTACTGTATAAAAATTTTAGAAGTTTTCGTTCAGAATTAGAGAGATCTTTTCCTTACACGTTATGCGGTGAATTCGAAATTTCACACCTTTATGTGAATTGACGCAATACCGTTAATTCACATAAATGTATGAAATTTCGAATTCACAGAAACTTGTAAATGAGGAGACTGTACTTAAAACTAATAAATAAACAACTTTTATATCAAAAGGAAACAAATGACAATCGATCTATCCACCTGTTCTGCATATTTAGCTCTTTCTCGTATTTCGTTGCAAATAGAAATTCAGTGGTAATTGGTAATTTAAAATTAATTGACTCAAATGCTTTTAAAATTTAGGGGACCAAAAAAACGCGATATAACGAGTGGCTACTATATTACAGTATATACAGAAATTTTTAAAATGTGTTTAACCATAACAGAATAAAAAGAAATAACAATTTTTACTGCTGTTTTGCTGAGTTTTCCTTCTGTGTTTTCACTTTGTTTTGTCACTATTGCACTCACTTTTTATTCACTTTTTCTGTATTTCAACTCACTTTTCTCACTTTTTCAAAGGGGAAATAGCACTCCTAGGCCTGAATATGCAGGTGCATTATCGTGGTGGAATGGAACCCTTTTTCTTCTTCAAGTGTTGCCTCTTTTCTTCGATTTCTTTCTTCAGTTTTTCCAAAAGTTCACAGTAATAAACAGCATTGATGGTCTTTCCTCTTTCTAGGTAGTCAATAAAGATGATGCCTTTAGCATCCCAAAAAATTGAAGCTATCACTTTCCCCGCTGATGGAATTGTCTTTGCCTTCTTTGGTGGTGGCGAACTGTGGTGTTTCCACTGCTTCGACTGTTCTTCTGTTTCAGGAGTGTAGTAATGGATCCACATTTCATCAGTAGTCACAAACCAATGTAAGAAATCCTGTGGATTTTTCTGATATAAGTCCAAACACTCCTTTGACATCAAAGTGTGAACACAATTTTGTTCTGCGGTCAGCAGATGCGGCAACAACCTTGCTGAGACCTTCGTCATACCCAAATTTTTGGTTAAGATGTGGTGCACTCGGTCGACAGAAATGCCTGTTGTCTTAGCTATCTCATGCGTTTTCAAACGGCGATCTGCTAACACAAAATCGTGAACTTTGTCGATATTTTTTTCAGTGACAGCAGTTGACGGCCATCTGCTGCGAGGGTCATCTTCCACACTCTCTCTGCCAGATTTGAAAAAGGGCTGTCCATTTTTCCACAATGGTGTACGAAGGAGCAGACTCTCCCAAAACTTTATCCATGTCAGCTTTGATTTGAGATGGGGTCAACCCTTTTTTCGTCAGGTATTTTATGACCGCACGAGTCTCCGTCGTCTCCATTTTTGACAAAGCACTTGCACACTAACTATATGCTAAGAGGTCATGGCAAAACTTTACGACAAATCAAGCGGAAATTGGTATCGTATCTTTAGCAAAGATGTCTGAATAATTCACGCCAAAAAATAAATTGATCGCAGCGCCACATATAGACAAGGCCGCAAACTTTCCGAACAGCCCTCGTACTTCTCTAATTACTTTCCTAGGAGGGGAGTGGATGAGTCATCTGAGGATCACTTCCTTGCTTCAACTGGAGTGTTGGAATCTGACTCTCGATCATCACGACAGTGAGTGCATTTGTGTAGTGTAAACTTTTCTTCAACAATTGATCACAAATGTATATAATGTAAATACTACCTAAGTCGCTTCCACAAAGTGTAGTGGGCGTGTGTTTGGTACATTCTCAATGTTACTAATGTACTGTTTGTTATTTAATCTCTGTATTTTTTTTATTTTATTTTTTATTTTGGTTTAATAAATCCGATGAAGACGCCCTTTACCTTCCTTTTTTCGCCCCTATCCTATTTTCTGTATTTTCACCTTTGCCTTCTGCTTTCTTTTCTTTATTTTCAAGCCAGGTAATACCACTGAGTGCACCTGGTCTTTCGCCCCTGTCAGCTACAAGTGTACAAGTGAGGATCGAAGTCAACACAAGTTTTCTTAGTGATAATGTATAAGAAACATTATTTTTATATTATTTCGGCAATTTTTACAATAATCGACTATACTACACAATTTTGCATGCAATTGTTTACATATTTTCTCATATTATGTAACAGCGAGGGGAAATGTTCACTTTCACAAATAATTTACATCTTCACAGTTCTAAAATAATGTTTACTCACCTAAATACTTTCTAAGAACAATAAATTAGCTAATTAGAGCTAAAAAACGATAGAAACAAGTAATTTTATAACGATTGTTTACATATTTCAAAGCCTGTAGCCTGAGAGAGATAGTACTTAGTGGAAATTTGATAAGAAATCTTCTTGTCTAAGTAAAGTCAAATAACATGAAAACTAGTAGAATTATGGCTCTAAAATGAAGAATAAAGCTATTTTTTAACGTTTGTTTACCTTCTGACTTTAATCATGTGGATTGGTTCTTCGCAGGAAAATCCCGACCAGATGGTCTAAAAAAACTCATTCATTGAAGTTGATTCAGTCATAATATAAATTACCAATTAGAGCGTAATAGGCGTAGAAACAAAAATTTTAAAGCCAATTAACAGCAAGAACATCTTCCATAGACTTACTATATCGAGGTGGAGTTTCTCGAGAATATTTATTGCTAGATAGTTTTAAAAATATATTTATTCGCTTAAATACTGTCGAATTAGCTAATTTAATGTCTAAGTGCATTAAATTTGTTAATTAGAGCTTAAAAACGATTTAAAAAGCGAATTTATTGCGATTCATTACATTTTACTTCGAAAGTTGGGGGAGGGAATTTTTGCGGCAATTTTTTCGTTTTACAAGTCTGTGATTAGTTAAAGTAATGTCAAAGTAATTCCAGATCTGATGTTGGATTTTATCTACGTAACTCCATTCTCAAGATTAAAAAAGACAGACAGACAGATAAAAATGAAGATTTATAAGACTATTCAAGTATTTAAAATTGCAGCCCAAAAACAAACTTAAAAAAATATATTAAAAGTAAAGAATTGATAGTGTAAAAAATGCTTGCAATGGTCGCGATCGATGAAAGTGATTATCGCGAACTTTTTTTTTTTTCTCGATTTTTTACTACTGCACATAGTCATGTGGAAACCTGTTAGAAGCCAGCACTTTTTGGAATTTTTTTCTGAATAAACTCGGCGGGCAATAAAAATGCTATTTATTGCATTTTTTGCAGTTCGAAAAGATTGGAGAACTTAATTTTTCAAAAAATTTTCAGGAAAAATGCCACGAAATTAACGACCAGATGGCTTCTCAGAGAAGCCGTGCGACCAAAGAAGGGTTAAAGTTTTCGACCATAATCATGATCTTACTCAGGCTTTTGACCAGTACAATTCGAATATGGAATGCATCGAACAATATATTTAAATTATTTTAAAATTCTGAACATTTAAAAGGTAGAAAATAATAAGATAACCAAAAATGAGATATATTTTTTTAAGATATGAACAAAGAGAAAGTATACAATTGAAAGAAAGTAGAATTATTAATTAATACGGCCCGCGCTCATCATTCTCTCGGTTATCTGGCCCGCTGTGAAAAAAAAGTTCGGTGACCCCTGATCTAACTGAAACACCTAACAGAAGAGATATATAGTAATGTCATTCACGAGGATGATAAAAACGAGGTACCAATATAAAAGTAATTTTAATGTATAAATTTCGCTCCGGTGGTTCAGTTTTTCCGGAGGGGTCAGTATTGCGGATGTATCATGCCAGGATAGATTTTAAGCTGTTCATTTCTTAATTGTTTAAGTGCAATACCGGTACAGAATGTCTGGAGGGCAGTCATTATCTACTTCACATCTCTATTCATCTATAATAGTTTAATAATCCACTTTAATAAAATTATGCTACGAAACATAATTGTATTCATTCGTTACACGGTAAGTAACGATTATCCCTGTTTGTTAAATACACTAAAACAAACATAAATATTTTTACCATAACAAAAAATAATTTCACTTCTTGACGTCGCATGAACAAAAATATTACTAAAATAATAATATCTACCAACAACCATCCACATAACGACCAGTTCTTTGTGTGGATTAGTTTCCATATTTATCTTATACATAGGTTCCAACCCTTAGGTAATAGCTAACAGTTCAAACAATTCTGCGTGAAAAATATATATTTAATATTTATATTAAAACTAAAAGTGTTTTTCGAGCCTTCTACGGTCGACTTGTTGGTCACCGTTAAAACGTACAGTACATTTTGTGTGTATTTTGCTCATCATCTCTCTTATTACAAATCGACCTAAATAAAAAGTAACAATTATAAAAAGTACCAGTTGCGTTTCCATTATAATTTGTTACAAAAATTCAACTTGCATATAAGAGCAGCCAGCATCTAGGGTAAAAGCGTTCGTCGCTGTATAAGTGACATAAAAGAGGCGTAGGAAGGCTTTAATGACGAGTGTGTACTATATGCATACGGTTTAAACCCCTAGACGAGAAACAGCGAGGAAAGAATGTGTATAAAATGCAATTATAGCTGGAGACTTTTTCGTTAACTTCTGATGGTAGAGTACAGAGCAGACGGATATCTGGGGATAAAGAGCTAAAGTAGTTAAAATTCGCACATCCAACTGTTTGAATGTTGCGTTGTGACGTGAGACGTAACTTCATATCTGCCCATATCAGTTTAATGAGATTTAAATTAGAATGATACGAAGGAAAATGTAACACACCAACACTAATTTCTTTTGCCATTTTGCCAATAATATATTTATCGTATGTATGTTTTACTTTCTTAACAATATCAAAAAGATTTATTTTCAACATTTTGTTGTTACGACAAACCCTATTTTTTGCATCCAAGAAATTATGTTAGCTTATTTGTAACTACAATTTGGAATCTCAATTTTAGCTGAGTGATATGGAGCATTGTCCATGACAACAACATTATTTTCTAATTTTGATAATATTTTGCAAACCATTTTTTGAAATTATTGCCGTCTATTTCTTTGTTGTAATCTTTTGTTGACTTCCATTCAAATTCATGTAGACCACTATTAAGAAAACCTGTATTGCTGCCTATATGAACAAGAACCCGCTTTAATCCGTGTTTTGACCAAATAGTAAATCTTACGGCCTAAAGAATGCATTTCTGCTATTGTTTGTGGATATTGTCTTTGCCATAAAATGATATTCTCTCTCTTGATTAATCTATTATTTCTGTTTTGGTTGGAATATTTAAAATTAAATAATTTTAACAAGTTGCATATTGTGAATCGAGTGAAGTCTGATAAATCTGGATCATCATTAGCAGCTGTAATATGTTAGGGTAGATGTACCAGTTTTGGCCAGTGTAGTACCAGTTCTGGCCAAAAAACAAATTTAACTTAAAAATATAATCACAAATGAAACAAACTTTTATTGTTAACTGTGTGAATAGTTAACAATAAAAGTTTGTTTTGTTGGACAGATTTGAATATGTGGTGATTATATTTTTAAGTTAAATTTGTTTTCTGGCCAGAAATGGTACACTGGCCAAAACTGGTACATTTACCCTACCTGTAGTAGATGATTCATTTAAAAAATAAAAATTGTGTACTTTATTTCTAATGGTACATTTTGTGAATTCGTCATACTTGTCAACAAGTTGAGTATGCTTGTGGGTTTTCAGAGGTGTTTTTAGTTTACCATTAGTAGAATATTCTTTACAAATTCTGTGTATGCATGCTGCTTTTTGATATTCCTGTTATCTTTGCTACCATTTTCACTATATCATTCACACAGACTTCTTGATTTGTTTCGGTTAAAAAAAATTAAACAAATTTAACACTATTTGTTTATCTGAGCTCCTGAGCAGGTTTCCTTGTCGATGTTTAACTGTATTTACATTGAAGTTTTCCATTTTTGTAATTCAACAATACACAAAGTTTGAAATAACAATAGTTATTGTAATGAATGGAAAACCAAACCAAAACATTATAATGTGACTGAAAAAAGTTTATTTTTAATGATTCAGAATGCGCAAATATTTATTAAAAACAACATTTATAATCATTGTTGTGTGACTAGTATTTCATTAATGGTTTTATAAATAATGGGGAACTATTTTCTGTGGGCAAATGAGATACAGTGCAGTTTCTGGATGTAGGTTTGATTGATGGACATAGGTTTAAATCAATAAACAAAACAATTTAAAGCATTCATTTGGTTGAAAACTAATGAATTTAATGATTTATCTGATAGTGAAGAATAAATTTTTGTACAAAAGTTAGCTGCAACAGAAAATGTTCTCGGAATTTGTTGACATTGGTTTTATCATCAGTAATGCTCGATATAATTTTTCTGAATATTCCATTCTTATTGTTGTATTTGAAAATAAATTCTTTTTAAGATAAGCAAATTTATTTTGGGAATTTGGCTAGATTTGGCACTTTGCTGTTTATAATATTTGACTCAGCCTCTTGAGATCATCCACTACGAAAAGTCTTTTTTTTAATTGAGGTTTTGTTATGTTATTGATCTTTGGGTGTCACTTGTTAGTAAATTATCATTTTTTTTCAATTTTTATGTTTTTGGTCATTAAAAAATGGTGTGTGTCATATATGACACAATGGATCTATACCTGTACAAAATGCAAACTGTTCTGTTCATGTAAAAATGGTTTATTTGACTGGTTTTTTACAATATTTGACATTCTATATTTACATATGATATGCTTTGAAGAAATTTTTATTTGCCACAAGGCACAGATGGATTTTGCATTTGATACAGTACACTGTAGCTCATACAATTTTATATCATTGCATTTGGCAGTGGTGTTTTTTACCATTTTCAATGATTTCTGGCATGTGTTTTGCTCCACTTTTGCGTTGTATTTTTATGGGATGTAAAGTTGGAGTATTTTATTATTATTTTCCTTTTCTTTGTCGACAAATCTTCATAGTACAAAAAATAAAAAAAGGAACAATCTGAATGTAATAGCCATTTTGACACATTTACTTTGAATTTCAAATATTGAAGTGTGTTTTTCTTCCTCTTTTTTATTGCTCTGCTATCTCTTCTGTAGGCTATCCAAAAAATTTTTTCATATCATCAGTAAAGTTCAAAAGTTTTCCCAGGCGAATCAGTGATATTTGATTTGTGCATGAAGCAATGACATCAAAGATATTCTCAAGAATATAATTCAAGAAATATTCTTTAGACTCACACTCCATACCCTTTCAAGATTCTTCCTGAAATGCAGCAGCTGGTAGCAAGGGCTTAAATCTATTTGTATGGTGCCATGGTAAAGTTTGTTACTGCACTGATGTCAAAAAATCTTCCTCTATTTACATAGCTGAAGCATCATTTTCATCATCGTCAAATGTATCATCTAATGACTTACATTCTTCAGGACAGTTTGGTTGATAAATGTCCTGACTGGTTTAAATGTATGGTCACTGTCTTCATCACTGGACCAGTTTTCCAGTCCACACAAATTTCTATCAATATCAAGTGTCCTATCATGTTCCTTCCTTATTTTGTCTGTTGACACTGAAAAATTTATAATAAATCCCAAAATAATTATAAAAACGATGCAGTTAGACTTTCTATTCTTCTTTATCTTAAAGTATACGAAAAAATTATATTTTTCTTCCAGTTTTGACTTATGGATACTGTATAACTAAAAAATTTTTCTAAAATATTGTGTTAACAATGAATATAAAAGATTACAGTTAAAAAGGTAAAAAAGAAATTAACTTGCAGAGAAAAAACTTTTTATTTACTTTAACAAACCTCTTTGCCTCTTATGAAAGGCCTCTTTAGTAGGTTCGACCGTACACCGTTCGTATTCTGACAATAACTTGTTAGGAGAAACCACTTATATAGTTCACAAAAAATTCCCAGCATTCCGCTGTTAACATTCCCGTATTCAAATTTACATTGTTGTTTTGCATAACGATAGCAAAATGTTCCTTTACTTTCTGTTTTACATTGTTTTTTCCCTAAAGACAATTTTTAACTTATTAGTGTTAATCTGACAATTATTAATATTACAGTGTTGGAAGATAGAGAATTACTAATTTTTAACCTTACAGCAGCCAAGTGTTCTGAAAGTCTGATCTTCAGTCTTCGTTTCGTCTCACCAACGTAAAAACATGTGCATTCTATTCTATAAACAATGCCTTTTTCTTCTAATATATCTTTTTTATTAGTGGTTCTTATAATCATCATATTTGATAACCTGTTATTTTGGGATGGAGCCAATCTAATTAATTTTTGATTAAAAAATGTATTATATTTCTCATAAATACTTTTTATGTACGGGAAAGATACATACTGCTTTATTTCTTGACGTTGTTTAACTTTAAATCTATTTCTTAAAAATCGGTTATACCAGTCATTTAGCAATCTTTTTGGATATCCATTTAGGATATATTTCTTATGTGTATCTTCGATTTCTTTTTCTCGTTGATCTATATTTGTTATTCTAGAAAAAAACTTTGTTATTTCCATTAAATATACATTATATTTTTGGTTTAAAGGACAATATGATTTAAAATTGATTACTTTCTTCGTATTACATGGTTTTTCAAATTTACAATATTCCAAATGATCATCAAATCGTTTAATTGTTATGTCTAAATAATTTAACTGATTATTTAATTCATGCTCTTGAGTAAATCTAATATTTAAGTTGATTTTGTTAGCTTGTTCCAAAATTTGCAAATGTGTTGTTACAGCACTATTATATATGATCAAAATATCGTCGACGTACCTCGCAAAGAACTTTATACCGTTCAACGTTGATAAAACCTTGTCCACATCTAACAAATATTTTATATGTTTTATTCATTGTTAACACAATGTTTTAGATACTTACATGAAGCAGTCATACTTGTGATGACTTCCAAAAACATGTGCTCAGACAATCATTTATATTTTCCTTTGTCTCTATCACAGTGGGATGCATGTAGTCTAATAATCTTTGCTAAACTCTAGTGACAAGAGGAAAAGCAAAGCAAAAAAGATAATCTGCTTTTCATTCTTTGGGAGGAAAATTGTGTGTCATATATGACACATGGCATCCCAAGAGGTTAGTTCTTCCGTTGTTAACATGGTATGTTCATCAGCAGTACATTCAGCAGTGGTGTGCGATCATTGGAAGTGTTGCTTCCATTGTATTTTCTAAAATATAAAGTCATATTAGGCGATTATTTTCATATTTTAACATACTTTGAATTAATTAAAATTAATATTTTATTATAACCACACTATGTATCTTATTACAAATTTCTATACTACATGTGAAAAAAACGATAAGATTGCTATTGTATATTTGAATATCAGTGGCAGAATGGAAATGCTGTGTTGTCGAAACTGGGTCAGCTTTCACGGTGAAAATAACTGAATGGTGTAAAGCAGCCATATTATAGGCATTTTCTCATGTGCTTTACAGGGCATCAATCTCACCCGTTTAGCTGGTGGAAGCTGCACACCAAAATATTGTATAACACTTCCAATGATTCTATTCCTTAGCCACTGGTAGGGAGCTATCTAACTAAGTGAAATGTTTAAGATTTAAAAAGTAAAGAGTATTCAATGTTTATTTTTATGTACATTTCTTTGCAAAGTTATATTTGATTATGATTTTCTTTCAATTCTACTGTAATTATATTGACAGATTTTCAGTCAAAATCTTTAGAATTTTTATCACTTTTAGGTGTTAATAATTTTAATATTATGAAAAACAATTTTTCCAAGCGTGTTTTAATTCTTTAAATTAAGTAAATTTTATGGGAAATTTTTTGATTTATTTAAATTACATAGTGAATCGCAATATTTACATTCGTGTCCGGACTACATTGACAAGTAACTCTTAGACATAGACATATTATAATTAATGTTGATCCAAACAAAGATGTACTAAAAGAATTATATGATTTAATAATAATATTAAGTTTTATGATACTATCTGCCGGAGCGTCTGTTGAGTGCAATTTTTTGATCAGGAATACTCGCTCAGTCAGAAGAAAAATTGTCGTCGCTAGCGTTGCTTTCGATAGAAAAAGAGCTTTCAAATATGTTGATGGAGTTGACGACCAGCGACTTTTATGATATAGTAAGGCCAGGAACACACATGCGTAAAAATGTGTGGCAGAAAACTGAAACAGAAATCAGCTTTCAGTTTCGTTTTAGTTTTATGCTTTTAAGCCAGGGGACACATATGTAAAAATTTTGGCTGAATAGGAAACGGAAATGTAACAACGTCATAAGTAGTTTAGTAAAATGGCGCCTTCAGTATCTGACGTTATTTGTTGGTGGTTGTATTCCGCTCAATCATTGATGCTTCTAAGAAATGATTTTATTAAAAAACGCCAAAAGAGACGCTGGTGGGTTAGGAAACTATTTAGAGAGCGTGATTTACATGGATTTAATAATACGTTGATTTCGGAACTACAATTTAACGATCGATAATACTATATACAGTAAGTGAATTGTATTTTTTTACATATCGCTGTTTGAGGTTATTTCAAAATAATAAATTTTAAAATCTTCAGATTTCTGAGAATGTCACCAGAATTATTCGAATATTTGCTGTCAAAAATAGAAAGAAATATAACAAATAAAAATACACAATGGAGAGAAGCCATAGCTGCTAGAGACAGATTAGCTGTAACATTACAGTTTGTTAATCTTTTATACTTTGTAAAATTAGTTAAGTCTTTAGTATACTTTTATCATAAAACATATAATTTTTTAGATTTCTTGCTATGGGTGAGACATTTCGAAGTCTGTTTCTCATTTAGAATAGGACGATCGACAATTGCTAAAATAATCGAAGAAACTATAAAGATATAAATTAAAATTGTTATTAAATTTGAATAGCAATTAACTTATAAATTGCTATTATTTTTAATGTAGGTCATTTGGAACAATTTAAACAATGATTATATGAAAATGAATGGAAGGCAATTGCTAAAGGCTTTGAATCTCGTTGGCAGCTACCACATTGTTATGGGAGCATTGATGGCAAGCATATACTAGTTCAATGCCCAAAAAACAGTGAAAGCTTAAATTATAATTATAAAGGATCATTTGGCAAAATTTTATTAGCTGTGACTGATTATGAGTACAAATTTATTTCAGTCGAGTTTTGTTTCATGGGTGGTGAAAGTGACGGTGGATTGTAAATACTTGATTGACAATCCCACAACAATTTTCAAAGAAGTTCTTTTGGAAAAAAGCTTTCAGAAGAAAAATTAAATCTTTCAAATGAAAATATATTATTAAATTCTAATAAAGTATTCCCATATTTCTTTGTTGGAGATGCTTTTCCTCTTAAAAAAAATTTAATGAGACCTTATCCAAGGAGATCAGCTTTCACTCATCCTCAAAAAGTGTTTAACTATCGCCTTAGTAGAGCTCGAAGAATAGTAGAAAATGCTTTTAAAATTCTGTCGGTGCGCTTTAGAATTTTTAAAAGACCACTCAATTATAGTGAGAAAACAATAGAAAGAATAGTTGCTGCTGCCCTTGTTTCACACAATTTTTTATTGATAGAAAATGCAAGTGTTTACAATCCCCCAGGCTTCTCAGATTATGATGATGATAATTTTAATTTTCAACCAGGTTTATGGCACCAAGATGGAAATATTAATTCTTTCACATTGTTCTTTTGGATACTAATATGCATGGCATAAATGCAAAATCTTTGCATGATCAACTAGCTATTTACTTGTGTAATGAAGGATCTGTACCATGGCAGAATAGCAAGATATATCCAGGTGTATCATAAAAAATTTTTTAAACAATTCATTTTGTATAAGTTAATATTTGTAATTATACAGTATAAACTACTTAAATTTTTCATTGGTAATAATAAAGACAATTTTATAAACTTTGAAAAATTATTTTATTACTTCTAATTCATCATCATCATCAATCCACTGCAGGATGAAGGTCTCCCCAAGCCTCTTCCACAGTATTTTGTTTTGGGCATTTCGCTTCCATGTTGTGCCAAGATGCCTCTTGATCTCATCAACCCACCGAATGTGAGGACGTTTTCTTGGTCGTTTTCGATCTCTTGGTATCCAATCAAGAACTTCAGATGTCCAGCGATGGTCAGTTCTTCTTGCAATATGTCCAGCCCACTGCCACTTGAGGGATTTTACTCTTGCGATGATATCGGTAACTCCTGTCATTTTCCTGATCCATGTTATACGTTTCCGTTCTCTCCTTGATATGCCAAGCATACACCTTTCCATGCTTCTTTGGGTAGCCTGTAGTCTTTGGATTTCTGATTTCTTAAGAGTCCAAGTTTCTGCTCCATAAGTGAGAACTGGCAAGACACACTGATCAAAAACCTTTCGTTTCAGGCACGGGCATCTGTTGATTTTTCAAGACTATGCTATTCCTTCCAAAAGCACTCCAGCCAAGTTTTACACGTCTGTTTATTTCCTCCTTGATGTTGCCATCCATTGATATTCTTTGTCCCAGGTAAATGTAAGCATCTACCTTTTCCAATTCCATGTTATTTATTTTTAGTAGTGTTTCTTCACGTACTCTTCTAATTACATTATATAAAATATTCTTCTTGACTTTCAAGGTCTAACATTAACAATTCAATATTTTTTGTGGCGTTAAATTGGTCTCGTGCATCCAATTTTCTTAATCTTAATTTCAAAGATTCGCAAAATAATTAAATTTTATCAGGCTGTGACACATTACCTAAAATAAAAAAAATAACTTTTAAATCTGTCATTGTTTTGTACTATATTTTGCCTATATTCATAAATTTGAACTTACAACTCCTATCTAAAAAACTATTTATTGCTGTTGATGTTGATGACAAGGATAAAAGAGCAGTATTATAATAATCCTGATTAATACAGGTATCTGATTTTCTTTTTTTTTCTTGCTGACTGAAACATTTATTTGAGTCACTGCTTTGATATCGTCTGAAACAAAATCCATGCATTAAAAATCTTATTCTTTTTCATTAAAATCATTATTATTATTTATTTATTTATAACTTACTGGTCTGACTCAGTTTCTTGATTAATATCAATATTTTGGGCAATTTCTACATCATTCTGGGTCATCTGAGAGAAATTTTCTGATGATAATTGTGTTGACTCTGTGTGAACATAATTATCATTTTCAATTATTGTTGTTTCATTATTTATGGTACTAAAAGAAATAAAAAAAAATACTATATATAAATAATTTATGATGAAATTAAGACAAAATACTTTTTAAACTAATAACTAGTACTTATAGGTAATAATAGCAACTATATATACACATATACAATAACTAAATATAGATAATTTTAATTAGATATAGATGATAACAACTTATTACACTGGGTCTACAGATAGACCTATGCCTAATCTGTAGACCTATCTACCCTAATAAAAACATTTGTAATCAGTTGTAAACGGTAAATGATATGCAATGATATGAATTTATTTATTTGACAAGAAATGTAGACATTTGAACTATATGAAAGAACTTTCAAATCATAGAAATGATGTCAAAAGAGCTTAAATGAATTATTAGTATTACAATCAATTGGTACTAACTTTATTTTTGTTTAAATACAAGTTTGATTACATTTTACTATAATCACTACTTTAATATAATCAAGTGACCAACCAAATGATATAAACCAATATCCCTTGATAAACATTTATATTAGTTAATGATGGTAAAGTGTCTTAAAGTAGATTCTGGAGGAGTAAAGTAAATGTATTAATACTCACATTTCTGTGCAGCCAATATATCCTCCCAATATACTATCCATTAAAGGAAATAATTCCCATCGAGGCTTGTATATATCTGTACTGCCACTGCCACTAACGCTGCTACATTTTATTAACTTTTTTCTCTCATGTATCTGTCCCTTTGGACCTTCCATTTTTTCTCTGCCGCCTCTGCTATAATTTAGAAAATTTAAATTAATAGACTTGTATTCTGAATTGAAATAAAGAACGTGTGATCTAAATACTAGGCCTATATATCGATTCTACTAGACCTACCTGTTGTTTGAAATCTAGCACCTATGGCCGTCCACACACTTTGTTTGTACACAGTGTCTTTATATGCAACACTTTTTTTGTCATAGAGACACTGATGGGGTCGAACATATTCTATAAACTCTTCTATTTCATTGAAAGATTAATAACAATATTTAACCCTTTCCCGGCCAGGGTACTGATCTATCGTTACCCTAGTTGTTAAGCAAAACAGCCAGGGTAACGATGAATCGTTACCCTATTAACAATTGATTTTTATAAAATTTATCGACAACAGATGTCAGCACTTGACGGCATTGTCTTGTTTATTGTCTGTTTTACATATTTTTGTCCAGGTGGTGTTTTGTCGACTTAAAAAATTTTAATTATTGGTTTTTTTCTTAATTTTTTATTTTCTGATGATTTTTTATTTATTTTTAGCATATTCATGCAATAATATTACTATAATAAGTTCATTAATGCTACAATAAGTTTATTCAGCTATAATATGTTAATGCATTATAAATATTCAAGTTATGACCTTCAGTTCTAATATTTTATATATTTTTTTAATTTTTAATTTTTTTTTAAATTTAAAATATCAGCAAATGTTACATCTATTGCTACTGGTAATCATATGTTTATTACAAAAATATATAATCTTGTTTTATATGAAATGAATAAAGTATATTAGTTCATTATATTATTTGAAAGCAGAATAAAATTCAGATTTCGAACAAATGTTTGACATAATTTGCGATAATTTCACAACGAATACACATACATGTATAAATGTTATATCAAATTGTACAGAACAATATTCTACGTCATTCTGGCTCAGTGACAATAAGAATGAAGTAACCAGACAATGTTAATTTTGACCAAAAGTTTCAAAGTTTTGAGTGTGAATGTCAGTTATCATATTTTTTTTTCTCATAAATTTTCCAAACTAACTTTATTGAAAAATGTCGTATTTAAAACTAACTATATTGATAAATATATGTGATTTTTTTTCATATAAATAAAATAATAATTTAATTTTTGATGAATTTTTAAAATAATATTGCCTGATTCACCTATTTTGCCCTTGGCCGTTTTACAAAATAAGGGGGCGTGGCAAACGGCAGGCTAAGGGTTAATAAAATTTATAATATCTTTGCTTTGTAAACATAGTACCTACCATGTTAGCCATTGAGCCATGATGCAGTTTTTCATGTCGTCTTAAGTTATTTTTATATTTGTAAGAGATTCCTCAGATTTTGCATAGAAATGATCTATGGTTTGAATGCAAAATCATGTGTGATGAAATTCGATAGATAAGCAAACACTTTTTCACAAATTCTGTATTGAAAGCCCTTTTATAAAATTTGTTGAGTAAAAATATTTAATTATCTTAAATATAAATTTTTCGGGACAACCGCTACTACACCGGATTAAACTAATAAAACCTACTTAAAGCCTGTCTCTTACCTGAAGAAGAACTTTATAGTTCGAAAACGTTTGTAACGATTTTCAGCGAAGCTCACCGGTAACAGGCTTTAAGTAGGTTTTATAAATTTTTCTTTTTAGATAAACACAAATTACTATAATATGTTAAAACTTCTGCAAAGAATCTGGGATATTATAGAGATTACTCCCTATGGAATTTCATTAGGTATATATTTAGGTACTGTACATATTTATATATTAGGTATATATTTGAACTCAGGAAACATACATAGTATGATCCAAAAGTTCGGGGACTTGCATAAAATTTCTTACCTTAAAAAGTTTATATTCCCGATGCACAACCACCTTTAAAGAAATCACCTTGAGTGACGATTAAGAGAGAAAAGGGATTCAATGAACAAAACTAAACAACATACCATACCCAGAGGCTCATCACATGGTCACTCCAAGTGCTCCAATGAAACCAAAGAAATTTGCTGTTGTGTTGAAATCTACAAAGACATGCGGGGTTCAAACAGATTTCTGTCACCCCAAGTGAATCTCTTACTCGCCATGCAAAATGTTTAATACTCCCACCTACTCGAACAGCAGAAAATAAGAGTATTAAAACAAAAACACCCCTATTTAAAACAAGGGTAATAATGAGAAATGTGGGTTCTAAAAAGGCAAGTAAGAACCCACTTAACAAACAAAAATTAAAAGTAGCCCTCTATAAATCTAAAAAAGTCATAGACTGAGTCTATGACTTTTCTAGATTTAGAGATGCCCCTTGATGTGGGTTCCTGTCCGTGGTGAGGGAACCTCCCAGAGATGGGTTAGTAACTCTTCTTTACCATCCCTGGGATCTGAACGCCCACCCACGTGTTTGCCGAGCGTGGTGTCCCGTATGCCGGAAAGGGGGATCCTGGTAGTTGAGGGGCAACATAACGTCCCCAACACACTGCTTTGGCCCTTGCTTCGGATAAACGGGAGGCTCAAATCAGGCTCCGTTTGAGTCAATCGGCTGGTCGCTGAGTCATTCCTGACCTCAGCCTGGAGTCAACCAATCGATGCAGACCGGGCGGACACGTCAGACAAGGTGTGCTCTTCTTGACTGCATTGTGAGGGTATAGCTCCTGGGAAACCCTGGTGTGACGGTCTATGGGAGCCTCCCATGTGACGGCATCCCCTTGTTGGGCTCCATGGTGGGTGGTGTCACTAGGAGCTGAATATGAACTCTTGAATATAGATTCTAAAAATCCAAGAAATCTCAAAATCTCAAAAAATCCAGACACGCGTAAAAACACAAAGGAAAACACTACCAGTCAGCCATCCTACTTGATAGTGCATGCTACTGGAGAAAAACATCTGTCAAAATGCTCCCCTTTTTTGATCCAGAAATTATTCGAATCAACCATTGGGCACCTGAAGAAAACACAGAAATTGAGGTCAGGGGACCTACTGGTAGAAACTGCCTCACCTCAACAATCGGCAAAACTTTTAGCTATAAAGAATTTAGGAGAAATTGAAGTGACAGTCACACCACATGGAAGTTTGAATTCATCACGTGGTGTGATATCTGAGATCGATCTGATGTCTGAAGATGAATCAGATATCCAGATCGGTCTTTCTGACCAAGGTGTCACTGCTGTTCGATGCATCTCCATTCGTCGGGATGGCAAGTTGATTCCTTCCAAACATCTTATTTTTACTTTTAATAAATCGACTTTGCCATCTGTTATTACAGCAGGGTATCTATGCTGTCCAGTTTGCCCGTATGTTCCAAACCCGCTGCGTTTCTTTAAATGCCAGCGATTTGGACATTCTCAAACATCTTGCCAAGGGGAAAGCGTATGTGCACAGTGTGGGACTGAAGGTCACGAGAGTACCGAATGTAAAAGTACCCCATGCTGTGTGAACTGCAAAGATACACATCCTGCATACTCCTGGAAATGCCCTCCATGGCAGAGAGAAAAAGAAATGCAGTGTGTAAAAACAGTCAACAACTTACCCTACCCAGAGGCACGTCACATGGTCACTTCAAGTGCACCACTGAAACAAAAAACATTTGCTGCTGCTCTGAAATCCACAAAGACATGAGGAGTTCAGACAGACATTTCTGTTTCTCCAAAGGAATCTCTCACTCGCCATGAAAAATGTTTACTGATCCCATCAAAAGAAACACCAGAAAAGGAGTATGTAAAACCAAAAACACCCCTACCCAAAACTGGGGTGATAACGAGAAACCTGGGTTCTAAAAAGGCTAGTAAGAACTCATTAAACAGAGAGTGAAAGCAGCTCTCTCTAAATCAAAAAAATCAGAGACTCAGTCTGTGAGCAAGTTCTCTGATATCTCTGATGAAGACAATAATGCGGAGGTTACAAAACCAATGTCACCTCCAAAAAAAGACCCCCCTTGTTAAATTAAATAGGGGATACCCTCGCAAAGAATGCTGCGTCAAACACATAATGGATTATAAAATAATCCAATGGAACTGTCGTGGTCTTCCACAACAACGTCTCTGACATTAAACACCTGACATCAGCTACCCCATCCCTCTGCGTGGCACTCCAGGAAACACATTTGAAATCTGGAGAATAAATTTCTTTAAAAGGATTCGATCTCTACAGTAAGGATGATGACAGCCACAACCGCGCCAGTGGAGGTGTGGCTGTACTGATTTCGAACCGCATCCCGTTTTTACCGGTACAAATAACAACAGAGCTGCAAGCTGTGGCAGTCAGAATTTCAATTGGCGTTACTGTCACAGTTTGTTCCATATACTTTTGCCACCAGATGTCAGAGTCAATGAGGACGAATTGGATGACTTGAGTTGAACAACTGCCGACTTCGTTCCTTCTACTTGGTGATTTCAATGGCCACAATCCAATGTGGGGCAGTCACGATATCAGTCGTTGAGGCAGAGCCATTGAAAGATTCATAGGTAATCACCAACTATATTTATTTAATACTGGAGAAGTGACATACTTCCACGCCCCAACCAGTACATTCACTGCCATTGATTCAGCATTAGCAACTCCGAATCTGTTTTCAGCGTTTACATTGGAGAGTTGGATCTAATCCACTCTTTAGTGGCCACTTTCCAATATTTTTAAAATATCGAGGGAGAGAAAGCTGTGAAACAGCCCGTCCACCACGCTGGAAATTTGAAACGACAGATTGGGCTGCATTTTCCTCTTTGGCTAACATTACTGAGGAAATGGTCAATTCTGCTGATATCAATGATGCAGTCGAAGTTGTCACTTCCAGTATTATTCAGGCAGCCAAAAAAACAATGGGGAAAACGTCAACCAGATATCCAAAACATCCGAAACCATGGTGGGATCAGAATTGCGAGGCAGCATTTAAAAAGCAAAAGAAAGCATGGGGGATTTTCAGAAGATATTCCACTGCTAGCAATTTGATTGTTTTTAAAAAAGCAAAGGCAAATGCCAGAAGAATCAGAAGGCAAAGCCAAAGGGATTCTTGGAGGAAGTATGTATCTAGCGTAACATCTTCCACTAGATTAAAAGCAGTCTGGGATAAAATCCATAAAATTAATGGGAAATATGCTTGTCACTCTCTGTCCATGCTGGAAAATAATGACACAATAATCAGCGACATAAAAGGTATTGCTGATTTGTTGGGTGAAACATTTTCGTCTTCATCCAGCAATATTATGTATACGAGGGATTTTCAGGTTTATAAAGCCCAAAGTGAAAAACAGTACTTAAACTTTCACTCCCCATCTAATGAGGAATATAATGTGCCATTTACCAGAATAGAATTACATAGAGCGATGTTCCGCTCGGGGAATACTGCTGTAGGCTCGGATCAAATCTACTACAGCATGATTCAAAATCTGTCAGACAATTCCTTCTGTAATCTTCTGAATCTGTTTAACAGAATATGGACAGAACATATTTTTCCTGACTCTTGGAGGCTATCTATGATCATTCCCATACCCAAGCCAGGTAAAGACCCCAAGAATCCCTCTAATTATAGACCAATTTCTCTGACTAGTTGTCTCTGCAAACTTTTCGAGAGAATGGTAGACGCCTGATGTTCCTCTTAGAGGAAAAGAACTACTTTTCACCACATCAGAGTGGATTCTGTAGGAACAGAAGTACCACAGACAATTTAGTAAACCTTGAAACATCTATACGCGAAGCGTTTGTAAGACGACAGCACTTAGTGTCTGTGTTTTTCGATATAGAGAAGGCCTATGATCTCTGCTGACGATACGGAATACTTCGTGATCTGCATGAATTCGGATTGCGGGGTAATTTCTTAATTTTTATAAAAAACTTCCTGCAGAATCGTAGATTCCAAGTTAGGATGGGCAACACTTTTTGTAGGCCTTTCACACAAGAAGAAGGTGTTCCTCAAGGTTGTATTTAGAGTGTGACTCTGTTTCTAGTAAAAATTAACAGCATATCTAAGTGTCTCCCTCTCAGTGTGAAACACACTCTGTATGTGGATTGCTTTCAGATCTCCTGCCAGTCTAGTAACATGGGTTTCATCGAGAGACAACTGTAAACCTCGCTAAACCGCATAGACAATTGGTCCAAGATCAATGGTTTTACTTTTAATGCAGAGAAGACCTTGTTCATCCACTTTTGCCGAAGGCGTGGTTCGCACCTGGACTCGGAAATTCACCTAAATGGGGTTAAAATCTCAATAGTCAATGAGGCAAAGTTTTTGGGTGTTGTGTTTGACCAAAAACTGACGTTTTTATTACACTTGCGCAATTTGAAGAGTAGATGTTTAAAATCTCTGAACCTTTTAAAGGTACTGTTCTGCTCATTCTGGGGAGCAGACAAATGTTCGATGCTCAGGATATATAGAGCCCTTGTTCGTGCTTAGCTGGACTATGGAAGTGTTGTCTATGGCTCTGCGCGAGAATCTACTTTTCGGATGCTGGATCCAATCCACCATCAAGCATTGTGTTTGTGCACTGGTGCATTTCGAACTTTTCCTGTCCAAAGTTTGTACGTGGATGCTTATGAGCCTCCACTATCTCTCAGGAGAGAGCAGTTGTCTCTGTTTTATTATATTAAGCAGAAATCTCTAGATTAAATCTTCAGTTGATTGTATAGTATCAGATACTCAGCTGATAAGATTATTTGCAGCTTGCTTAAGTAGTGTCCCTACATTCAGCATAAGAATGGAGAATGTCAGCAGCACGATTGACCTGGATATGGGCAACATTTCACAGCCTGAGCTTTACAGTATATTACCTTGGTCAACTCCTGTGATAAATGTCGACCTTAGCTTAAAGCAATTTCCTAAGGAATTCACCCAGATTACATGTATAGACAGTACTTTGCTGAAATTCGACATCATGACAGGAATTTAATTCCTATATACACTGATGGGTCTAAATCGGATGATTACGTTGGGTCAGCCTTTGTCTGCCAGAATGAAATTGTGGCAGAACAAATCGCATTAAATTTTTCTATTTTTACTGCGGAGTTGCAGGCTATTTATTTAGCCTTAAAGTATATAAATAGGAAAGGTCATCGTTGCTGTGTGATTTACACTGACTCAGTTAGTGCACTTCAGGCTTTGATCTCGTATGAACCTAGTTCTCACTCCATAGTGATTAAAATTTGTAAGCTGATTTGCCATCTTTTTGCGAGGAATTTCTCTATAAAATTTTGTTGGGTCCCAGGCCATGTAGGTATAAGAGGAAATGAAGAAGCTGACACAGCTGCAAAGTCAGCAAGTCCTTCTCAACATACAATGCATATTGAAGGAGGTGACTTGAAGCTAGTTGTTAAAAAACGACTAGAGGAGAGATGGCAAAATGTGTGGAATGTACAAGTCCACATTAAACTACACGAGATCAAACCTGTGATAGAAAATTGGACACAGAAGAAACCTTATGACAGGAGATCTGAGGTCATTCTTACTCGTTTGAGAATTGGACATACTCGACTGACTCATCAATATTTTTTGAAGGGTGATGACTAGCCTGTATGTCAGTATTGCAACTGTAATGTAAGTGTTAAGGACATACTGAGCAATTGCATTGCCTCTGAACGGATTCATTGGCAGCATTTTGGAAATGGAAGTTTGAGAGAGATTTCGGGCCAGAGGCCAAATGTTGATAAATTATTGAACTTTCTAAAAGTTACAAATATTTATAAAGAAATTTAATTATTTATTTATTTATATCTATATATATGTTGTTGTTATACACAGTTTAACTGTTGTATATTTTTGTTATTGGTTCTTTGTTTTTTGTTTTGTTCATTTTTATTGTTATTTATGTACATACATATACCATAAGTTGTGGCGCAGCTTGGCCTATGTGGCTCTTGTGCCAATAAACTTTAACCAACCTTACCAATTAACGTAGTGTGAAATATTCGAAATCTTGAAGCTAAATTACGAAACGCATTTTTCACAATGTGCGTTGCTCGTGATATGCGATAATTATATATTTTTTTATCTCGAGAAATGAGATCGTCTTGTTGAAGCAGTTTTATTATGTCTACTTTCAAAGGAAAGGCATTGTCATGCTTTTGCCACTTTGCAGGGTTCGTGTCTGGGGCTAGGCGGCTGTCAATGCCTGGCTTGTGCAGCCTGGTTGCTACCACATCCGGGGCCATCATAGCGGCGCTCGCTATAGTGCCAGTATTTTTATGACACAGAATGAATTCTTTATTAAATAAGGAAAATTTTGAACCTTTTTGCATGATGATACATGCATGTGTTCATGAGTAATTCACATTTTTACAGTTATGCAGGGTGTTCCACTTGGGTGTACATGTTTAGGCACTGTCTTTCTACTTTTGGTTTCAATCGACTAAGGAACTGTTACATTGGCTGTCTTTAATTTTTACTTGCTTTATGGCATATCCTGCAAGTAAATATAAGTAAATTCGCCGGAGTCCCAAGGAGTTAAGTTTCATCATGTCCACCTCTTCTCCTTTAGAAAGAAATTTGTCTTCGATAAAGCAACTTTCTGTAATTGGACTGTTCTGAGAGTTATCAAAAACTTTGCAAGGAATTTTTTTTCATTCTTATCATAATTTGATGATGATGGAGCTTTTAGATACTGAGTCAGCAATTGCAGGTTATACTTGAATTCAAGTGCAGTTGGTGGAGGATTACCTTTTGTAATGTATGAGGAGAAATTTTTATGCAAATCCTGACTACACCTGCATGTCAAAAAGAAATAGAAATTATGCTGTTGTAATAGTAAGTCTGCTACGTCAAAAACTGAAGTTGTAGACAATATAGCCTTCGACTGTACTGGTTTCCAACCATTTCCATATGTGAGGTTATTGAAAATTTCTATACACGAATTGGTTCTTTTCTTAGAATTACCATACTTGTTATAACAGGATGTCTTGATTACATGAGATTAAACCTTTTTGCAATAAACCGGTAAACCAAGCTGTAGTTTCAACGTTTCTACTCCACCAACCCCTCGATGTGGGTTTTTGTTTGTGGTGAGGGGACATCTCAGAGATGGTTTAGTAAGTCTTCTTCACCATCCCTGGGATCTGAACACCCACCCATATGTTTGCCGTGTGTGGTGTTCTGTATGCTGGAAAGGGGATCCTGGCAGTTGAGGGGCAACATAACGTCTCGAACACACTGCTTTGGTTTTTGCTTCGGATAAACGGGAGGCTCAAATCAGGCTCCATTTGAGTCAATCGGCTCGTTGCTGAGTCATTCTTGACCTTGGCTTGGAGTGAACTGATCGATACAGATCGGGTGGACACGTCCCTGCTTGACAGCACTTATTCTGTTTTGGAGTTTTGTTTTGTTGCAATTTGTCTTGAAAACACTCTTTCAACAGTATCATTGCTAATTGGCAAACTGAACATAGTCAATGCAAATTGAGACAATCATTTCAAAACAAAATCACCAGCCGAATTTTTAGTAGTTGTTGCTTTGCACCAGAAATCTGTTCCATCTGTTGGTATACCATCAGGAAAAACATTTTCTCAGTTAATCATTAGCAGAGAATGCTACTGATTTTTTATCTTACCAGTCTGAGATCTCTTAGATAATTCTAATGGTAGAGCAGAAAATGGTGGGCGCGTGTGAGACAAGCAGATCTTAGGAGAAAAGTTATGAATCTTCAGAAGAATCTCCATATTTCTTGGAACACAGTTTAATAGTTCCTTACATGCTTTCTTTAAGAATTGGAAACAGTGCTGTTGTATGTAATGCCCTTGTTCTGGAGAAATCTCCCAAAGCTAAGTTTTCTGCTAATAAATTTGAAAATTCATAACCAAAATCAGTATCCTTGTATGAAATGTAATTTTTTTCATCAACGTTGTTCAAGATACTTTCAACATTTGCATAAGATGGGGATAAAATTCTTTTCAACAACGATGAAGCAAAGTTGCATAAATCTTCTAATACACCGCAGCTATCAGCCATTTCCTTTTGAAAAAGTAAATTTATTTTTCTAAACTCACTCAGTACTGGTTCCATGAATGTTAAATACAATTTGTTCACAGCATCAGGATACATAGCATATAGTTCTCTTGCATAATATTTATCACAGTTGGAAGAAACTATTTTAAAATGCAATTGTAAAGCATCCCATTGATGTACGATCTTTTTACGCAGTTGCTTCTTGCTAGCCACTGTGTAGGAGAAAGAGGAAGAATTTTTAAGGGGTTCCTCGCCATTATTTATCAATTTGTATAGCATTATATAGGAATCACAGCACAAAGCAGATCTGTGAAACCAGTTATGTTTCTCTGAGCAAATAATCTATATTTCCAGGTCATTTTTCTGACATGTGTGAACAGGAAAAATGAAGTCCCCATTGTTTAGCTTTTACATCAAGAAGTTATACTGTCAATTTTAAAGAATTTTTTCTTGAAGTTTAAAATGCCAGTAATTTTTTTGGGGGATGTCAGAGCTGATGTTTTTTAACACAAATGGCACAAATATGTATAGAATGATCTCGCTCATTTGTTTTGATACCACATAATGACATGTTTTGCTAGCAATAATTGTTCTCCTCCTATAAAATTTCTTGATTATCAGCTCTAAGCAGCATGTATTATGTAGTTCATATAAACAAGAATTTTAAAAAATTATTTAAATATGTTTTTCAAATAATCTTAAGAATGTTCCATTTCCGCATTCCATTTGAGAACACTATAACCTGAGGAAGATCTCCTGTGTAGATTGAAAACGTTTGTGTTTGCATTAAAATATCCTAGAATTGTAGTTTTAAGGTTCAGAGGGGTGCTGTTTTTATGATATATTACTGTTTAATATAATGATATATATGAAAACAATCTTCACCTGTCAGTACCGGTACACATAATGTTCAATACAGCATCATCAACCTTTACATTTCCGGTAAAAAGACGAAAAAATAGCAGATACTAGATAAAGCTAGAGCCCCCACTAGAATTCTAGAGAACAAATTACACCGAATATTAGCTAGACACCTAGAAGACTATTCATTAACGGTGAAGAACTCCAGAGAGCTGGTCGACGCATTGAAACACACACAGATAACAGAGAGCGCTCAAATCACAGTGCTTGATTTTCAGGCTCTGTATCCATCCATCAAACTCCAACCTTGCTTCTGTGCCCTCAGGGACGTCTTGCTGGCCAAATATGGTTTTCCAGCACACCGCAAACATATACTTGAACTCACACATCTAATGTGCTACAATTCGCTGTTTAGGTTCAGCAATACAACATATTTACAAAAAAGAGGGGTACCCATGAGGAGCCCAATTTCGGGCGACCTATGTGAGTTGGTTATACGACAATTAGAGAGGGATGTCGTTTCCTTGTTTACACCTGACATTATTTTGTACCGTAGGTACGTCGATGACGTACTTATCATATGGAAGAGCGAGCCGAAAGTCAATGATTTTTTGCACATCATAAATGACAACCCGTTTGGTATAACCCTCAAGCTTGATCAACTATCGGACAACAGAGTACATTTTTTAGACGTCACCATTCAGCTCAATGTAAACAATATTGAGACGCGGGTATACTACAAACCCGGCTACCTACCTATGTACAGATACGTGCAATGAAGTTGGCGAGCTGTCGGTCGATTGCGCAGCTCAGGGAGTTGCTCATCCGTGACGTAAGAACGTCTAATCGTCATCCAGGTGGATTAGTCTGATTTCGATCAACAGGGGCGAGGAAATCGATCGGAGGGACGCGTTACAGCACCGTAGATTAATAATACTACTAGCTTATTGCTTTTCTAATGCTTAGCATCGGCCATTTTTATTTTAAAAGCGTAAATGTGCTTACAGCTGATTATCAGAAATTATGATCGAATCTGTTATTTTCATACTTTTTTTTCTTTATTACATTTTATTTACGTTTATTTCTATGAAATTAGAGACGATACAGCTTTAAAATAAACAGATCAGGTTACATTTCTTAATAGATTATCTCTATTGACGTCGGTTTCTTTGTAATCGGAGAGGAAGAGATTGTGTGTCAATTTCCAGTGTTTATTGCTTTAGCGGTAATCTGAGAAGTCACTTGATAAACCGCCAAGTGTTTTATTACTGTTTAAATAACTGCTCCCCACTTGTTATTCTTAGTAATTAGAGACGGGTAAGATTTCTGTCAAGGTCGGTGAAAGTTTATTGCTTTAGCAACAGGGTGTCATATGAGCTGCCACCCACTCCCCGCTGTTAATGACAACAACGCGCTAAGTGCTTTATTACTTTGTAAACAAAAACTTTCCCTGTCAGAACTGGGTCAGATGTCAAGGTCACTGATTAACTGTATTGAACAGAACATTGTCCTTGATATTTAAGAATCCAGTTTTGTCAGAACTGTTTACTTTTAATACATTTCTTTTCATTTATTTCTGCTTCGTTTATAAAATTGTTTTTATCATGTTTTAAATCGATTTGTTTTAAATTATACTTTTATAAAGTTTATGAATTAAAGTGTAAAAACAGCAATGAAAATGTCGTTATTTCAAGATATATTTATTGATTATACAGTTCAACTTTGCAAAAAATGTTTCATATCTTTTCGTTATTATATATATAATATCGCCATTTTATAAAAGAGATGTTATTGAATCGTATATTCAATTGTTATATTGTTTTGTTTTTATATTTATATTCTATTCGAATTTACCTTTTACAATTTGTAATTATTCGTGTATCACATTATATTTCATTTATTTAATTCTATACTACTTGTAATTATGTAAAAACTATTTTTATATCGTTAAATTTATTTTCCGTTTATGTTTTATCACGTTTACGGTGTTTAATTATTATTTTAAGCTAATGCGACCGAACCTACGAATGGCGGCTTCTAGCCATCACATAGGATTTCTACGGGAAAGACATCATTGCAGGCATAAAGTTGCCTCTGTCAAGTTGTTTATCTGGGAAAGATGCCATTCAGGAATCATTTTCGACTTATTAAAACAAAATAAAAACACACGTTTTAAAATTTCTAATGAATATATATTTTGAAATAATCAAAAGCTATACTTTTTTCAGCGCATGATTTTGAAAGAAGACTTCTAATGAAGGAGTTAAACTATTGGAAACAATGTGACGATGTTTTCTAATAGAATGAAAAATATTTTACAAAGCATAATTAAGAGCGATACATCGCATTATCACCATCAACTACTTTCGGGTTCTGAATCGAGGAACACACGATTTGTAATGTTCACGAAGGTAATGAATCCTTCACTCTTACATTTCGGCCGATGAATATAGAACATTGTCCTTTCTTGGAACTGATCTAGTTTCCCGTTACCTGCATATAGAAACAAAATGAATTGGAGAGCAACGACAGGAAATAGGGACAAATCGGAATGGTTAATTCGGAGACCCACTCTTTAAGATTCCAATTAGTTTTTCTAAGTAGACAAGTTCAACTGAGAAAGTGACATTCCTCACTGTTTTCAACACCTACGTTTCTTTCCTCAACATTTTTTCCTTCTGAATTTGATTTCCTTTCCCCTTTTCGCGAACTCACCACTTTATTATTTACTGGTTAAGTTTTGCAAGTGCAGAGACAAAACAGGAAGTGTATTGGTTTGTAATTATCCAATAAAACATTGGAAAATTTCCTTGAATCTGATTTGTTAAGTGGTGTTAGTCACACCTTCTTTTACTTGCTTGATTGGGCATTCTTGTTGGTCACATTCTGCATACAGCGTATTGGCCGTGAATCGTTAACGAACTACATCGGATTCGCAAATTAGAGATAACAAATATATTTAAGCAACCAATCTGTTAGCAATGAGGTGAAATGTCGAATAACAGTTAGAATGACTGTTATAACGTTTAATTGCGCAAAGTTTTTATTACTTGTTTGAAAAACACATGGATTGAAAATCAGTAAATACATTTATTAAACGATAAAAATATATAAACTGTATTCTTTACAGAAAACTAAAAATGACAAACATTACTGTATTTACAGAAAACTAAAAATGACAAACATTACTGTATTTACAGAAAACTAAAAAAAACACGAAACGTCGCTAACAAAAGTAAAAATGCCCAGTTTGGGCCATGCAGATGGCGGGGAGAGGTTCAGAACCTCGTCCACAACCCAACTCTCTCCACGACCTCACTCAGTCGCTCGGGCATACTTGCCACAAGCTTGTGACAAAGTCTGCCCTCGCGAAGCTTCTCCCAACGACCTCTGACGATATTCCAGAGTTCGTCGGGAGTTGCCACCTGAGGAAGGTCGTGGCGGAGCGCTGCCCAAAGATGTTCGATCGGGTTGAGGTCTGCACCTCTCCCCGGCCATCCCATGTCTACAAGCTGCGGGTGTTGTTCTACCCACTCCTTTACTACTTTTGCAGTGTGGACCGGGGAGCGGTCATGCACGAAGTTGATTCGCTCTTCGCCATAGACGGCCCTCACCGTTGGCAACAACACCTGTTCCAGTATCTCCAGGTATTGCCCAGCGGTGAGGTTACCGTCTATTCGAATTAACTCCCCGGGCCCTGCTGCAGTCATCCATCCCCAAACACCTGTAAACAGAAAAAGAAGTCAATAAACTTGTGATTTATAAAGTGAACAAGCAAATTGTCATGTTCAAAAAAGTTAATGACATTAATACACAAAAACACAACATTAAAAACCTCACCTATTGAAAAACGACCGCTTTTTTGGGTGCGCCACACATAAGCAGGGTCATACCTCGTAGAAGGTGGGCGACGCACCCACACGGTCCCATTATTTAAGGAACAAAAAATCTTTTCGTCGGTAAAAACGACATTTTCCCAGTCTTCTGTCGCCCACCGCTGGTAACATTGGGCGAAGCCCAGCCGATCCATTTGATTTGTGATTGTTAAGTTCTGTTTTTGGGCCGCTTTTCGTCCAAACAGTTGATTTTCTCGCAACCTATGAATAAAATAAAGATATATATTATTCTGCTACCTACATTTCTTTGTATGCGACAACACGTTTAAAAAGTTATATGTCCGGCAGTTCATCATATCTATAGAAATATATTTCGTTGGAATATTATATTACAAATGTTACACACCTCCGTTTTACCGTATCTACAGATACGTTCAGGTTAAGCTCTGTCTTCAGCATCGAAGCCGTGGCAAAAGGCTTGGCCTCGCTTGTGGCCTTTAAACGAGCGTCCTCGGCCGCTGTCGTTTTCCTCTGCCGCCCCTTCGCCTTTCCCGGCGACACAGAACCTGTGTCCCGGTGTTGTTTCAGTATCCTGGATACCGCTCTTGTTGACACTTTTAACATGTCGGATATTTCTTCATGGGTTCTCCCGTCTTCATGATGATGCAGGATAAGTAAACGAATATCTTTTGAGATAGCCTTCGGCATGTTGAATCGATTAATGAAGCACTTTAGCAACGGCTTTATATACTATTGCTTCCCTCAACACGTTATACAAATGAGCCCCTGATGTAAGATTACTGCAAGGGCCCATTTGACATGGCGCAGCTTGGCCTATGTGGTCCTTGCACCAATAAACCCTAACCTACCAACCATAAATCTGTACTCGGCATCAGAAGTAGCCATTAAAATAATACTGTTATAATTATAAAAGACTGTATTAAAATGTTTTCATTGCTAAATAACATACATACCATATTTTGGTATTAAGTATTGCAGAAAGTTGCAATATGTATTAAAATTTTTACTACTATCAATAATAGCTTTATAAGGAATTTGAAATAAAAACACTGTTAAATTTGAAATGATGATAATCTTTTAAAAATTCACGAAGAGTATAATGTTTACCTTTAAATATTCACTAGAAAGCGCATATTATAGTTGAAAAATGATGACAAGGAAAATATACAAAATTGATTAATACTGTAAATAACAGCATCAAAAACAATGCAGGAACTCACAACAAGTAAATGTATAGCTGCAGATTTGCTTGCATGCTGACAGACATAAAACAAATTGAAGATACAATGAGAGACAACAAAATTGTAATACATATCGCCCAGAAATAACATAAAGGAAAATGCTGAGTAATGTACGATTTTGAACATTGGAAATACATATATACAAACAAATTACATAAATTGAAAAATACAGCATTACTCATGAGCCAAGTATTACTAACAATTGATATTGTAATAAATTACAGTAAATTAAATGTAAGAACATAAAAATAATAATAAGTACATGCATGCTGCATGTACTTATTTTTATTTATATGAATTAAACAGCAAATAATTACATTTATATGCAATTAATGCATAGAAATACATACAACAAAGTAAGGCATAATGGGTGCATTAATACATACAAGTAAAAGGCCCAATAACAGTACCCCTCAATGTGGGTTCCTGTCTGTGGCGTGGGGACCTCCCAGAAATAATTTAGTAACTTCTCTTTACCATTCCTGGGATCTGAACGCCCACTCACGTGTTTGCTGTGCGTGGTGACCCGTATGTCGGAAAGGGGGATCCTGGTAGTTGAGGGGCAACATAATGTCCCCAACACACTGCTTTGGCCCCTGCTATGAATGCATTGTATATGGCTCTGCGCGAGAATCTACTCTTCGGATGCTGGATCTAATCTACTCCCCAAACATTGCATTCGTGCACTGGTGCGTTTTGAACTTCTCCTGTTCAAAGTTTGTACGTGGATGTTCATGAGTCTTTACTAGCTCTTAAGAGAGAACAGTTGTCTCATTTGTTAGTACATTAAACAGAGATTTCAGAATAAACTGTTAGCTGATTGTTCAGATTTTCAGCTGAAAAGATTATTAGCAGCTCGCTCAAGTAGTGTCCCTACATTTGATATTAGAATGGAGAACGTAAGATTGACCTGGACAGAAGCAACATTTCACAAGCTGGGGTCGATAATATATTTCCTTGTTCAACTCCTGTGATAAACGTTGGCATTAGCTTAAAGCAGTTTCCTAAGGAATTCACTCCAGATTATGTCTATAGACAGTACAGTCTAACTTGTTTATAACGTCATTTATGGGACCAATAGTTTTTTGATGTTATAACCGAGTGTCATTATCTGCAGGGTCATAATTTCAGTCCCATAAAAGTACCAAGTGCGTTTAAGAATCTATTATAAAATTCATCTAATTTAATACCGTATGTATAAAAGTGCAAACTAAATGTTTAAATAAACTTTATTTACCATTATCATCTCTAAATTTACAATGATGTAATTAAAAATTTAAAAAATTGCCTTTTATAAGAAATTTTTATGTCTCAAGTTTCGATAATGGCGGCACTTCTGGTTTTGAGAATAATGTCGAATCAAAAGGCAACAAAAGGTTAAAATTAATGTATATGAATTAAAAAGAAACAATAAAAATATTCACTTAAAAAAAGTCAGTTATTTTAGATTGATAAAAAATTTTTAGGTGAAAAACGCCTACAATGTCATTTTCTAAACGTAGATTTTGTTCATTATTTCCGATGAAGTTTTCTGAGACCTGTAAAACATTTTCAATAATCTTATTGCATTACGCGCTTTCCTGGTTGACAGCACTGCAGTTTCTCCGTCTGATGTGGGTTCCTGTCCGTGGTGAGGGGACCTCCCAGAGATGGTTTAGAAACTCTTCTTTACCATCGCTGGGATCTGAACGCCCACCCACGTGTTTGCCGTGCGTGGTGTCCCGTATGCCGGAAAGGGGGATCCTGGTAGTTGAGGGGCAACATACCGTCCCCAACACACTGCTTTGGCCCCTGCTTCGGATAAACGGGAGGCTCAAATCAGGCTCCGTTTGAGTCAATCGGCTGGTCGTTGAGTCATTGTTGACCTCGGCTTGGAGTCAACCGATCGATGCAGACCGGGCAGACACGTCAGACAAGATGTGCTCTTCTTGACTGCATTGTGAGGGTATAGCTCCTGGGAAACCCTGGTGTGACGGTCTATGGGAGTCTCCCATGTGACGGCATCCCCTTGTTGGACTCCATGGTGGGTGGGGTCACTAGGAGCTGAATATTAATTCTTAAATATGGATCCTAAAAACAACAAACAAGCGACAAAGAACCAGACCTCCAGCCAACCCGCTTACTTAATAGTACATGCAACTGGAGAAAAACCCCTTGCTAAGTGTTCTCCTTTTTTGATTCAAAAGCTATTTGAATCAACCATCGGGCATTTAAAAAAAACGCAAAAATTGAGGTCAGGGGATCTACTAGTAGAAACAGCCTCTCCTCAACAAACAGTAAAGCTTTTGTCAATGAAGACTCTTGGAGACATGGCAATTTCGGTCACACCACACGTAAGTTTGAACTCATCACGTGGTGTGATATCTGAGTTTGACTTAATGTCTGAAGACGAATCAGACATTCAGATCGGCCTCTCAGACCAAGGTGTCACTTCCGTTCGACGCATTTCGATCCGCCGAGACGGCAAGTTGATACCCACAAAACATTTAATCCTCACGTTCAACAACCCTGCATTGCCATCCTTTGTTACAGCCGGGTATCTGCGCTGTGCAGTTCGTCCGTATATTCCAAATCCGCTGCGTTGCTTTAAATGCCAGCGATTTGGACATTCTCAGACGTCTTGCCGAGGCAAAAGCTTATGTGCACAGTGTGGAACTGAAGGTCACGACAGTACTGAATGTAAAAGTACTCCACACTGTGTGAACTGCAAAGATGCCCATCCTTCCTACTCCCGGAAATGCCCTGCATGGCAAAGAGAAAAAGAAATTCAACGGGTAAAAACTGAGAAAAACATATCATATCCAGAGGCTCGTCGCATGGTCACTCCAAGTGCACCTATGCAACAAAAGACATTTGCTGCCGTGTTGAAATCTACTACGACACGTGAGGTTCAAACAGATATTTCTGTATTCCCAAGCGAATCTTTTACACGCCATGCAAGATGCTTATTGATCCCATCTACCCAATCAGAAGAAAAGGAGATCACAAAGACTAAAACCTCTGTAAGTAAATCAGGGGTAACAACCAGAAATGTGGGTTCTAAAAAAGCCAGTAAGAACCCACTTAACAAACAAAGAGTGAAAGCAGCCCTCTCTAAAGTTTCAAAAAAATCAGAAGCTCAATCTGTGAGTGAGTTTTCTGACATATCTGACGAAGAGCCTAATACGGAGGTTACGAAACCAAAGTCACCTCCAAAAGAGAGACCCCCTGTTAAATTAAAGAGGGATACCCTCGCAAAGAATGCTACCTCAAACACATAATGGATTATAAAATAATCCAATGGAACTGTCGTGGTTTCCGCAACAACTTCTCTGACGTTAAACACCTGACATACTCTACCTCATCTCTCTGCGTGGCACTCCAGGAAACACATCTAAAACCTGGAGAAAGAATTTCTTTAAAAGGATTCGATCTTTACCGTAAAGATGACGACAGCCACACCCGCGCCAGTGGAGGTGTGGCTGTACTGGTTTCAAACCGCATCCCGTCTTTACCGGTACAAATAACAACAGAACTGCAAGCTGTGGCAGTCAGAATTTCAATTGGCGTTACTGTCACAGTTTGTTCGATATACTTGCCACCAGATGTCAGAGTCAATGACGATGAATTGGATGCCTTGGTTGAACAGCTGCCAACTCCATTCTTTCTACTTGGTGATTTCAATGGTCACAATCCAATGTGGGGCAGTCCCGACATCAATCGTCGTGGCAGGGCCATTGAGAGATTTATAGGCAATCACCAACTGTATATATTTAATACCGGAGAAGTGACATACTTCCATGCCCCAACAAGAACATTTACTGCCATTGATTTATCATTAGCTAGCCCAAACTTGTTTTCAGCATTTACATGGGGAGTTGGATCTAATCCACTCTCTAGTGACCACTTCCCAATATTTTTAAAATATCGAGGCAGAGAAAGCTGTGAAACAGCCCGTCCACCACGCTGGAAATTTGAAACGGCAGATTGGCCTACATTTTCCTCTTTGGCTAACATCACTGAGGAAATGGTCAATACTGCCGATATCAATGATGCAGTAGAAGTTGTCACATCGAGTATTATTCAGGCAGCCGAAAAAACAATGGGGAAAACGTCAACCAGATATCCAAAACATCCGAAACCATGGTGGGATCAAAATTGTGAGGTAGCATTTAAAAAACAAAAGAAAGCATGGGGGATCTTCAGAAGATACCCCACTGCTGAGAATTTGATAGCTTTTAAAAAAGCAAAGGCAAATGCCAGAAAAATAAGGAGGCAAAGCCAAAGGGATTCATGGAGGAAGTATGTATCTAGCATAACATCTTCCACCAGCTCAAAAGCGGTCTGGGATAAAATCCATAAAATTAATGGAAAATATGCTTCTCACTCTCTGTCCATGCTGGAAAATAATGGCACAATAATCAGTGACATAAAAGGTATTGCTGATTGTTTGGGTGAAACATTTTCGTCCTCATCCAGCAATAGTATGTATACAAAGGATTTTCAGGCTTACAAAGTGCAATCTGAAAAACAATATCTAAACTTCCACTCTCCATCTAATGAGGAATATAATGTGCCATTCAGCAGAATAGAACTATGTACAGCAATCTCTCGCTCGGGGAATACTGCTGTAGGCCCGGATAAAATCCACTACAGCATGATTAAAAATCTATCAGACAATTCCCTCAGTAATCTTCTGAATCTGTTTAACAGAATATGGACAGAACATACTTTTCCAGACTCTTGGAGGCTATCTATCATCATTCCCATACCCAAGCCAGGTAAAGACCACAAGAATCCCTCTAATTATAGACCAATTTCTCTGACTAGTTGTCTCTGCAAACTTTTCGAGAGAATGGTAAACAGACGCCTGATGTTCCTCTTAGAGGAAAAGAACTACTTTTCACCACATCAGAGTGGATTCCGTAGGAACAGAAGTACCACAGACAATTTAGTAATTCTTGAAACATCTATACGCGAAGCGTTTGTTAGACGGCAGCACTTAGTGTCTGTGTTTTTTGATATAGAGAAGGCCTACGATCGCTGCTGGCGATACGGTATACTCCGTGATCTGCACAAATTCGGATTGCGGGGTAATTTGCCAATTTTTATAAAAAACTTCCTGCAGAATCGTAGATTCCAAGTCAGGATGGGCAACACTTTTTCTAGGCCTTTCACACAAGAAGAAGGTGTTCCTCAAGGTTGTATTTTGAGTGTGACTCTGTTCCTAGTAAAAATTAACAGCATAGCTAAGTGTCTTCCTCCCAGTGTGAAACACACTCTGTATGTGGATGACTTTCAGATCTCCTGCCAGTCTAGTAACATGGGTTTCATCGAGAGACAGCTGCAAACCTCGCTAAACCGCATAGACAATTGGTCCAAGATCAATGGTTTTACTTTTAATGCAGAGAAGACCTCCTGTATCCACTTTTGCCGAAGGCGTGGTTTGCACCTGGACCCGGAAATTCACCTAAATGGGGTTAAAATCCCAATAGTCAATGAGGCAAAGTTTTTGGGTGTTGTGTTTGACCAAAAACTGACGTTTTTATCACACTTGCGCAATTTGAAGAGTAGATGTTTAAAATCTCTGAACCTTTTAAAGGTACTGTGCTGCTCATCCTGGGGAGCAGACAAATGTTCTATGCTCAGGATTTATAGGGCCCTTGTTCGCTCTAAGCTGGACTATGGATGCGTTGTGTATGGCTCTACACGTGAATCTACTCTTCGGATGCTGGATCCAATCCACCATCAAGCATTGCGTTTGTGCACTGGTGCGTTTCGAACTTCTCCTGTACAAAGTTTGTATGTGGATGCTCATGAGCCTCCACTATCTCTTAGGAGAGAACAGTTGTCTCTTTTTTATTACATTAAACAGAGATCTCAAAATAAACTTTTAGCTGATTGTTCAGATAGTCAGCTGAGGAGATTATTTGCAGCTCGCCCAAGTAGTGTCCCTACATTTGACATAAGAATGGAGAATGTAAGCAGCACGATTGACCTGGACACAAGCAACATTTCGCAGGTCGAGGTCGATAATATATCACCTTGGTCAATTCCTGTGATAAACGTTGATTTAAGCTTAAAGCAGTTTTTAAAAGAAACCACTCCAGACTACGTTTATAGACAGCACTTCGCAGAAATTCAACATCGTGACAGGAATTTAATTCCTATATACACCGATGGATCTAAATCGGATGACTATGTTGGCTTAGCCTTTGTTTGCCAGGATGAAATCGTGGCAGAACAAATAGCACCGAATTCTTCCATTTTTACTGCGGAGTTGCAGGCTATTTATTTAGCCCTAAAGTATATAAATAGGAAAGGTCATCGTTGCTGCGTGATTTACACTGACTCAGTTAGTGCACTTCAGGCTTTGATCTCGTATGAACCTAGTTTTCACTCCATAGTGATTAAAATTCGTAAGCTGATTTGCCATCTTTTTGCGAGGAATTTCTCTATAAAATTTTGTTGGGTCCCAGGCCATGTAGGTATAAGAGGGAATGAAGAAGCTGACGCAGCTGCAAAGTCAGCAAGTCCTTCTCAGCATACAATGCATATTGAAGGAGGTGACTTGAAGCTAGTTGTTAAAAAACGACTAGAGGAGAGATGGCAAAATGTGTGGAACGCACAAGTCCACAATAAACTACACGAGATCAAACCTGTGATAGAAAATTGGACACAGAAGAAACCTTATGACAGGAGATCTGAGGTCATTCTTACTCGTTTGAGAATTGGACATACTCGACTGACTCATCAATACCTTTTGAAGGGTGATGACCAGCCTGTATGTCAGTATTGCAACTGTAATGTAAGTGTTAAGCACATACTGAGCAATTGCATCGCCTCTGAACGGATTCGTAGGCAGCATTTTGGAAATGCAAGTTTTAAAGAGATTTTGGGCCAGAGGCCAAATGTTGATAAATTATTGAACTTTCTAAAAGTTACAAATATTTATAAAGAAATTTAATTATTTATTTATTTATATCCATATACATGTTGTTGTTATACACAGTTTAACTGTTGTATATTTTTGTTATTGGTTTTTTGTTTTTTGTTTTGTTCATTTTTATTGTTATTTATGTACATATATATACCGTAAGTTGTGGCGCAGCTTGGCCGTAGTGTGGCCTTGTGTTGCCAATAAACTTCAACTAAAACCAACCAACCCATCTGTCAGACTTCTCGAATTCCGAAGTTATCAAATCATCATGTATCAACATCATCATCATCAGCCACATTTTTTTCGTCTGAAGATTTAATTTGCTCAATAATATCTGCATCTGTATAAAATTCAAATGTTATTAAATTTTCATCTACACTTTGATATTCAGTAGCAGCAGATGACAAAAATTCGCTGTTTTCTGAACTCTGAAGTGTTTTAATTAAGTCTGATAGACGAATGTCGTCGTACTCATTATTGTCATCTTTCCTAAATGTAATAGCTGTTTGACTGTTACACAATTTTGCATGGTGAAAACAGTTTCTTATTATTAGCGAACTAACCTTAAACCAAGATTTTTCCAAAAAATTTATTGCATCTAATAAAGAAATTGTTGTTTTATTTTTTATTTTCCATATTTGTTATAAGTTTTTGTAACAGAATTTTTCTGAAATGTGACATTTAAGGCTTCTTATAATTCCTTGATCCATTGGTTGAAGTATGCTAGTACAATTCGGAGGAAGGAATACAAGTTTAATGTTCTTTAAATTTACTAAAATTGGATGTGCTAGGCAATTATCGACAAGGAGTAAAACTTTTTTTTGTTTACCAATAAGTTCTTTATCCCATTTTCGAATTTCTTTTTCAAAAATCTCAGACATCATCCATGACTTTTTGTTGGCTTTGTAATTTACTGGTAGTGTTTTTATGTTTTTAAAACATCTTGGATTTTTTGATTTTCCTATTACAAGAAGTTTTCTTTTGTCTGTACCAGTCATATTAGCGCAAACAAAAGCTGTTATCCTATCTTTTGCAAGTTTTCCACCAACACACTTTTCGTTTTTAAATTTAAATGTTTTATCTGGTAAAAGTTTGTAAAATATCCCAGTTTCATCTGCATTATAGATGTCTTTATCTGCATATTCTCCCCTTAATTTAGGCCACACATCTCTCAACCAGTTTTCAACGTCCAGTAAATTTACACTTTTTTGCTTCTCCACACACTTTCCAAAAACTTATGCTGTGTCTTTGTTTAAAATGGTCTAGCCAAAGGGATTCTTGGAGGAAGTATGTATCTAGCATAACATCTTCCACCAGCTCAAAAGCAGTCTGGGATAAAATCCATAAAATTAATGGGAAATATGCTTCTCACTCTCTGTCCATGTTGGAAAATAATGGCACAATAATCAGTGATATACAAGGTATTGCTGATTTGTTGGGTGAGACGTTTTCATCTTCATCCAGCAATATTATGTATACAAGGGATTTTCAGGTTTATAAAGCCCAAAGTGAAAAACAGTACTTAAACTTTCACTCTTCATCTAATGAGGAATATAATGTGCCATTCACCAGAATCGAAATACATAGAGCGATGTCTCGCTCGGGGAATACTGCTGTAGGCTTGGATAAAATCCACTACAGCATGATAAAAAATCTGTCGGACAATTCCCTAAGTAATCTTCTGAATCTGTTCAACAGAGTTTGGACAGAACATATTTTTCCTGACTCTTGGAGGCTATCTATGATCATTCCCATACCCAAGCCAGGTAAAGACTGCAAGAATCCCTCTAATTACAGACCAATCTCTCTCATGAGTTGTCTCTGTAAACTTTTTGAGAGAATGGTAAACGGACGTTTGATGTTCCTCTTAGAGGAAAAGAATTACTTTTCACCACATAAGTGTGGATTTTGTAGGAACAGAAGTACCACAGACAATCTAGTAAGCCTTGAAACATCCATACGCGAAGCGTTCGTTAGACGACAGCACTTAGTGTCTGTGTTTTTCGATGTAGAGAAGGCCTACGATCGCTGCTGGTGATACGGGATACTGTGTGATCTGCATGAATTTGGATTGCGGGGTAATCTGCCAATTTTTATAAAAAACTTCTTGCAGAATCAAAGATTTCAAGTTAGGATTGGCAACACTTTATCTAGGCTATTCACACAAGAAGGTGTTCCTCAAGATTCTATTTTGAGTGTGACACTGTTTCTAATTAAAATTAACAGCATAGCTAAGTGTCTCCCTCCCAGTGTGAAACACTCTGTATGTTGATGATTTTCAGATTTCCTGCTAGTCTAGTAATATGAGTTTTATTTAGAGAGAACTGCAAACCTCTCTAAATCGCACAGACAATTGGTCCAAGATCAATGGTTTTAGTTTTAACTTAGAGAAGACTTCGGTGCATCCACTTTTGTTGAAGGCGTTGATTACACCTGGATCCTGAAATTTACCTAAATGGAGTGAAAATTCCAATGGTCAACGAGGCTAAGCTTTTTGGCATTGTGTTCGACCATAAATTGACGTTCCTGCCACACTTGCGTAATTTGAAGAGTAGATGTTTAAAAGCTCTGAACCTATTTAAAGGTACTGTGCTGCTTATCCTGGGGAGCAGACAAATGTTCAATGCTCAGGATTTATAGGGCCCTTGTTCGCTCTAAGCTGGACTATGGATGCGTAGTGTATGGCTCTGCGCGAGAATCTACTCTTTGGATGCTGGATCCAATCCACTATCAAGCATTGCGTTTGTGCACTGGTGCATTTCGAACTTTTTCTGTTCAAAGTTTGTATGTGGATCCTCACGAGCTTCCACTATCTCTTAGGAGAGAACAGTTGTCTCTTTTTTACTACATTAAACAGAAATCTCAGAATAAACTGTTAGCTGTTTACTCAGATACTCAGCTGAAAAGATTATTTGCAACTTGCTCAAGTTGTGTTCTTACATTCGACATAAGAATGGAGAATGTAAGCAGCATAATCGACCTGGACACAAGCAACATTTCACAGGCCGAGATCGATAATATATCACCTTGGTCAATTCCTGTGATAAATGTTGACATTAGCTTAAAGCAGTTTTTTAAGGAATCCACTCTGGACTACATCTATAGACAGCAGTTTGCAGAAATTCAACACCACGACAGGAATTTAAATTTTATTTATACTGATGGATCGAAATCGGTTGATTACGTTGGCTTAGCCTCTGTCTGCCAGGATGAGATCGTGGCAGAACAAATAGCATTGAATTCTTCTATTTTTACTGCAGAGTTGCAGGCTATTTACCTAGCATTAAAATATGTAATCAGGAAAGGTCATTGTTGCTGTGTTATTTACACTGACTCAGTTAGTGCACTTCAGGCTTTGATCTCACATGAACCTAGTTCTTACTTTATAGTGATTTGAAATTCGCAAACTGTTTTGCTGTCTTCTAATATTTTTTTTTGGGGTAACTATTCACTAATAACATTTTTATGACTTGTTCTATTTCTATCTCTCAATTTTCTAATTTACTAGTTCTGTTTCTAATTATTTCTATGTACATTTTAAAGATGTTAAATTTCATAGCTTGTGGAACGTTGGTTTTGTATTTTAGTACTTTTGGTATTTGTTATGTTGTAGACTCTTGGATATATATATGATGATCAGTATTTAAGAACTATTTATTATTAACTATTAGATATTCTACAAGTGAACACACACGTGGTGAGTGGCATGACTGACGACTACGACTGACGACTACGACTGACTTCTACGACTGACCTCGTTGACCGCTGGTGTCGCCACCAGTACATATCGTAACACGCCCCTTTTTTTGAAAATACAAACATTAACAATATATAATATGTTTACAAATTTTTCTGGACTTTGTCATTCTCAGTAAACGAAAACCTGTGAGGCTTATTTATCTGCCTGCCAGAGCGGGTCGTCAGAACACAGGGTTGAGCTGAGACAGGTTCTGTTTGACTGCTTGTCTGCTCAGGAGTAGTTGGGCTAGATGTAGGCATGCTGTTAACTGTATCTATTATGGAGCGCAGTCCTGGACACTTCTGTTAGTTCTGGGAGTCTGTCAATAAATGATGTCTGTTTCTTCTATAGTGAATTCCGTCTGGTGTTTGGTAAATGACATTATGTTCTGGGCCTCGGGCTCTACTTTGATCAACACGAAATGCGTTCTCAAGGTCATCCAGCTGTGTATCTATATGTGAAGCTAGCAAGAAGCCTGTGTCAAGTGTCTTCTTGCCAGTTTTGTTTTATAAGAAAAATAACAAGTTTCTAAATAATACATAATAAAATAAATAAAGTTTTAAACTAAAATTTTTTAGAAAATCATTTCGTAAAATCGTGTATTATAAATTATTCTGATTTTTTGTGAGATTTTTCTGTAAAGCTTGTATGTCAGCATATAAAGCTAGAAACGAATATTTATAGAATAAATATTATTGTGATATAAGAAATTGTTTGTATTTGTGTAAAAATACACATAATAAAGCTTTTATAATAAAAGTTCTTTGGAACACCTGCCAGCAATTATGGAGGAAATCAAAATAACACGCTTGTCTAGCCTAATTTTTTCTTATCTTCCTATATCGATTGTTCTGTACAGATTGTTGAATATTTTCTTGCAGTTAGTATTTTTATACTTTATTTTCATCTAAACACATTTGATGTAATTTTATCCATATATACAAATTTACAATAATATTTACATGTTTCATTTTCGAAAAAATCATAAAATAAAAATAAATCAATAGATTTTATTTATTTATTTTATTATTTAGATATTACTTTACATTTATAATGTAAAGTAATATGTTCTCTTTTGTAATAAACGAACTGCGCCCTTGTATAGCCTCATGGTGTAAAATATCATTGTTTACAATATACTATTTCTCTCTTCATGACAAACTCCAGGGGGTAGTGCGGCTCAAGCAATGTAGGACAGAAAAAAACCTTTCTCTGGTAATAAGCTAGTGAAAAATATTCATATACAGAGTTTTTATAAAAACTCTGTGTTCTTTTATCAAAAATACAATGTTTTGCAGGAAAAGCACTTTTACGGGTGCAAGTATTGTTTCAAATGTGCTATCTCGTTTCAAATTCGCGCTACATTCAGTCTTTTTTTCTTTTCTAGCAAAATCATATTACAGTTTACTGTAGTTTTGTATTTTGTTTATCACGAATTTAAAATTATAATAATAAAATTTTAAAGTTTCAAAAAAAAAAAAACTGTATTTATTTATAGAAAATCGCTATAATATCGTAAATTCATTACTCACGCACGTGTTCTTTGAAAACCACAGCTTTCTAGCTTCAGCAAGTGAGAAGTTATTGTCATTTTTCACACTACTTCTCTAATTACTCTCCTAGGAGGGGAGTGGATGAGTCATCAGAGGGTCGAAGTCAACACAAGTTTTCTTAGCGATAATGTATAAGAAGCATTATTTTTATAATATTTCGACGATTTTTAAATAATCGACTATACTATGCAAATTTGCATGCGATTGTTTACATATTTTCTCATATTATGTAATAGCAAGGAAAAATGTTCACTTTCCCAAATAATTTATAACTTCACAGTTCTAAAATAATGTTTACTCACCTAAATACTCTCTAAGAACAATAAATTAGCTAATTAGAGCTAAAAACGATAGAAACAAGCAATTTTATAGCGATTGTTTAGATATTTCAAAGACTAGCCTGAGAGGGATGGCACTTAGTGGAAATTTGAGCTCCACTGTTTTCACTGGTGGCTGATTCGTTGATCTAATTTCCACATAGACAGAAAGTAACCAACTACAGTGTAAAAGAAGTTGACTATCGATTTTATCAGCCAATAATCTGCCTCCTCATCTCTAATTGCTTTACAATGGGAGAGGACGGTATTTCGCGAAATATTTATGGTCCGGAGGTGGTGACAAAACATTTATTGGTTGAGACAGTCAAAAGACACATACAAGAAAGCAAATGAGAAACTTAGATTGCTACAGACTTGATTACAGTTTGTACAAAACTCCTCCTTCCTATGTTATATCTATAGAACAACCTTCTTTTGTTTATTGGATAAAACAAACCGTCGTTCACATGCTTGTTGAGCTGTATTAGGTAGATTATAGCTAATTGACTATCCTTCGACAAATAAGCTTCGATTCGGGTTTGTGGGGTGGGAATTTTCAAGCAAAAAGCCATGCCTTCTCAGAGAGACTTTGTCAGCTATAAACATATGCAAACAATCATAAATCATTACTCTCATTTATTTTTACCCGAGTTTATTAAATTTATATGTATATTCATACTATTTTACGTTTATAAACGTTTTTTCAGAATCATCCAGCCACAAGTTTTTCTAAAAAACAAAGTGATTCCGGTTTATTGTGGTACTTCCGTAATACATAAAAAAATAATACATGTATAGTCGTTCATATAATAAGGTAATAATCGCTTATTATAGTGCTCTGTTATTATAATAGTATAAATAACATAAACAAAATCATATATACACCATCCATGCACAAATGTGTGTTGACCTACTTTTACAACTTCAACCGCCCCCCCAAACTAGTTGCGTTGTAAACTATAAGCTATATTGTATCGCTACGTCAGTTTAGAAAGCTGCATGATTTTTTTGAGAAAATATACCTGTCTACGTAACATAACAGATTGATCGAATGTTTATACAAAAAAGTTTTTTGATTTTTTCAAGTCTTGAATTTTATAAATTTTTGTAAACATATATATATTGTAGTCAGCAATCATAAACGGTGATATGTTATTCGTATTTCTGTAAAATTATTTACGTATAAAAGCATTTAGAAAGAACTTCCAAACACCTGCAAGTAATTATCAATTCTCAGATGAGGAAGTTGTAATAAGCATTTGCTAAATGGAAATGTGTAATGTACTGTAAGTACAAAAGTTCCCGATAGCGGGTGTAGCGCTGCCTGTGGCGATATCTTTGGTCTTAGTTCTAAAGATGCAGTTAGGCCCCATCAGGGTTCTCAAATGAATTTATGACTGCAATAAATTGTCTCAGATATTTGTTCCTAGAAATTCTCTCTCTTTGTTCTCTTTTCGAATGCTTCGAAAAATTTTCACTCCCCTCGATGTGGGTTCCTGTCCGTGGTGAGGGGACCTCCCAGAGATGGTTTAGTATCTCTTCTTTACCATCCCTGGGATCTGAACGCCCACCCACGTGTTTGCCGTGCGTGGTGTCCCGTATGCCGGAAAGGGGGATCCTGGTAGTTGAGGGGCAACATAACGTCCCCAACACACTGCTTTGGCCCCTGCTTCGGATAAACGGGAGGCTCAAATCAGGCTCCGTTTGAGTCAATCGGCTGGTCGTTGAGTCATTGTTGACCTCGGCTTGGAGTCAACTGATCGATGCAGATTGGGCGGACATGTCAGACAAGATGTGCTCTACTTGACTGCATTGTGAGGGTATAGCTCCTGGGAAACCCTGGTGTGACGGTCTATGGGATCCTCTCATGTGACGGCATCCCCTTGTTGGGCCCCATGGTGGGTGGGGTCACTAGGAGCTGAATATATATTTTTAAATATGGATCATAAAATCACAAAACAAGTGACCAAAGACCAGACCTCCAGCCACCCTGCTTACTTAATAGTGCATGCGACTGGAGAAAAACCTCTATCTAAAGCATCTCCATTCTTGATTCAAAAATTGTTTGAATCAACTATTGGACAATTGAAAAAAATACAAAAATTAAGATCGGGAGATTTACTGGTGGAAACAGCTTCCCCACAACAATCGGCAAAACTTTTGCAAACAAAGACTCTGGGAGAAATGGAAGTCACTGTCACACCACACGGAAGCCTAAACTCATCACGTGGTGTGATATCTGAAATTGATCTGATGTCTGAAGATGAATCAGACATTCAGATCGGTCTTTCAGATCAAGGTGTCGTTGCTGTTCGGCGCATTTCCATTCGTAGAGATGGCAAGTTGATACCAACCAAACACTTGATACTTACTTTCAACAAGCCAACATTGCCATCCTTCATTACAGCAGGATACCTACGTTGCTCAGTTCGTCCATATATCCCAAACCCGCTGCGTTGTTTCAAATGCCAGCGGTTTGGACACTCACAAACATCCTGTCGCGGGAAAAGCGTATGTGCACAGTGTGGGACTGAAGGTCACGAGAGTACCGAATGTAAAACTACCCCATGCTGTGTAAACTGCAAGGATGCGCATCCTGCCTACTCCCGAAAATGCCCTGCATGGCAGAGAGAGAAAGAGATCCAGCGAGTGAAAACAGTTAACAACCTACCATACCCAGAGGCTCGCCGCATGGTCACTTCTAGTGCACCACTGAAGCAGAAGACCTATGCTGCTGTCTTGAAATCCACAAACACTTGTGCGGTTCAAACAGATATCTCTGTCTCTCCAAGTGAATCCTTTACCCGCCATGCGAAATGTTTAATACTGCCATCTACCCAAACACCAGAAAAGGAGAGCAAGAAGACCAAGACACCCCTACCTAAAACAGGGGTAATAACAAGAAATGTGGGTTCAAAAAAGGCCAATAAAAACCCACTTAACAAGCAAAAAGTAAAAGTTGCCCTCTCTAAATCAGCTAAAAAGTCGGAGACTCAGTCTATGAGTGAGTTCTCTGACTTTTCTGATGAAGAGACTAATTCGGAGGTTACAAAACCAAAGTCACCTCCAAAAGAGAGACCCCCTGTTAAATTAAAGAGGGATACCCTCGCAAAGAATGCTACCTCAAACACATAATGGATTATAAAATAATCCAATGGAACTGTCGTGGTTTCCGCAACAACTTCTCTGACGTTAAACACCTGACATACTCTACCTCATCTCTCTGCGTGGCACTCCAGGAAACACATCTAAAACCTGGAGAAAGAATTTCTTTAAAAGGATTCGATCTTTACCGAAAAGATGACGACAGCCACACCCGCGCCAGTGGAGGTGTGGCTGTACTGGTTTCAAACCGCATCCCGTCTTTTCCGGTACAAATAACAACAGAGCTGCAAGCTGTGGCAGTCAGAATATCTATGGGCGTCACTGTCACAGTTTGTTCCATATACTTGCCACCAGATGTCAGAGTCAATGACGATGAATTGGATGCATTGGTTGAACAGCTGCCAACTCCTTTCTTTTACTTGGTGATTTCAATGGTCACAATCCAATGTGGGGCAGTCACGATATCAACCGTCGAGGCAGAGCCATTGAAAGATTCATAGGTAATCACCAACTATATTTATTTAATACTGGAGAAGTGACATACTTCCACGCCCCAACAAGAACATTCACTGCCATTGATCTATCATTAGCAACCCCAAATCTGTTTTCAGCGTTTATATGGGAGGTTGGATCTAATCCACTTTCCAGTGACCACTTCCCAATATTTCTAAAATACCAGAGGCAGAGAAAGCTGTGAAACAGCCCGTCCACCACGCTGGAAACTTGAAACGGCAGATTGGCCTGCTTTTTCCTCTTTGGCTAACGTCACTGAGGAAATGGTCAATACTGCTGATATCAATGATGCAGTCGAAGTTGTCACTTCCAGTATTATTCAGGCAGCCGAAAAAACAATGGGGAAAACGTCAACCAGATATCCAAAACATCCGAAACCATGGTGGGATGAGAATTGCGAGGCAGCATTTAAAAAGCAAAAGAAAGCATGGGGGATTTTCAGAAGATACCCCACTGCTAACAATTTGGTTGCTTTTAAGAAAGCAAAGGCTAATGCCAGAAAAATAAGAAGGCAAAGCCAAAGGGATTCTTGGAGGAAGTATGTTTCTAGCATAACATCTTCCACCAGCTCAAAAGCAGTCTGGGATAAAATCCATAAAATCAATGGAAAATATGCTTCTCACTCTCTGTCCATGCTGGAAAGTAATGGCACAATAATCAGTGACATAAAAGGTATTGCTGATTTGTTGGGTGAAACATTTTCGTCTTCATCCAGCAATATTATGTATACAAGGGATTTTCAGGCTTATAAAGTCCAAACTGAAAAACAATATCTAAACTTCCACTCCCCATCTAATGAGGAATATAATGTGCCATTCAGCAGAATAGAACTATGTACAGCAATCTCTCGCTCGGGGAATACTGCTGTAGGCCCGGATAAAATCCACTACAGCATGATTAAAAATCTGTCAGACAATTCCCTCAGTAATCTTCTGAATCTGTTTAACAGAATATGGACAGAACATACTTTTCCAGACTCTTGGAGGCTATCTATCATCATTCCCATACCCAAGCCAGGTAAAGACCGCAAGAATCCCTCTAATTATAGACCAATTTCTCTGACTAGTTGTCTCTGCAAACTTTTCGAGAGAATGGTAAACAGACGCCTGATGTTCCTCTTAGAGGAAAAGAACTACTTTTCACCACATCAGAGTGGATTTCGTAGGAACAGAAGTACCACAGACAATTTAGTAAATCTTGAAACATCTATACGCGAAGCGTTTGTTAGACGACAGCACTTAGTGTCTGTGTTTTTTGATATAGAGAAGGCCTACGATCGCTGCTGGCGATACGGGATACTCCGTGATCTGCACAAATTCGGATTGCGGGGTAATTTGCCAATTTTTATAAAAAACTTCCTGCAGAATCGAAGATTCCAAGTCAGGATGGGCAACACTTTGTCTAGGCCTTTCACACAAGAAGAAGGTGTTCCTCAAGGTTCTATTTTGAGTGTGACTCTGTTCCTAGTAAAAATTAACAGCATAGCTAAGTGTCTTCCTCCCAGTGTGAAACACACTCTGTATGTGGATGACTTTCAGATTTCCTGCCAGTCTAGTAACATGGGTTTTATTGAGAGACAACTGCAAACCTCGCTTAAATCGAATAGACAATTGGTCCAAGACCAATGGTTTCAGTTTTAACGTAGAGAAGACCTCCTGCATCCACTTTTGCCGAAGGCGTGGTTTGCACCTGGACCCTGAAATTCACCTAAATGGGGTTAAAATCCCAATGGTCAACGAAGCAAAATTTTTGGGTGTCGTGTTTGACCAAAAATTGACGTTTTTACCACACTTGCGCAATTTGAAGAGTAGATGTTTAAAAGCTTTAAACCTGTTAAAGGTATTGTGCTGCTCATCCTGGGGAGCAGACAAATGTTCTATGCTCAGGATTTATAGGGCCCTTGTTCGCTCTAAGCTGGACTATGGATGCGTTGTGTATGGCTCTACACGTGAATCTACTCTTCGGATGCTGGATCCAATCCACCATCAAGCATTGCGTTTGTGCACTGGTGCATTTCGAACTTCTCCTGTACAAAGTTTGTATGTGGATGCTCATGAGCCTCCACTATCTCTTAGGAGAGAACAGTTGTCTCTTTTTTATTACATTAAACAGAGATCTCAAAATAAACTTTTAGCTGATTGTTCAGATAGTCAGCTGAGGAGATTATTTGCAGCTCGCCCAAGTAGTGTCCCTACATTTGACATAAGAATGGAGAATGTAAGCAGCACGATTGACCTGGACACAAGCAACATTTCGCAGGTCGAGGTCGATAATATATCACCTTGGTCAATTCCTGTGATAAACGTTGATTTAAGCTTAAAGCAGTTTCTAAAAGAAACCACTCCAGACTACGTTTATAGACAGCACTTCGCAGAAATTCAACATCGTGACAGGAATTTAATTCCTATATACACCGATGGATCTAAATCGGATGACTATGTTGGCTTAGCCTTTGTTTGCCAGGATGAAATCGTGGCAGAACAAATAGCACCGAATTCTTCCATTTTTACTGCGGAGTTGCAGGCTATTTATTTAGCCCTAAAGTATATAAATAGGAAAGGTCATCGTTGCTGCGTGATTTACACTGACTCAGTTAGTGCACTTCAGGCTTTGATCTCGTATGAACCTAGTTTTCACTCCATAGTGATTAAAATTCGTAAGCTGATTTGCCATCTTTTTGCGAGGAATTTCTCTATAAAATTTTGTTGGGTCCCAGGCCATGTAGGTATAAGAGGGAATGAAGAAGCTGACGCAGCTGCAAAGTCAGCAAGTCCTTCTCAGCATACAATGCATATTGAAGGAGGTGACTTGAAGCTAGTTGTTAAAAAACGACTAGAGGAGAGATGGCAAAATGTGTGGAACGCACAAGTCCACAATAAACTACACGAGATCAAACCTGTGATAGAAAATTGGACACAGAAGAAACCTTATGACAGGAGATCTGAGGTCATTCTTACTCGTTTGAGAATTGGACATACTCGACTGACTCATCAATACCTTTTGAAGGGTGATGACCAGCCTGTATGTCAGTATTGCAACTGTAATGTAAGTGTTAAGCACATACTGAGCAATTGCATCGCCTCTGAACGGATTCGTAGGCAGCATTTTGGAAATGCAAGTTTTAAAGAGATTTTGGGCCAGAGGCCAAATGTTGATAAATTATTGAACTTTCTAAAAGTTACAAATATTTATAAAGAAATTTAATTATTTATTTATTTATATCCATATACATGTTGTTGTTATACACAGTTTAACTGTTGTATATTTTTGTTATTGGTTTTTGTTTTTTGTTTTGTTCATTTTTATTGTTATTTATGTACATATATATACCGTAAGTTGTGGCGCAGCTTGGCCTATGTGGCCAAAAACTCTCGTCGCCAAACGTTTTTTAATTATCATTTTTTCTTCTCACAAAAAATACTGTGGCGCTCGAGGCGGCAACAGTTTCAAAACGAGCATCAGGTGGAATAGCACCTCTAGGAAGTTTTCCAGGAATACCTAGAGATGGTTGGCCTTTAAGTCTAGGAAATCCTCTTGGATCCATTAACATACCACCATCTTTCAAACCTAATGGATCTAAATCACCTTCTCTTATACGCAGAGGGTTTTGTGGTTGTCTGAATATATCACTTTTTAAGGGATCAGATGTAACTGGATGATCTTGGGATGTCTGTTGGATTGGAAATTTGTATTAGTACCGTTAAAGATACGCTCAGATCTAAGACAGAGCGTATCTTTAACGGTACTAATACAAATTTCCAATCCAACAGACATCCCAAGATCATCCAGTTACATCTGATCCCTTAAAAAGTGATATATTCAGACAACCACAAAACCCTCTGCGTATAAGAGAAGGTGATTTAGATCCATTAGGTTTGAAAGATGGTGGTATGTTAATGGATCCAAGAGGATTTCCTAGACTTGGAGGCCAACCACCTCTAGGTAAAGGGGCCCATTGGACAACTTCCTGAATTAACGCGGGCCGCACATAAGAAAAAAATAAAAAATACGGGTAAATCACAAATATTTATTCATAAATTAACATAGGTATACTGTACTTAATGTGACTGCTGGAATTGATGCGAATGTAATATATCAGATATATTTGGCTGAATATTTGTCATTGCTAATTTTAAATTATTTTTTAGATGAGAGTCTGTTAGCCGATTTCTTGTTTTACTTTTCACTAAATTCATTGCAGAAAAAAACTGTTCGCATACGTAAGTTGTACAAAATAAGGACAGAATTTTTGCCGCATACTTTCTTAAGTTAGGAAATTGATTTTCTTTGATAAAAGTTTTATAAAAATCTACCAAATTTTTTTCTTTAAAAGTATCTTTCAAATCTAAATTACTTTGCAAGTCTATTAACTCCAATTGAAGTTCATTTGGTACGTTTTCTATGTTTACTGAAAAAGGTGCCGTAATTATTCGTATTTCGTTTTCTCGGCTAAGAAATTTTTCGAATCTATTTTTAAATTCTTGTTCTAGTTCTTCGACTTTCTCTGCATATTTAAAATAATTTTTAGGTTCGGTGCGTTCTAATAAAGTGGGGAAAAAGTGACAATTTTTGTTACGCAATTGCGTGCTCCATAATTTGAGCTTGGATATAAATGCTTTTATAAAGGTTATAAATTCAGATATGATAAGATTTTTTCCTTGCATTTTTATATTTAATTCTGACAAATGCATTGTAATATCGACAAAAAACGCAAGTTCTGTCAGCCATTCGCAGTCTGAAAGTTCTTTAACAGGTTTTCCTTTCATTTCCATAAATAATTTTATTTCTGGTAAGAGATTGTAAAATCTTTGTAAAACTGAAGATTTGCTTAACCATCTGACGTCAGTAAAATAAACAACGTCATTATTTTCAGCATCAATATCAGACAAAAATTCTTTAAATTGACGATGGTTCAATGCACGACCTCTCAGAAAGTTCACTGTGGATACTACTATATCCATAACATGTTCCATATTAATTTTCTTAGCGCATAAATTCTCCACGTGCAAAACACAATGGCAAATAAATAAATCATTTGGATTTTCGTTTTGTGCTAATTTATTCGAGAGAATACCAATTAAACCGCGTCGCTCTCCTCTGAAAGACTGGGCGCCATCAGTTGTAATTCCACTCAGTTTTAATAGTGAGAGTTCATTTTTATCTAAGGTTTTTTCTAAAGCCCCGTACATAATTTCTCCTGTAGTATTTCCTTTTAGCCCAACTAAATCTAAAAATTCTTCAGTAATGTTTAATTCTGAATCAACGCCTCGAATGAAAATTGCAAGTTGAACCGTATCTGTTATGTCGGTGGATTCATCCAAACAAATGGAAAAATATTCAAAGGCTTTTACTCGTTTTTTTAATGATTCGTCAACATTATCTGCCATTTCATCGATTCTTCTCGCAACTGTTCGTCGAGATAAACTAATATTAGAAAAAATCTTCTTCTGATCAGGACATATAATTTCAACTGCTTTTTCAATACATTGCTTTATAAACATTCCATCAGAATAACAATGAAGAGTTTTTGCCAATAGATTACAAATTTCATAACTGGCTTTTGTAACGGATTCAGATTCATTATTTGTTTTCATTAAGAATGCTTGCTGGGAGGTTACGGCTTTCATCAGTTTTTCCACTTTCTGTTTTCTTAAGTCTCCAGTAAACTGGTCGTATTTATTGGAATGTTTAGTGGTGTAATGCCTTTTAACGTTATATTCCTTAAAAACTGCAATACTTTCCGAACAAATTAAACAAACAAGATTTTTTTCATAATGAATGAAAAAGTAATCATATTTCCACGACTCATTATAAATTCGATTTTCATCTTCAATTTTTCTTTTCTTTCTTGTTGACATCTATAAATTGAGGATAAATAAAATGAATAAAATACTGCACTAATAAATATAGTAAAAGCTCGATGTAACAAACTACTATGGAATTGAAGATATTGGTTCATCACAATGAAAGTCCATTTTATCGCGATAACTCATTACTACGGACTCGTCCGTTATATCGAACAGTATATTATTATATAGTAGAATCACGTTAGAACGGGATCTTGATTAAATTGATTTTCAACTTTAGACTAATTACCACCTGTATCAAAATTGTCTACATAAAAAAAATATTGTTAGATTAAAGCAAAAAACGAAGAGTAAAAACGGCTACTACTGCTGTACTTTTCTTAATTTAAAATGTTACCCTATTACGCAGCCTAAATTATATCAGACAAAGTAAAAGACTTTTTAGTTTTAGTAGAACTGTCATATTTAAGAAAAGTCTGTTATTTTTCTCTCTCTATCGAAATGTCTGAAGTTGTCTATTTATTCCCAGACATTTCTTTACCAACTTCATCTTGATATTTTCCATCTTAAATCTAACGAAATATATCTATTTTTTGTATTAAATCTAAAGCTTATCGTCTTCTTTTATGATCCATATCTTCGCTTTACAAACAATTGAAATCCACGACGCATCACTCATGGCGAAATGAAACCAAAACTGAACAATGCTGGGCTGCAATTTTTAATCACATTTTTAATTAATCTAATTTTTAAGGTATATGTTCTCCGCCTCAAATTAGTAGTGCCAGTCATTTATCTAACTCCTTTCGGGGGAAATTTTTGAATTGAAATAACGTGACTTCGGTTTTGAACCGGAAGTTCGTAAATAGTTAATTGGGGCCTCCTGCCCCTAGTTTAAGGAAAGACAGACGGACGACAGTGGGAATTTATAGATTTGCAAATTTTTCAAGTTGCAGTCCAAAAACAAGTCGATCAGAAAACGAAACCAAAACTGCATGTAAGGTGAAAATCTACACCGAAAAAATAATTAAAATAAACTTTATATTAATTTTGCGTTTACTTTTGTCAAATAAAATGAATAAAACTACGACTATGGGGAAATAACTAGTCACTTCTCGACTTACGACGGGATTCGGTTCCGCAACTTCGGACGAGGTGATCGTAACTCGAGAAGTGACTGTAAAACAATGACTTGACTAAATGAAACGGCGACTAAAAAGTCCGTAAGAACCATGGTCTGCGAGGACTAAAAAATAATCCGAAGTAGCAGGAGTCCGTTACAAGGAATGAGTTTTTTTTTTTTTTTTAATAATTTTCTTTTACTTTTGGCCAGACCGACATCAGCAACCGTTTGTTATATCGAGCTTTTATTGTACAAAACCACGTGCGAACCTCAAGGACAGTTTTAGCATTGAAAATAATGCAAAGTTGAAACGTTTTCATATGTGGGTTTTGTATTTTATTACTGTCCAGTTCTAAGTCTAAATTGTTCTTAAAATATTAATAATTCTCTAGTTCAAACATTTTTAATTTCAATTTTGGAAATTAATAGTAACATTTATTATTAAACAGAAATTCTAACTTGGATATTTAAAATTCGAAATTCCACATTAAAAATTCTATTTTCGTAAAATTTCAAATATTTAACATACCTTTTTCTATAATTCGGACAAACCACAGTAGATTAATAGTAAAAATGTAGAAAATACCAAAAAATTAAATGCAACGATACAAAGCGTTGGTAAAACTTTACAGCTCAATATGAAGTATCGTGTGAAGTCGGGTTAAATTACCAGATACCTTGCAATTAGAGTTGGCCCTCGGATTGGTTTATTTTTGCGTCTTTAAGGGGCAATAGAATTGTTTACGAATGCATATTACTCCCTCGAGCTTCATTTAGTCTTGAAAAAGGGTCAAGCGCGTATGGATAGTCAACAAAAGTACACGTGCATTTGTAAACAATTGTAGCACCCCTTAAAAACGCAAAAATGAATCAACCCAAGGGCCGTCTCTAGCTGTGTCGAATATATATACGAAGCGGGTTCTTGGTATTTAGTACGATTACAGACGAGTAGATGTTAGTATTTTAAAATTTTTATTTTATAGACCGTTATATTGTTTTGTAATATTTTGTGCGACGCGGGCCGCACAATATACTAACGCGGGCCGCATGCGGCCCGGGGGCCGCAGGTTGCCCATCCCTGACATAAGCCTTGATGTTTTCAATCGTGATCCCAGAGGAATTTCCTTTCAAGGCCCATTGGAAAGGCCAACCACCTCTAGGTATTCCTGGACAACTTCCTAGAGGTGCTATTCCCCTGGTGCTCGTTTTGATCCATTTGGTCCAGGAGGTTTTTCATCCAAGACATTTTGACTGACCAGATCCAGATCATTTCCCTCCACCTGGATCCTCTGATATGTTTATGTAAATTATGTTGAAAATTTATTACATTAATTAATTGAAGATATACAAAAGTACATATTTTGTTTTAACTATATGAATATTTGGCAAAAATAATTTACAAAAATAAAAACATTTAAAAAGTTATATATTGTTAAAATCGATAAAAGAAGACATGTGCTAAATAAAAGTGTTATACTAAAGTGATAAAATCTAGTTCTTTGTCCCTAAAGCATTAAAAACTTGAACAGGTTATGGGCCCAGGTTTCTCTTGCTGAAGAAGAAAAAAAGGAAAGAAAGGAAGAAGGAAGAAAAAGAAAAAGTAAAATAATTGAAAAAAGAAATGGCAGGAGCAAGCATGAATGTTGAAGACATTACACACATTGAAAAGCTGGCTGATGTTTCTGACTTCCAGGTATGGAAATTCCAAATAACTATTTTGTTTAAAGCAAATGGGCTCTACAGTATAGTATCAGGGGATGTAAAATTTGAAGATCAAAAACTTGAAGAAAAGTCAAATTGGTTGAAAAAAGATGCAAGTGCTCAGAAGATTATAATTACTACAATTAGTAAAAAACTACTTATGCATATCATAAACTGTTCCACAGCAAAAGAGATGTTTGAGAAACTGTGTTTATTGTTCGGTAGAGACACTGAACAAGAGAAGTGCCAGCTCATGCAACAATTCTTCTCATATACTTATGAAAGAGGAACTGATATCGCTTTACATATAAGCAATCTTGAAAATCTTGCTTTTAGATTAAAGTCTGTAAATCAGCAAATAGATGATCAAATGATAGTTTCAAAAATTTTATCAACATTGCCGGACCATTTCAAATACTTTGGAACAGCCTGGGAATCGACCCCATCTGAAGAAAGAACCCTGACAAATTTAACAGCAAGATTGATGGCAGAAGAAAAGAAATTAAAACATAATGAAATTTTAGATGCTGTTGCCTTCAAATCAACAGAAAAAAGATGCTTTGTCTGCAAAAGTATATCTCATCTCTCTCAATCCTGCCCGAAACGACGACCTCTCTCGCAGAAAGGATGTTTTATTTGTAATGCTAAAGGCCACCAAGTGATAAATTGTCCTAACAAAACCAGATCACAAATAACATGCAAAATATGTAAAAAAGGTAACCACACTGACAAAGACTGTTACTTCAGGGCAAGATCTAAGTGGTGTGGTGTGTGTAAGAAGAACAACCATGCTGAAGAGGACTGTTATTTTAGACCTAAAATTGACCATAATACATTCAACAGAAGAAGTAGCCAAGAGAAAGTGTCCTTCTTAGCACAGTCAAATAGAATCCTAAGAGATAAAGAATTTGTGGTTGATTCAGGTTGTACAACACACATGACAAATGACATCTCTTTGTTGAAAGGTTTTTCCAGAAATACACAAAGTGTGATGGTAGCAAAGGACTGTGAATCAATGAAGGCATATGGAGTAGGAAGAATTGAAGGTGAAGACTTTATACTCGAAAAGACATTATATGTGCCTGATTTATGTACAGACTTGTTGTCAGTTAATGCTGTCACTGAAAATGATGGTGAAGTCACATTTACTAAAGATAAAGTTATCATCACAAAAGATGATGATATTATCTGTGAAGGTGTAAAGCAGGAAAATGGACTTTACACAGTTGCCCTAAAAACGACAAGTAAGGATAGCTCTATGATAGTCCAAAGCAAGACTAAAGCAAACAGTAACAGAAGTATACCAAAAAAAACTGAAGCTCAACTTTGGCATGCAAGATTGGGACATCCTGGAATTAGCAGCATAAAGAAAACGATTAACCTAGTCAATGGAATGAACATATCAGGGAGAGATTGCGAGGAACTGGATCATACATGCCAAACTTGCATCAAAGCCAAACAAACGCGACTACCTTTTGTTAAGGAAAGACAAAGGGCAGAACGAGCTCTGCAAATCCTGCATACTGATGTGTGTGGCCCTGTAGAACCAGAAACATGGGATGAAAAGAAATACTTCTTAACGATTATGGATGACTACACCCATTATGCAGTGATATATCTACTAAAAAACAAATTTGAAGCCTCTGAATACATTAAAGAATTTGTACTGGAAGCAGAAGCTCTTCAAAATCTAAAAGTGTCAAAATTGAGATGTGACAATGGAGGAGAATACTCCAGTAATGAGTTTAAGAATTGGTGCAAAAACAAAGGAATTGTCCTTGACTACAGCATTCCCCATACACCTCAACAGAATGGAAAATCGGAAAGGCTCAATCGAACGATTATGGAGAAAGCCAGAGCACTACTGTATGAATCAGGGGCTGAAGAGAGGCTCTGGGGAGAGGCTGTTAGAAGCTCAGCTTATCTTCTTAATCGTTGCCATTCAGACACAGTAGAAGTGACACCTGCTGAAAAATGGTATAAAAGAAGGCCAGATGTGTCAAACATAAAAGTATTTGGTTGTGAAGCTTACGCCAAAGTGCTAGGACACATAAAAAAACTCGAGTCTAGGAGTAAAAGACTGATTTTCATAGGATATGCTCCAAATGGTTTCCGTCTGTGGGATCCAGAGAAAGAGAAAGTAATTATTGCTAGAGATGTAGTGTTTAATGAACACAGAAGAGAAAGAGCCGAAGAAAAAAATAAAGAGGTGTACATAAGATTAAGGGAGGAAGCAGAAAATAAAGAAGGACAAGATACAGAGGAAGTGCAGGAAACGCAAGAACCGACAGAAGATGATGAAATTGAAGAGGAAATCCCTGAACAAATAGAAGTTGAAGAGAGCAAGACAAAAAGAGTAAGAAAAATTCCCAGCAAGTATCATGATTATGTTCTGATGACGTATCAAGAAGCAATTGCTGGAGATGAAAAAGAAAAATGGATTGCAGCAATCAAGGAAGAAAAGGAATCGCTAAATAAAAACAATACTTGGGAACTAGTTAATGAAAATGAAGCCAAAGGAAAACGAATCTTAACAAACAAATGGATATTTAGACAAAAAGAAGATGGACGATACAAAGCAAGGTTAGTAGTTCGAGGGTGTGAGCAAAAGAACACTCTAGATATTGAAGAAATATTTAGTCCTGTAGTGAATGCGAGCTCTCTCAGAGTTATCTTTGCATTAGCAGCCCAGAAAAATTACTCAATGATCAAATTTGATGTCAAGACTGCTTTCCTGTATGGTGAAATTCGTGAAGAGGTATTTATGAAAGTACCTCAAGGCTATAATGAACGAGGAAAGATCTGCAAGTTGAACAAAGCATTGTATGGTCTCAAACAAGCACCTGTAACTTGGAACAGAAAATTTACCTCAGTTATGAAAACTAAAGGATTGATGCCAATAACTACAGAAAAATGCATCTTTAAGAATAACAATGGTTCTATTATATTAGCAATATATGTTGATGATGGAATAGTAATAGGAAAAGACATCTCTGAGTTAAGAGACCTAGTGAAAAGTCTTGAAGAAGAATTTGAAATTAAAAAAGACGATGATCCAACAACCTTTCTGGGAATGGAAATACATAAAAATGAACATGGAATAAGACTGACTCAGACCAAATACTTAAAAACGACACTGGAAAAATTCAACATGGAAAATGCAAAAATAGTGAACACTCCAGGATTGAAAAATATTGATAGAGGCATAGAACCAGAAAAGAAGTTCCCATACAGAGAAGCTGTTGGAAGTTTGCTCTATCTTGCTACCAGAACACGTCCTGACATTGCTCATTCAGTTAACATAGCAAGTAGATACATTGAAAATCCCACAAAGGAAGATGTAATTGCTTTAAAAAGAATAATGAAATATTTGATAGGGACAACAGAAAAGGGAATACAATATAATCGAGAACATGATGCAGAAACAATTAAAGCCTTTTGTGATGCTGATTATGCTGGAGATGATGAAACAAGAAGAAGCACTACTGGATTTGTAGTAATGTATGCAGGAGGACCAATCAGCTGGTGCTCAAGGCGTCAACCTATTGTTGCATTATCATCCACGGAAGCTGAGTACATTGCAGCTGCAGACTGCTGCAAAGAAGTGCTATACCTAAAATCCCTCATCCAAGAACTTATATGCAGGGAAGTAAAAGTTGAATTAAACATAGATAATCAGAGCTCAATCCATTTAATAAAGACTGGAATAATAAACAGACGCAGCAAGCACATTGATGTACGCTATCACTTCATTCATGAAAAGTTTCTGAGTGGTGAGGTGGATGTGAAGTTTTGTCCCACTGAAGCTCAGATTGCAGATGCACTCACTAAACCCCTTGGTAAGACTAAATTTGAGACACAAATATCAGCAATAGTCAACTGAAGAATTAAAAAACTCTAAAATTAGGGGAAAGTGTTAAGATAGTAAAAAAGGGGAATAATAATTATTATTGTTGTTGTTGTTGCTACTGTTATTATTATCATTGTTACTGTTGTGATCTAGGTAATTTTAATGTTCCCCTCCATGTGGGTTCCTGTCCGTGGTGAGGGGACCTCCCAGAGATGGTTTAGTATCTCTTCTTTACCATCCCTGGGATCTGAACGCCCACCCACGTGTTTGCCGTGCGTGGTGGCCCGTATGCCGGAAAGGGGGATCCTGGTAGTTGAGGGGCAACATACCGTCCCCAACACACTGCTTTGGCCCCTGCTTCGGATAAACGGGAGGCTCAAATCAGGCTCCGTTTGAGTCAATCGGCTGGTCGTTGAGTCATTGTTGACCTCGGCTTGGAGTCAACCGATCGATGCAGACCGGGCAGACACGTCAGACAAGGTGTGCTCTTCTCGACTGCATTGTGAGGGTATAGCTCCTGGGAAACCCTGGTGCGACGGTCTATGAGAGTCTCCCATGTGACGGCATCCCCTTGTTGGGCCCCATGGTGGGTGGGGTCACTAGGAGCTGAATGTAAATTCTTAAATATGGATTTTAAAACAACAAAACAAGCGACCAAAGACCAGAACTCCAGCCAACCTGCTTACTTAATAGTGCATGCAACTGGAGAAAAACCTCTATCTAAAGTATCGCCATTCTTGATTCAAAAATTGTTTGAATCGACCATAGGACAGTTGAAAAAAATACAAAAATTAAGATCGGGAGATTTACTGGTGGAAACAGCTTCTCCACAACAATCGGCAAAACTTCTGCAAACAAAGACTCTGGGAGAAATGGAAGTCACTGTCACACCACACGGAAGCCTAAACTCATCACGTGGTGTGATATCTGAAATTGATCTGATGTCTGAAGATGAATCAGACATTCAGATCGGTCTTTCAGACCAAGGCGTCACTGCTGTCCGACGCATCTCCATTCGTCGGGATGGCAAGTTTATTCCTACGAAACATCTTATTTTGACATTTAATAAATCGACTTTGCCATCTGTTATTACAGCAGGGTATCTACGCTGTCCAGTTCGCCCGTATGTTCCAAATCCGCTGCGTTGCTTTAAATGCCAGCGATTTGGACATTTACAAACATCTTGCCGAGGGAAAAGCGTATGCGCACAGTGTGGGACTGAAGGTCACGAGAGTACCGAATGTAAAACTACCCCATGCTGTGTAAACTGCAAGGATGCCCATCCTGCCTACTCCCGAAAATGCCCTGCAAGGCAGAGAGAGAAAGAGATCCAGCGAGTGAAAACAGTCAACAACCTACCATACCCAGAGGCTCGCCGCATGGTCACTTCAAGTGCACCACTGAAGCAGAAGACCTATGCTGCTGTCTTGAAATCCACAAACACTTGTGCGGTTCAAACAGATATCTCTGTCTCTCCAAGTGAATCCTTTACTCGCCATGCGAAATGTTTAATACTGCCATCTACCCAAACACCAGAAAAGGAGAGCAAGAAGACCAAGACACCCCTACCTAAAACAGGGGTAATAACAAGAAATGTGGGTTCAAAAAAGGCCAATAAAAACCCACTTAACAAGCAAAAAGTAAAAGTTGCCCTCTCTAAATCAGCTAAAAAGTCGGAGACTCAGTCTATGAGTGAGTTCTCTGACTTTTCTGATGAAGAGACTAATTCGGAGGTTACAAAACCAAAGTCACCTCCAAAAGAGAGACCCCCTGTTAAATTAAAGAGGGATACCCTCGCAAAGAATGCTACCTCAAACACATAATGGATTATAAAATAATCCAATGGAACTGTCGTGGTTTCCGCAACAACTTCTCTGACGTTAAACACCTGACATACTCTACCTCATCTCTCTGCGTGGCACTCCAGGAAACACATCTAAAACCTGGAGAAAGAATTTCTTTAAAAGGATTCGATCTTTACCGTAAAGATGACGACAGCCACACCCGCGCCAGTGGAGGTGTGGCTGTACTGGTTTCAAACTGCATCCCGTCTTTTCCGGTACAAATAACAACAGAGCTGCAAGCTGTGGCAGTCAGAATATCTATGGGCGTTACTGTCACAGTTTGTTCCATATACTTGCCACCAGATGTCAGAGTCAATGACGATGAATTGGATGCATTGGTTGAACAGCTGCCAACTCCTTTCCTTTTACTTGGTGATTTCAATGGCCACAATCCAATGTGGGGCAGTCACGATATCAACCGTCGAGGCAGAGCCATTGAAAGATTCATAGGTAATCACCAACTATATTTATTTAATACTGGAGAAGTGACATACTTCCACGCCCCAACAAGAACATTCACTGCCATTGATCTATCATTAGCAACCCCAAATCTGTTTTCAGCGTTTATATGGGAGGTTGGATCTAATCCACTTTCCAGTGACCACTTCCCAATATTTCTAAAATACCAAGGCAGAGAAAGCTGTGAAACAGCCCGTCCACCACGCTGGAAACTTGAAACGGCAGATTGGCCTGCTTTTTCCTCTTTGGCTAACGTCACTGAGGAAATGGTCAATACTGCTGATATCAATGATGCAGTCGAAGTTGTCACTTCCAGTATTATTCAGGCAGCCGAAAAAACAATGGGGAAAACGTCAACCAGATATCCAAAACATCCGAAACCATGGTGGGATCAGAATTGCGAGGCAGCATTTAAAAAGCAAAAGAAAGCATGGGGGATTTTCAGAAGATACCCCACTGCTAACAATTTGGTTGCTTTTAAGAAAGCAAAGGCTAATGCCAGAAAAATAAGAAGGCAAAGCCAAAGGGATTCTTGGAGGAAGTATGTTTCTAGCATAACATCTTCCACCAGCTCAAAAGCAGTCTGGGATAAAATCCATAAAATCAATGGAAAATATGCTTCTCACTCTCTGTCCATGCTGGAAAGTAATGGCACAATAATCAGTGACATAAAAGGTATTGCTGATTTGTTGGGTGAAACATTTTCGTCTTCATCCAGCAATATTATGTATACAAGGGATTTTCAGGCTTATAAAGTCCAAACTGAAAAACAATATCTAAACTTCCACTCCCCATCTAATGAGGAATATAATGTGCCATTCAGCAGAATAGAACTATGTACAGCAATCTTTCGCTCGGGGAATACTGCTGTAGGCCCGGATAAAATCCACTACAGCATGATTAAAAATCTGTCAGACAATTCCCTCAGTAATCTTCTGAATCTGTTTAACAGAATATGGACAGAACATACTTTTCCAGACTCTTGGAGGCTATCTATCATCATTCCCATACCCAAGCCAGGTAAAGACCGCAAGAATCCCTCTAATTATAGACCAATTTCTTTGACTAGTTGTCTGTGCAAACTTTTCGAGAGAATGGTAAACAGACGCCTGATGTTCCTCTTAGAGGAAAAGAACTACTTTTCACTACATCAGAGTGGATTTCGTAGGAACAGAAGTACAACAGATAATTTACTAAATCTTGAAACATCCATTCGCGAAGCGTTTGTTAGACGACAGCACTTAGTGTCTGTGTTTTTTGATATAGAGAAGGCCTATGATCGCTGCTGGCGATATGGGATACTCCGTGATCTGCACAAATTCGGATTGCGGGGTAATTTGCCAATTTTTATAAAAAACTTCCTACAGAATCGAAGATTTCAAGTCAGGATGGGCAACACTTTGTCTAGGCCTTTCACACAAGATGAGGGTGTCCCTCAAGGATCTATTTTGAGTGTAACTCTGTTCCTAATAAAAATTAACAGTATAACTAACTGTCTCCCTCCCAGTGTGAAACACTCTCTGTATGTGGATGACTTTCAGATTTCCTGTCAGTCTAGTAACATGGGTTTTATTGAGAGACAACTGCAAACCTCCTTAAATCGAATAGACAATTGGTCCAAGACCAATGGTTTCAGTTTTAACGTAGAGAAGACCTCGTGCATCCACTTTTGCCGAAGGCGTGGTTTGCACCTGGATCCTGAAATTCACCTAAATGGGGTTAAAATCTCAATGGTCAACGAAGCAAAATTTTTGGGTGTCGTGTTTGACCATAAATTGACGTTTTTACCACACTTGCGCAATTTGAAGAGTAGATGTTTAAAAGCTTTAAATCTGTTGAAGGTATTGTGCTGCTCATCCTGGGGAGCAGACAAATGTTCTATGCTCAGGATTTATAGGGCCCTTGTTCGCTCTAAGCTGGACTATGGATGCGTTGTGTATGGCTCTACACGAGAATCTACTCTTCGGATGCTGGATCCAATCCACCATCAAGCATTGCGTTTGTGCACTGGTGCATTTCGAACTTCTCCTGTACAAAGTTTGTATGTGGATGCTCATGAGCCTCCACTATCTCTTAGGAGAGAACAGTTGTCTCTTTTTTATTACATTAAACAGAGATCTCAAAATAAACTTTTAGCTGATTGTTCAGATAGTCAGCTGAGGAGATTATTTGCAGCTCGCCCAAGTAGTGTCCCTACATTTGACATAAGAATGGAGAATGTAAGCAGCACGATTGACCTGGACACAAGCAACATTTCGCAGGTCGAGGTCGATAATATATCACCTTGGTCAATTCCTGTGATAAACGTTGATTTAAGCTTAAAGCAGTTTCTAAAAGAAACCACCCCAGACTACGTTTATAGACAGCACTTCGCAGAAATTCAACATCGTGACAGGAATTTAATTCCTATATACACCGATGGATCTAAATCGGATGACTATGTTGGCTTAGCCTTTGTTTGCCAGGATGAAATCGTGGCAGAACAAATAGCACCGAATTCTTCCATTTTTACTGCGGAGTTGCAGGCTATTTATTTAGCCCTAAAGTATATAAATAGGAAAGGTCATCGTTGCTGCGTGATTTACACTGACTCAGTTAGTGCACTTCAGGCTTTGATCTCGTATGAACCTAGTTTTCACTCCATAGTGATTAAAATTCGTAAGCTGATTTGCCATCTTTTTGCGAGGAATTTCTCTATAAAATTTTGTTGGGTCCCAGGCCATGTGGGTATAAGAGGAAATGAAGAAGCTGACGCAGCTGCAAAGTCAGCAAGTCCTTCTCAGCATACAATGCATATTGAAGGAGGTGACTTGAAGCTAGTTGTTAAAAAACGACTAGAGGAGAGATGGCAAAATGTGTGGAACGCACAAGTCCACAATAAACTACACGAGATCAAACCTGTGATAGAAAATTGGACACAGAAGAAACCTTATGACAGGAGATCTGAGGTCATTCTTACTCGTTTGAGAATTGGACATACTCGACTGACTCATCAATACCTTTTGAAGGGTGATGACCAGCCTGTATGTCAGTATTGCAACTGTAATGTAAGTGTTAAGCACATACTGAGCAATTGCATCGCCTCTGAACGGATTCGTAGGCAGCATTTTGGAAATGCAAGTTTTAACGAGATTTTGGGCCAGAGGCCAAATGTTGATAAATTATTGAACTTTCTAAAAGTTACAAATATTTATAAAGAAATTTAATTATTTATTTATTTATATCTATATACATGTTGTTGTTATACACAGTTTAACTGTTGTATATTTTTGTTATTGGTTTTTTGTTTTTTGTTTTGTTCATTTTTATTGTTATTTATGTACATATATATACCATAAGTTGTGGCGCAGCTTGGCCTATGTTGCCCTTGTGCCAATAAACTTTAACCAACCAACCAACCATTTCAGGGCAACTTGTTGCCTGTGCCTCACCCTCAATACTCTACCTCTGATCTCATGTACCAGCTCGTCTCTATGGTACCTGTCTCTCAGATCCTGAAGCGACGATTTGCTGTCAAAGTAAAACGTGATTGGCTCTAGACCCGGATGTAATAGGATCCAATGGGACGCTCCTGTTAGAGCCACCAGTTTTGCCTGGAACACGGACACCTCCTCATTTAATCTGACCAACTGATAGTACACTAGTATTGCCCACGGAATAGACACAATACACGGCACCTACTAAGCTGCTGTCTTTAGAGCCATCGGTGTATATATATTTTAACGCCGATTGCTGTCAGTTTACCGACATCCCAGTCTAGTCTGATTTTTTGGGCTGGATGGACTTCCAAAACCTCTACCAAATGTCTTAGTCTGGCTGGGTACATCTGATTACAATGCTTTGCCTTGATGCCCTCCACAGTTGTCTTGTAGAAGGTTGCCTCTTGGCTGACAAACACTGGCAACAGAAGCAGCTTGGCCAAAACCAGGGCCCTTTTTGTAGACACAGTTCTGTACGTTCTGGTTATCTGCAGGGCAGTGGGTCTTTGGATCGTGAGCAGCGTCCTGCTCTGTTTGACATTGGCATAGTTTTTTCACCAAATTCCACAAGCATAACAGACAACATTTCTATACACTCATCTTATAGATGGATTGAAGCGCATGCATGCTGCTGAGCTGTAATTTTGCCTAACTAGTCTCGATAGTGCTGTTATTGTGAGGTTTGTTTTTTTCTGAACACTTTTTAGATGTGGCGTCCAGCATTGTGTCTGGTCGATGATAACACAGAGGTACTTCAGCTCGTTTACCCTTCGGATGGGGTTACCCTGAATCTGGTATATCGGTTGGCGAGCCAAGACGCTAGTCCGGGCCACCGTCAGCGCCTTTGATTTTTCGGGGCTGAAGGATAGCTTGTGTAGCTCTTTCCAGCGAACGAGTCGTTCTATTGCTTCGTTGCTGCGAGTCTCCACCTCGCTACGGCTGTAACCAGCAACTACTAACAATAGATCATCAGCATAAGCCTGCAGCTGGACGTTGTTCGGAAGTACTAGTCACAGCGTTGTGTCTGCTAGAACGTTCCAGAATAGTGGTCCGATACAGGATTTTTGGGGGCAACCTGTCTCCAGTATTTTTTCGAAACTCCTACTGGGTGTATGGTAAACTATAGTGCGGTTGCTCAGGAAACTCCTGGAAAGCGATACAAGGTTGGTCGGCAGGTTTGCCTTTCGCAGTTCACTCACGATGGATGGCCATTAGACATTGTCAAAAGCTCTTGCAACGTCCATCGAAAGGAGCGACGTGTGGAGGTTCTGCTGGCGGTTTTGGTAAACCAGGTTGACTGCTTGATGTAATGCTCTGCAGGTTGAGAAGTCCGGCTTAGAACCATATTGTTGTGGGTGCAACAGCCCTTTCTGCTTAAGGTGGTAGTACACCCTGTCGCTAAGGATTCTATCAAGAACCTTCCCTAGGACTGGTAATAGGCTTATAGGCTCATACAATTTTGGTTCGTTTTTCGGGCGCCTACTTTTGTGAATGAACACAAGTTGCGCCTGCTTCCACTGCACTGGGAAGTTACCCAGGAGCAGACACTTCTGGTACAGAGCACAGAGCAGGTTAGGACATTCATATTGCAGAACTTGTACCATCTCGGTCATGATTCTGTCATAGCCAGGTGCTTTCCTCATTTTTAGGTTGCCGATGGTATGGGCGACCTCAGAGTCAGTCACCGGCTCTGTCGACACGGTTTCAAGAACGGGCAACTCTGCATTGCTACGAAGTTGCCGCTGTTCTTCGCTGTCCTCGGACCGCTCATTGCACGGAAAGTGCGAGCGGAGCAGTACCTCTAACGACTTTTTCAGAGTAAAGGTTAAGGTGCCATTGGGATTTTTGATGGACCCCAAGATTGTACTATGCTTGAGTTTGCCCTCCACTAGCTCATAGAGTAGACAGAACGGATTTTCGTCACTGATTTCCTGACAGAAACTCAGCCATGAGCTCGTCTTAGCATCATTTAACTTGTACTTGTACTTTGCATTGGCCTTCTGGAACTTTAGTTTCCTAGTAGCCCGAAGGTCGCTGTCTCTAAACGTTGGAAGCATCAGCGGAGCACCCTTGTGCACTTTTGTAGGACACTCAGTTCCTGGGGTAACCAGGGAACTGACTGGTGTTTGTTGGGCCATTGTTGCACGAGTGTGCGGTCTCCCGCTTTTCTGACTGCTTCGGTGAGGTTTGCCACAACTCCCTTTAGATTTTCGACATTTTCTATTGCTGCGATTTGCAAGACGATGTCGGCTGTTATTTCAACGAGGCATTTGCTAAAACAATGGCGGTTTCCTTCAGTCAGCTTGTAGTGCCTACTCGGCCACTGGGGTGAGCTGCACCCCATCTCAAAAGAGATGAAGTGGTGGTTGCTACAGCTTTCTTCTCAATGTGGGTTCTGTCCGTGGTGAGGGGACCTCCCAGAGCTACATACCTTTCCTTTTTAAGGATCAACATTGTAATGTAACTTTTGGTAATTTATTGTTACCACGTAAATTGTACTTATGGCGAGGCTTATTATCATTCCCGGCCACTTGATCATCGTCTGGGGTGCCCATTACATCACTACCCATTAGACTGTGAGTTCAGTCTGGCATCGCGTTCGCTTGGTGTCTCCACGTTCTGATGTGTTCACCTTGATCTTCATCTTCCAAATTCTCCATTTTTTCGTATGTCTGTTTCTTTCTTTGACGAAGTGTTCCCGTTTTTACCATTTCTCTAAATATCAGGGAGAAACATGGTTTTAAACGGTTGACGTGCACTATCCATGTTTTTATTGCTTTATTGTCTCCAAGCTCCACTGTAACAGGTCCTAATATTCGTGTTATTCGGTAAGGACCCAAGTATTTGGGAGAGAACTTCCCTGAATTTCGCCTCCTACCCTTACGCAACAACCATACACGCTGACCTACTTTTTATTCATTGTTATTTCTACTTTCATTTATTCGGCCTTTTTTGTTATGATTTCGCCTTCTCCCCAAATCATATGCTGTTTCACACATTATTTTTAAATTTCTCTTATACTTTAGGTTTTGATCGTACTCTTGCCGATCCTTCTGATTTTTTTTGGGAAATGATTTTGGAAACCGAGAATCAAAACTGTATAACAAGAAAGCTGGAGACTCTTGTTGCCGAATAAGTTGTGTTATTATACGCAAAGAGGGCGGCCGTGACAAACTTATTCCAATTACGGTTATTCCCTCCTGATATCTTAGTGATTATGTTACATATTGTCTTATTGAATCTTTCACAAACAGAGTTTGCACATGGTCGGTAAGTCGTGGTCACATTATGTTTGATTACAAGATCATTACATGCCTCCTGGAACAAACTAGAGGTGAAGTTAGCACCGCGGTCGGAGATAAATACTTTTGGGCACCCATACCTACACACAAATTTATCAAATATTATATTAGTCACAGTTTGAGCAGATTTGCTGGGTATCGGGAAGGCCTCAGTGTATCTGGTGTAAATATCGATAAGGGTTAGGATGTATCTGTTCCCTTCTGGGGACGTTTGAAATGGGTTTATAATATCAATTGCAACTTTTTGAAAAGGATACCCAGCGGTCTCAGTCTCTTGGAACGGTGCACGACATCTATGCAAGTTATGTATCTGGCAAGTCTTACATCTTTTAAGAACACGTTCAACTCTTTCTTTAAGGTTCTTAATATGGTAATACCTATCCACTAAACTACAAGTTTTCTCAGTGTTGAGGTGTCCTGACAATGGTTAACTATGAAAGTATCATATTACCTTGTCTGTTATGTCATCACTTACGCATACTTGAGTTTAATTTCGTAGCCCCATCCTATCTGGTTTAACATGGACGACGACATCGCCCTTTAACCTAAACTCAGGCTGGATTCCACCGACTACATCTTGTCTATTATCCCTCTGGTCCTGGTGATTTTCCTGTATTTCTCTCAAGAATCTATCTCTATTTTGAGATGCAACGATTTCATGCCATAACCCCTGATCTGTCATAATATTATTGCATACCTTATTCCAAGTCTTACCCTCACTTCCATCTAAGTTAGGGCATGACAATGTGTCAGCTATTTGGTTTCGCTCCTCTTTTACATGGTTTATTTCGATATTATAGTCAGTTATTTCCATCGATCACCTCATAAGTCTTTTGTTATGATTCCTCATGTTGTTCATAAATATTAGGAGTTTGTGGTTTGTGTAAACTTTGATTGGATACCCTAGGACTGTTGACTTGTAATGATGTAGAGATAGGATTATAGCCAAACACTCCTTTTTGACAGTAGAATATCTTTCTCTGCCCCATTAAATTTTTGGCTAAAATACCCAACTGGGCAGAACTGGCCATTTTCGATTTGCCCAAGCACCGCACCAACGCATTTATCAGATGCGTCTGTGTATAGGTGAAACGATGACTCAAAATTGGGATGCCTTAGGAAAGGGGGTCTGGATAATATATTCTTAAACTCCTCGAAACTTTTCTGACAGTCTTTATCCCATAAGAACTTTCTATATTTCTTTGTCAGATTAGTCATTGGTAAGGCCAAATCGGAAAATTTCGGTATAAAACATCGAAAAAACCTTATCATACCTAAGAAACTTCGTACCCCTTTTATACTGCATGGTGGCTTCATTTCACGGATCGCTCTCACGTTCTCTTAGTCTGGGAGTATACCCTCTTGATTTATGATATGCCCTAAATATTTTACTTCACCAACAATAAACATACTTTTATTGGGGTGCAACTTTAAATTGTGTTTATCTAGGATACTTATTACATCATCCAATAAGACAATGTGTTCGTTTAAGGATTTAGAAAACAGGACAATATTGTCCTGGAACACACAGCAATTTATGCCTATGAATCTAGCTAACAATTTTGACATCATTGTTTGAAAATAACGTTTGCTATTTTTCACACCCTGGGGAAGCCGGCATATCTGGTACTACCCCAAGGCGTGGAAAATGCATATACATGCCTTACCGACACATCGAGATTGATCTGAAAATACCCTGATTTCAGCTCCAAAACAGAAAAGAACTTACTTTTGTGGAATCCACTCAATATCTCGTCCACACGAGAGAATGAGAACTCTTGCGGCTCGGTCAAATTGTTAACGTGCCTGAGATCTAAAGTCATCTGAATCTCCCCATCCTCCTCCTCCACAATGTGGCTTGGAGAATTCCACACAGAGAAACTCTCCTCAATGATCCCTGCTTTCAGGTATGAATTAGTTAATTCTTTGAGTTTAGGCAAATGACATTACGGGATTCTATACTGCCGTGTACTTACTGGTCTAGTTTGGTCTATCATTGGTCGGTGTGGCTCTTTGATCATACCGGTTAGATCTTCGATGGACCCCGCAAAACACCTCGGATATTTCTTAAACTCTTTGTAAACACGTTTTTTTGTTATTGGACCCAGATCATTCATTTTCTTGATTGTAATCGGGACGGTGTTGAAACAATCATCATAAGACTTTTCACATTGGCTACACATAATAGTGTTTCTTTTCACCGACATTCTTACCTCATCAAAAATTTTATAAATTTCATATAAAGTATCCATCCCTAATATACCTTTGTAACATATATGTTCCGGGAAACTCATGCAAGCAACAGTCACACTGCATGATTGTCTTTTATAAGTAATTTTGGTTCTTAAGGTTTTCTCACATTCAGTGATTATCCCACTTATACCTCTAATACCCATGTTTTTCCTATCTACAGTAGCATCTATTATGTTTCTTTTTGGCACGTTACTCAAGGCTCTTGCGTTCAATATAGTTTTCTCTGCACCAGTGTCGATTAAAAAGGAGAATTTTATGCCTTTGCCTTCGATAAGGGGGAGTTTTTCTTGTGATTGAAATATGATCTTGGCCAGTTCAATCCTTATTATAGGGGCACAATGCTGGCCTTCAGGGTGCCCCTTCACTAGTTTAAACGGGCCCTTTTTTGTTTTGCACACATGTGAGCAAAATGTCCCATGTCATTGCAAGCATAACACCTCTTACCCGTCACATCTCCCCCTCTCCCTTTATTACTAAGTAACCTATCTGTTGCAACGGTTAATGTTTCACCCTTCCGTTCTAATTCCTTAATTCTTTCCTTATCCTTACGAAGAGGAGGGAGCTCAAAGGGGTATCTCCCATTCATATCATCTACTCTTTCTTCAGTTACAACATTAACCCCCCCGGCAATCAAAACGACTACCACACACTATTTCTATTGCTTTTTCAGCCTCAGGCACATCGAAGGCCTTTTTCAACGTTTTTGGGGTTCTTCTCATTACGTTAATTTTAATGCTACCTCTCAATCCTCTCACGAATCGTTCTTTAATTACATCATCACATAATAGATTTATCTTATCATTACCTTTGGCCACCCTAGCTAATAATGACTTTATCCTTACCGAAAAATCTATGATCGACTTGTTAACCCCTTGTCTCATGCTCAATAGCTGATCAACGATATCTTTATCAGTATTCTCCCTCTTGCTAAACCCCTCGATGTGGGTTCCTGTCGTTTAATGTCTCTATATGATACGGGATGTTGTTCCAAGAGGCATAGGAATGTGGCCAATGGCTTTCCTTTTAATCTAGACTGCAGCACAGCTAACTTTACTTCGTCACTTCATCCTGCCAATCTGGCAATGTTTTCTACAGTCTGGAAGAATTGTTTTATATCTACACTATCACTTGGGGACCCGGAAAACATAGAGATCATCTTCAGAAATCCTGTTACAACTAATGGGTAATTGGAGTTGGCTTTGTCAGTGATGTTCAAGCTTTTCACTGGGTTACTCGTAGCCATAATGATATATATACGTATATTAATATGACAATATTTCGTAACTTAATAAACAATAAATAACAGGATATTGGATTTACAATTGATCACACGCTCTACACTTTTACTGTTGGGATCCTGTCGCGGACGCCATTTGTGAATTAATCATTCAGCGTGGCGCAGCGTGGCCTTTGTTGCCCTTGCGCCAAGAAACTGAAACCAACCAACCAACCGCTACAGCTTTCTGCATCGATTGTTTCCCATTGCGAAGTTATCTTAGCATTGCACCACTAAGGATGGTAAGGTCAATTCAGCCCTAACCCAAAGGAGAGGAATAGGTAGCAATCCGATACGAATCATTCAGGATATGCATCCCCCACCCCTTTACCATATCTTTCATCGTGTTCCCGTCAGGATTATCCACCGGGGAGCCTCACAGCGAGTGTTTGGCATTAAAATCACTGGCCAAGACCACCCTGCTGCGGAGTGGGACGACCCCTTCGAGTTCACTCAGAAGGGCTCCCAGATTTAATGACGGCGGGCGATAACTGGAGACTGCAACCCAAGTGCAGGTGGGCGATTGTATTTCTACGGCCACCACAAGTCGCGAGATGTGGATAGCAAAAGCTTCGACGTTGCTCCGTGTGAGAATTACTGCGGCCCAACAGTAGTCGTCGCCTTCATGGGCAAATACGCTACATTGAAGTGATAGGCCACTGACTGACCTTTTCTTGTACCAAGTACGGCTCTTGGAGCAGAAGGATGTCAATCTCCTGCTCGACTACTTCCACCCGTAGTTGGGTGGTCGCAGCACGGCACTTTTTAGCGTTAACTGCATTATTTTGCAGCCACGCTCGTGATCCCTTCAGTTTGAAATAGAAGAGGTATCGAATGTGCAGATTTATAGTTATTTTTTTACTGACCGAAGTCAGTTCGGGCTTGAACTCTTGTGAGCTCCTGTGTATAACACGGGCAGCTGGCACTCATCGCTGAGTGGCCAGTATCCAGCCGCAAGCCAAACTTTTGATTGGCCTTCGTGCAATTAAGGCACTTAGGTGTTTTGGCCTTACACTCCTTGTAGGAGTGGCCCTTGGCACACTTGCTACAAGCCTGAGCCGCCACCAAACAGATCTTAGTTACATGGTTAAAACCGTAGCACTTGTAGCACCGGGAGATGGCCGTGTATCCTCTCACCCTGTTGTGAGTTCACCCAACGTGTAGCTTCTCCTTTTTCAGGAGAGCATGGTAGACCTTTGGAGTGGCCTCCAGAACCCAATTGATGAGGCCACCCTTTCCCTTCATAGGGAACCGAGGTTGCAGGTCACCAGTCTGCACCTCCATATTATTCTGGACTTTAATGGTCTCCACTAAGGACTCTAACTTGATGTTTGGACTGACATTGAACAAAATGACCCTCAGTTGGCGCTTTTGAGACAGCCGGCAAGTGACCACCTCTCGCAACGCCGACGGGCCCTCCGTTAATTCTCTGTTAAGTTTCACAACATCCTGGTGCTTTGCCATATCAACGAAGATGCCATTGTTTTTGATACGCCGTATGTTTTTAATTCTGATGTCCAGTTTCGCCGGGTTAATGTGCGCTTTTAGCAGTTCGCACATGCGCTCACTGCTCATTGTCTTATCGTTTGGGTAAACCAAGAGCGTGTGTTCTGTGGTCTGACCCCTTGTGGGCTAGGCTGTCGCTCGGTGCCGTTCTTGGTGTAATGCGACCGGATGAGCAGCCTTAGTCGCGTAGGACACGCGACTAGGTGTGCCACTTTTCCACTGTCAGGCGTTGTGGGTGGGGGACTGCTGCCCACTAAGCCCCTCAGCGTGGTGTTTTCGGCTTTCAAATTGGTGATCTCAGTTTCTTGGGTGCCGAGGATGGCAGACACCTTGCTAAAGAGGTTATAAATAACCGCGCAGGTTGCTTTTTGGCACCTGCTGTCTTGCTTGGCCAGCAGTTTGGTGGGTTCGTCGTGAATTTTATCCAATGTGGTATGTTTGCTCTCAGCAGTCGCAAGCTTATTTTGTGTTACCACGGGCTGAAGTTGACAGCGTTTCAGCTGTGGAAGCCGGACTTGTATTCCCGAGCACCGCTGCGGTAGGGCCCTTTTTCTTAGGCCTGCCTTTGTTTTTGGCAGAGGGTTTTCTCTCCACCATGGCCACCGTAGCCTTTGCGGTTTTGTCTTTGGGTTTTTCACCCTCAGACTCAGCCACTTTGGCTTTGGCCGCCTTCATTCATCTTTGTTTACGCCTGGTCTTGGCGTTGTTAGGCGCGGGCTTCCACTCCGATTCTTCAGTAGCAGATCTGGCCATGTTAAAAACTTCTCTCCCGTCGTCGCTAGACAAGTCGGAATCCCACCCACTGCCAACAGCAGGGATGGACACTTTGACAGCGTCCGCCAGTCTCAGAAGCTCGGGCTTCTGAGGGGGGTCATTGGCAGTTTTGCGTTTCTGCAACTGCCTACCCATTGGTAGGCAGTTGCGGATGCCACTGGCCATTCGAATTTCCACACCGAAGAACGACGCTTTGCTGAAGTGGACTGTCTTTAACGCACTTTTCAAGTGGACTTTTTTCGAAAGTCTGCTTCTCCATGGAATGTTGCTTTTGTTTGTGCTCTGAGGAATGTGGTTTTTTGGTGATAAATCATGATGGAATTTGTATACAGTTTTTTTGGAAGACAGGACGGACGATAATTTGTCAAGTAGGACCTTTTAAATCGAACATTTGTGAAATACGGTCGAAAACGGTACTTTTTTCGATTATCCGGTATTTCCGCAATCCGGTAAACCGGATTTGAGACGGCGTCTAACGCGTATTGTCGTCTTACTATTCGACACAAAATTTGGGGGTCCTAGGACCATTTTTCGCTGAGATAAGCGGAAAAGTGCCGATACTTCCGGTCGGTAATTGAACGCCGATATTACGCTTCCGGCTTTACGGATCCCAATTCTATCCGGTCATTTCTTCGGGGACACGATCAGTAACCTGTGTTAAAAATTTTAAGCAAATCCACCGAATAGAATTTAAATTATGGCGATTCTAGAATTTAATAAATTATCTACATCTTGCTCAACATTGGTTGTTATGGCTACGGTCATTGACCTTTTGCCATAGAGCGTATAAGAACAACCGGAAGTTCGAGTCTTTATTAGAGCTGATATTTATAGTTCTACTTATTAGCTCTAATTTATTCCCATTGCACTTTATATTATTGATATAATTAGACATTTAATATTGGGATGGAATTATACATTAGGGAACAATTTTCGCAGGATGCAAAACGTATCATGGACGAAGTTAAAACATATGCCATTAATAACCCGAATGGTAAATTTCATGTTACATCACACATGAAATTTATTTTAGATCAATTCCAAAAATTAATTGACTCTGCCGAATCCTCATTTGACAAAATGAAATCTATGGAGCCTTTTATAGATAGAATTAATACATTGGCAACCAAGTCTGATTTGACTGAAATGATTAACACAGGAAAAATTTCTGATATTCAGGGTACCATATTAAGAAAACTGGACGCAATTGAACATAATCTCATTCAAACTGTAGGAGATGGGAATCAGGCAGTTATACAGAGAGAGGTATTAGAGAAAATATCTGCGATAGAAAGAAAAATTACAGAAAGTACAGATAAGGTTATTACAGATAAATTAAGAGAAACTGGAAATCGAATTAATGCCCAAATTATTCAACATTCTACAAAAATTATGAATAAATTAAATGTGGATTCCATCTTAACGAAAGCTCAAAAAATTGAGGAAAGCCTTGATAAGCTGAGGAACGAAGGCCCAATTTCTGACATCATTAACAACCAAATACATATGCAGGAACAACTGATTAATATAAAAGATAAAGTTGTTCTAAAGACAACTCAGGAGAATTTGAGTGGCCTTGGGGCGGCCTTGCCTGACGCCCCCATCTCAGAAATTCTTAAAAATCAGACATACATTCAAGAAAAACTGGAGAACTTGGCATCATACAGACACACAGACACTCCTCCACAAAGAAACTATAGTCAAGCTCTGAAAAACGGCAAGCTTTTTAACACTGATAAAAGACTGAGACACTTAGGAACAAACAGGGAGGTACTTCTCCTATACAGTAAAGACAGCGAGAAAAGTTGCAATAAAGTGCGGCAGATATTATTTGAGATGGTCAAACCATCGCAGTTAGGTATTGGAATTGACAAAGTGAGAAACATTGGAGGTGGAGGAGTTGCTATAGAGATTGGGAACCCTGAAAACGCTCTTAAGCTTGAGCGGCACATAGCTACAGAAGTTCCCCAATTATTGATAAGGAAGCCTCGGAAATTGCTGCCACATGTGGCCATTTTTTCAGTTCCTACTGAGATTACTAGGGAAGAGCTACCATTGTACATTTACAGACAAAATGACCTTATCAGTGAAACATATAAGGAAGAGGAATTCAACGAGGCTTTCAGGGCGAAATTCAGAATGGGAAGGAAAAATAAATATTACAACAATTGGGTTATTCAGGTAACACCTAGTCTAAGAAATCAACTTTTAAAGATAGAAAAACTGTCAATTCAATGGTCAAAATGTAAAACAACAGATTTCTGCCCAGTGCTCCAATGCTTTCGGTGTTGTCGGTATGGCCATTCCACAGCAATGTGCAGCCAAGAGATGCCCACATGTAGCCACTGCTCTGGTCAACATACCTATAACGAATGCACAAATATAGACCAACCTCCGGTATGTTGTAACTGTAGACATGAACACACCATGGCTGGGCATAATGCCAGAGATAGTTCTTGTAGGGTATACACGAGAATCAAAACCAATCTAATAAATAGAACTGACTATGGAATTACAGCCTAAGACTAAATTAGCTTCCTGCAATACAATATAGGTAGAAGCATTGCTTCTACTTCTATCTTAACTTCTATCATCAATCAATTTGATCTCATTCTTTGCCAACAGCCATATTGTGTGTTCCTGGATTTCGTTACCTCTAGCTCATTGTGTATTCATCGTCTTCACATCTAAATTCTTAGTAACTACTTTAAAAGAGCTACAAGAGTCCTACAAAAGTGCCAAGAGAGTGCTTCAAGAGTGTGACAATCATTCACGTCAAATACGCATCAAAAACGATAGTGAGATGCGTGAATGAAATAGAATTGTAGAATTTGACGTTAATATTGAAGAGAAAAATACGAATAGCTGCAAACATAACTGGACCAAATGGAACTGACGCTAAAGAAAGTCCGTATGCAGCAAAGAGACGACGCAATTTTACAAAACAATTATTGCAAGTTTACCGTCTCGGCGAAGACGCCTCTAGTTTATAAAATTGTTCATGCTATGTTTGTTATTGTCTGTGCTCTGTTTTTTTTTTTGTCTAATTGTCACTATATTTGTAGTTGATGTTATGCTTTATTCTGGTTAAATAATTTACATATCTGTAACTCATATATTTATTGTAACTCTGTTATATTTCATCCGGTTATGTACCTTTGGTATCTTTTTTAATTAAATAACTGAACTGAACTGCCTACCCATTGGCTTTGTGGCGGTGGCCAAACCACCACTAGCTTCTGCTCAATCTCCTCCAACTTTGCCTTCCGCGCTGAGAACCGAAACAACAGGTTTTGTAGCTTTGCACACACTTGCACTCGCACTAACCATCGCACACAATTGTTTGTTTGTTATCATAAAAGTAAAAATAAAAAAGGAGGAATTGAGGGTGGTCCCGACCTTTCACAGGTGCCCAGAATCTGTTCAGACTTCAGAGAATGCGTTTAAGAGCCTGCTCTGGCTTCGAACTTACTGATGGTTTCATTTTGGCCATGTTATTGTTGGGCCATCACTGCCTTGGCTTGCTGCTGGGACAGCTACCCATTAATGGCTGCCTAACCAAGGTCACCCCAGCCCGGCTGGTTGCTTTGCTTGGGCCGCCTCATTTGCCTTACTAGGAAACCTTTTTTTTGCTTTGAGTCCTTTGAGACCATATACGGCCATCCAAAGCATCGTGAGGCCTTTAAGCACTGCTCCCCCAGGATATAAGGAAGTTGGCCCTATGCCCAAGGACCGGCTCTGCCAACTGTCCGTCAGGATAGACATCGGCTAGCAGGACACTATGAACCTACTGTACGTGCATACATCCTCCTGACCACCAGCAAGTTTTCGGCAACGGGAGTGTGACTCCTTGCCCCACTGGCTTCGGCATGCAGGCCGTGGTCCCCAGATAAGCACCCAGGGTGTGTGCAGCATCGGGGTCTCCCCCCTGGGAAGCCGATTTTTTTTTACTAGACAGGAGTTTTATGTGGTTTGCGTTACCACGTGCAAAGCGTAATCAACTGCATTCGATTGCCTCCAATACTATACCAGCTCGCGCCACTGGGTTCAGTGCGAAAGTTCGCTTTGTGTGTCTTGAAATCCGGATTGTCTTCAGTTTCCTTGCCGACGTGGGAATTGAATCCAGAAGCCCAGCAACCTCTGTGGCTAGTCAGAGGCCATCTCGTCGAGTGAAAACGATGATCATTTTGCTACAAGCAGACAAATCGATCATTGCGAGTAAGGGAACTCGGGACTGTTCCACTGAGGTGGAGGGTCCCTACCACGTTACACCGACCGACGAGTGCCTAAACTTTTATCGGCAGGACTACCAACTTTAATTGGACAAGTCCAAACGACTACACTTTACATATCTTGCCCGAAGACAAGTCCTCTATGGGAATCCTGTTAGTAGCAGCTAAAGCGTTCATCGCCCAGCTTTGGACTTACTGAGGGCTCGTTTTGGCCCTCTTATTGCCAATACTATTAGGAATGAACCTGCGCCTCGATCGCACTTTTTTTATTAAAGTGTCAAGATATGAGTGTCAAGGAAGCTCTTTCACACTATTCGATTCCCTGCAAAGAAATAAATTACAATTCAGATTATTAAAAATTATTATAAATTTTTGTCAAACAGATTTTGACAATTATTACATATAAAATTGTTCTGTAATAGTAATATAAATAGGTGAGAATATATTTTATTATTTCTTTTAGTAATTGTTTTGAAAAACCTGTTTTCCTCTTTTTTGGATGAGGATTAGGATATTATGTGGATGGTGAAATTTCAATTTCTTTTACATTATAACCAGTGATGGTTTCTAAAATCTAAAGTATTTGTTGAGATTTAAAAATGGAAATTATTTTTTATTGTTTTAAGATTACAAAATTATCAGGTCAGTCTATAAGTCCATGTGCATTTATATGACCTAGAGAAAAATCTTGTTTTGCTGTTAAAAATGTCAGTTTAATGTGATAATTTTTACACTGAAGTGTTAAATTGGATCTCATTCATATAATACTGTTCAGATTTGTGAACATTTCAGTTGTTTATTTTTGTCAAAATGGAAGTAACCGATGAATATAAAACACATGTTTTATACTTTTTATTTTTAAGTGGTGAGAATGCTACAAATGCAGCCATGTGTGATCAATAATACACAAAGAAAAAGATAAGTTTTTACAAAGGTTCAAGGAACATTTCATGATTGTAAGTGCACACAACACCATTAACTAAAATAATGGGATGGAGATAGATGACATGTGGGTGGAAGTGGTAATGGCCAAATAGCACGTAAACAGACAAAAGGCTGTCAGGGGTAGAAACAGCAATATAGTGTAGCACTGCTCAACCGGCAAAATCCTTTATCGCGCCACCAGCCTTAAGTTGGTACCCGCACTAGTTCCTCCACCACTAGCGTAAACACTGGTTTACACTAGTGTCTTTTTTTTCTTCCTCTTCTCTGGTTGGTTGCTTTGCACCCCAAGAGGTGTTCCTTTATCTTTTACCCTTCTCTATATACTCACATTTGATCATGGCAGCCTCGCCAGAAGCAACCCTAGTCACCGTTCTGGTGCCATTGCACCCTCCTCATGGTTGTCGTCTCTGCCTGCCAATCCCTGGGACTACTCGGACCATGCGAGATTGATCAAACACTTAAAGCAAGTCCACGGCACGTCCCTGATGTTTGAGTGTAGGGCTTGTGGTCTCGTTTTGGACCAAATAACATGAATCAAACTCCACCAGCAGAAGTCTGAGATTTGTCGCAACAGTATAGCCGCAGCTTCTCCTCACCACCTTACCTGCAAATCGCAAAAAATCTGCATCCCGCTAGACGAGGAAAAAGTACTCCCGAGGAAACGCCGTACTACCACTTTACCTCAATTGTTGGACAGCGACCTCTCAGCAAAAGAGCAACCCCTGCCATCCACTAGTATTCCCACCTCCAGGCCTTGCCGGAAAACAAGACCAGCTGCTTCTCTTTCACAGGTGAATCACGAGGACCCAGTCCCATCATGGCCCAGGAGATCCAAAGCTTTGGCTGCACCACTGGATTGTTCGCCCACCTACGCTGAGGCTCTGGCAACCTCCCCTGTTATACAAGAGTTGTTCCTATATTCACAACACCTTCAACCCCAAGGTGGTTCTTAGGAGAATGCACGTTTCACTCCCAACCCATCATCATCTCCTCCTGTGGAGCAGCTCTCTCCTCAATCATTAGTGGAGAGTCCCCCAGCCTCTTCTCCCTCTCATTTCAGGTCCAATCCTTTGCATCAACGTACTGATTCTGTTTCCTCAAGGCCACTTCCAAGTAATAGCACCTCCAACCTGGAAGTACCCGTAGAAGAGCCCACGTCGCCCCAGCTGTCTGCACAGCCTTCTTTGTCTGTCCAACCCAGTCAGTCCAACATCTCAACCTGGGTTAGGGCTTGGGTACAACGGTTCAACGGTTCAACTCCGCCGTAGATGAGGACATGCTTGAAAATATGCTGGAGGACTTCACTCACCTTGTTTACGAAATTAACAACCTACAGCCCCTGAATTTGCACCCTCCTTCGGGCAATCGCCGCACCAACTGCAACAACGCCCAGCGTCAAGGAGAAGACGGTTTTCATGCCAGCTATATTCAGAAAACATACCGCATAAACTGCAAGAAGGCCATCGACATTATCTTGGTACAGAATTTTCGTCTGCCACCCATCTCTCCATATATCATTGAGGACCACTTCAGGTCAGTTTTCAGCAATAATGACTCTCACTCACAGATTCCAATTGTAAACGACAGGCCATCTCCTGAGAAAAACAACCCCCTCAGTCCTCCTTTTACGCCAGAAGAGGTTGCCACTTGCCTGCAGAAGGGGAAGAATACGGCACCTGGTCCAGACAACATCCAATATCACCACTGGCGCAAACTGGATCCATATGGCCATATCTTATTGGCCACATTCCACAGGCCTGGAAATGCACCACGACCATACTCGCCTACAAAAGAGGCAACCCTAATGAAATTGGCAACTGGCACCCAATTACACTCTCTGCCACATTGGGTAAGCTATATACAGCTTGTCTTGCAGACCGACTCCTGCATTGGTGCACCAACAACAACTGCCTTTCATCAGCTCAAAAGGGGTTCATGAGCTACGAGGGATGTTTAGATCACAACTTTAGTCTCCAAACGATCATACAGGATGCATGCTGGAGCAGAAGAGAGTGCTACATCCCCTGGCCTGACTTTGCCAACGCCTTTGGAGCCATCCCTCATGACATGATACGGACAAGTCTAAAATGGCTAGGCCTCCACCCTAACTCTATCAATCTTGTCCAAAATCTGTACAACTACTACAGCATCTGCATCTGCACTAACGTGGGTTACCTCCACCCAATCCTGGTGAAATCTGGAGTCCGTCAAGGTTGCCCAATAAGCCCCATCCTCTTCAACCTAACACTGGAGGTAGGTATAAGGATAGTGGAATCCCTCGACCTCGGTTACAATCTTCATGACCACAAATCTGGCATTTTGGCCTATGCGGACGACGTTGTCTTCGTGAGCAACACTCATCATGGTCTCAGCTCTCAGCTTGACAGCCTCCTTTGCTGGGCCAATTGGGTCGGGATAAAGCTTAATGCAAATAAGTGCACTTGCTTATCTATTCTAGGAAAGGAACACTCAACAGGCACCACAGTCCTTAACATCAGTAGGACCCCAATACCCTCCTTAGGCCCTGAGGATTTCTATGATCACCTAGGCATTCCTACTGGTTTCTCCACTGGATGGACTTCTGCTAAGGTAACGGATGATCTCCTCAAAAAGCTTGAGAAAATCCACTACTCCAAACTGGCTCCCTGGAAAAATTAGATGCTGTCAACATCTCCGTACTTCCTAAGCTGACTTTTCACCTGACACTAGGAACGACAGCCAAAAAGAAAATGGACACTATTGATAAATCCCTGAAGCGCTACGCTAAACACTGGCTCAACCTCCCACAGAGGGCCAGCGCTGAAATCTTGTACTTAACTTACAACTAAAGTGGGGCTAACTTTCTTTCACTTAACACTTTTGCAGATCTTGCCCAAGTCATTCAGAAGCGTATTAGGAGAGTACCAACCAACCCAGACATCTGCACCTACCTAAATGGCTCGCTTGAGGAGGAGTTTGGCTTCAGATCTCACGACATTAGATCAACCTGGACTCATCTCCGGGACGCCACCCGTCGCCTGTGTAAAATATTTCCTGTTGAATGAATCCCTGGTGACGACTCCCCCTTCTAGCTGTCAATGGTAATATTATTCGTAAAAACTGTTGCAGCAACATCCTTAGCAGCCTTGTCAGACTTAAACATCTGATGGCTTTACACAACAAGCCAGATCAAGGTAAGGCTTTTTGTATTACCAGTGCGTGCAAGGAGAGTAACCACTTCACGCGGGACGGCAAGTACACTCAATTTGCGGACTGGCATTTTGTCCACCATGCCCGTTTGAGTGTGGTTCCACTTCACGGCCACAGGCGCTATGCCAACCTCTCCAAAAAATGCAGGCGTTGTACGCACTGTAATGAGACTCTGGCCCACATTCTGTGCCATTGTCTCCCAGGTATGGTCAGCATCACCAAGTGGCATAATAACATCCTGATGCGACTAGCCAACATCTTCGACAGGAAAAATGGCAACCTCTACATTAATCAACATGTGCCAGATTTCCCCAGCAACTGCAGACCCGACCTCATCTTCATCGATGAGGCCACTAAGGAAGCGACCATAATTGACGTCACAGTGCCTTTTGAAAATTGAGAAAATGCCTTCACCACCGCAAGAGCTGCAAAAATAAGCAAATAAGCAAATATCAAGACCTTGTAGCATTCCTCAGAGGTAAGGGCTTCAATACTTTCCTTGACGCTTTCATTATAGGTGCTTTGGGAGGCTGGGATCCAGCAGACAAATCAACTCTAAGACGACTGGCGATCCCAAGAAGATATGCAGTAGTAATGAAAAAATTAATGGTCAGCGATACTGTATGTGCTAGCCGTGAGATCTATATTAACCACCTCAACGGTAACAACCCCCACAATGATACCTTCGCTCACTGTAACCCAGCTCCTGGCCACTCCTCGCTGTTTCAACATAACCACGAAGCTGCTTCACAGTAATCCATCCTACCAAACCTTTTGGACTCTGTATCCTCCTCATCTTGCTGTCCATAGACATACGTCACCATTTGTATATTCTGTACGCGTTACTGGCTGGCTCTGTGCCCTTGTTGAATCGCGTTTTCCATCATCAACTCTTGTTCATTTGCACGTGTAAATACATCCCCGGTGTAAATATGTCTATGCATGGCTGGCTGTGTGCCCATGGACATGTTTTTCGTCAACAAAACAGTTGACCTGTGTACATTCTCCTCTTTATACTATTTGTATCTAATTAGTGGTAATTATTTTTAATAAAAGTTTTTAAATTGTATGGTTTAACAAAAAGAGGGTAGTTCATTATAATATAAATCATTTGAATGCTGTAATAATTTTGTAACATCTGTATGTTTCCCTATTGTAGTTATGTATTACCCGAAGAGAGGTGCAAGTAAAACAAATTTTGCTCCCAAAATGCATTGTAATCTAATAAAGGCTAACAGTGGCAAGTGTGATATTTGCAATGTAGATTTAAAATTTATTGACATGTTTGCAGGATAGTCAGGATCAGTAAATGATGCTAGAGTATACCCATAACTCTACAATTGCAAATGATCCAAACATTTTACCAAATGATTCACACACATTAGGTGGCTGTGCTTATCTACTTAACAGACATCTTACACCTTTTAGAGACAATGGTCATCTTGTAAGAAAAGAAAAAATTTATAACAAAGTTTTAAGCTCAACTCAAGTTGTTATTGAGGAGGTATTTGGTCATCTCTTTGGCCATACGAGGAGACTAAAATATATAAATATTTTAAGAAGGAAGCTTGTACCTGTTGTGATTACTTCAGCATGTGTTATACACAATTTGTGTATTATGTATAATGATGGTTCTCCACCAGAAATTGATAATGAGTATGAGGAAATGTGTTCAGATAGGGTTGCAATGAGTTCTCAGGACTATGAAACTGGATTCACAAAATGAGCAAGGATAGCTGAAGAAGTATACCTGCATTATCAACTTTCATTATTAAACAGAAATTAGTTTATTTTAAATATTGTAATACAATTATTCTCTAGCATCTTCATTTCAGCCCATATGTTTTGATCAAATTCATTTTTTGAATAAACCAACCTGGTGCCTGTTCAGATCTGTCTTACTTTCTTTTCTTTCAGTAGTCTTTAAATATTTTCTAATGAGTCAACGAGAAAAGGGTTATAATTTTCAGATGGTATTATGATTGGAAGATTCAACAGAAGACAAGTCTGGGGAAAGGAACTGAAGAGAGGTTTGATTGTAAACAGTTATCAGTAGGTACAGTACATTGTTATATTTTTTCCCAAAAGCCATTGTAAATGTCTCAATATAAGGCCAACAAATACTGCTTTCACCAGATTTTCAAATGGGTTAAGCTTTCCTCCAAAGTCCTCCTCCCTGCCTCATAGCTTAGCGCACCAAGCCAGGCTCCCTTTCAAAATCAATAATTATTCTAAATTTGTTGGGCAGGACCAACTGGCTTCACCACTGCTGCTTTCATTTCCATAGTGGCTTTGGTCATGTCAGAAACTTTGGTTAAGCTATGTTAGAATAGTTGTGGGGTGTTTTTCTATCAACTTTGATTTTCAACTTAGTCGTCTTCTTTTTCTATCCAGCTCAGGCCACTTGTAAATTTTTCTGGCACTGGCTGTCTCCTGTTATGCTGCCTATCCCTTCAACATGAACTTACCAAATAATTCAAATATCTTATGTACTAGGGATTGTGTTGATTAAGAATTTTACAGTATTATAAGTATCAAGAGAAGTTTATATCTTAATTATCCATACTAGCAGGCATGATGGCCAAAGAAGTATTTAGCTATCTCTTTAGCAGCCTGTGATGACCACATTAATTGTACTAACATACACTAACATATAATCATAAACCAAAACTTTGTTTCAATCTTTTGGCTCTAGTTTATTCAAGTTAATTTCAAGTACAGACTTCAAATACTGTAACTGTATGAGCCTTAACGAGGGATTAGTTAAATACCGTATGAGCCCGTTTCGGGACAAACCTGCTTTCCACAATACATGTTCTGGCCCCTTAGTGCTCTCTGAGCAGGAAGGGGTCTTAGCTTCTCTATTCTGAAAACTGATGGAAGGTTTTTATTTTTCTGCAATCATGTCAGCTATGTAAATTTCAAGAGCCTCCAATGAATGTAAGTTGTGTCAGCCAAAATCCCTGTGTAGGGATAAATGATGTCTCGACAGTGGTGCATCTTCCCACATGTGTGCTAATCAAGATGATTTCACAGAAACCAAGCCTAATGGACAAACCTTGAACTAGTCAGCAAAGAAAGCACTGCAACGATCGAAGGAATAAGCTCAGGAAAAATTCATTCTTGCGTGTCTTTATTAGAATTTATTACAAGAATGAATTTTCAAATCAATAATTAAAGAACATCTTAGACTGCAATGATGTAAAAGTACCTAAATTAACTATAACACTTAAAACCCATAAACCAGGAAATACGTGTAGACCATTGGTTGACATTAAAAATTCTATCTTAGGTTTTTAGATAATTAATTGGTCTGTGTATTTTGTGCTATATTCGGATTTGGTTATTTACTGAAAATTAATGGATTATTGAAGGGTAAAATCAAGCAATCATTTCACATAATGAGTCGTGGTGTCAAATCAATATATCTATCTATCACTTTGGAAATGGTTAATAAAAATATAAGTAGGTATAAAATACCAAAATATATACTAAACCTTATCGAAGTTGTTTTTAAAAAATAATTATTTTAAAACCCTAACAGATTTTATAGACAAAAGAAGGGAATTGCATTTGGCAGACATCTGCATGATTTACGATAGATGTGAAAATATCACATTTTAAGGTATTTGCTATTATGCAAGATATGTGTCAATGATACTTTAATAATATACGATTCACAAACAACCACAGCCAAAGAAATAAAGAAATATGCAAATAAACTAGATGGAAATTTAAATTATACATCAGGAAGGAGAGCTTGGACTGTTAAGGAACTATGAAAACTTAATTCCACTTTTAGAAACTTGAGTCGGTTGGTTGGTTGGTTGATGTTTTTTGGCACAAGGGCCAGACTGGCCATGCTGCGCCATGTCAAATGGTTCACTTGGTGAACTCAATGCATATAGTATAAAATAACAATAACAACTCACAATAACAAAAACAATACAAACAAACAAAAAACGACATGTAAGGAACTGAGTCTAAACGTTATTTTTATTTTATTATTATTTCCGTTTTATTATCTTTTGTTTGGGGCTTATGTTTATTTAGGACGAAGGTTCCCCACCACTCTCTTGTTAGTAATGAAAAATGAAGATAAAACAACTCACGGAGAAATAAGCGCCATAGGAAACATCTTGCGCACTTGCGCTGCCCAGCGGAAGTAACAGTCCGCAGAAAAAAAATGGACGGGGAGTCCCCACAATCACTAGTAGAGAAATACTTGATAAACCGTCTTAAACATCCCAGAAAATTATGATATAAACCGTTTACAAAATATCTAAGTTTTGTCGGAAACTTAACATTAATTTCTTTTCTGGCAGCTTTATCAACTAAGTATGTAAATAAGGGGAGTAACCCAGCTCAAGTGTGATGTCACCTCACAGTATAAAACCCGTACGTTAACCGAAGAAGGAGAGGGGATTTCCAAAGCGAGGTGAATTCCAAATCGAGGCGACTTTGAGAGCGAGGTTAATTCGAAAGCGAAGTATTTTCTGATAGAAGTCCAGACTGATAATTGGACGATATCGAAAGGATTGAGGAAATAGTTTCTTCGTATAGTGAGGTGACGGATAGACGTTTAATTAGTAAGAGATTTTGTTCATAGTTTCTAAGTATTTGATTGTCGAATTTCGAAGGAAAAATTATTATTAAGTTAAGCTAAGTAGCTAAGTTTATTGTCGGGTTGACTTGTTGATTTTCATTAATAAATTTTGTTTGGATTATTGACATTTGTACGTAGTACATTCTAGTTGCTAAATAAATATATTTGAACTTTTGATCTGACTTGATATTTATTGTTGTCATTACTAATTTTTCAGTGCATGCTTAAAAGCCCAGGCCTGGCAAACTAATCTAGAATCCGCGTAAAGTACCCGTTAGGTTCATGGAAGTTTTACCGACCGCAATTATAGTCAGTTTCCAAAGCTACTAAAAATAGTACTTTATTTACATATCATTTCTGTGTGTGTCTGTAAATAGTTAAATATCTTTGTACAAATTAGTGACCTTTAGAAAGTCTTGCAAATTATAAAGATTTGGCCTCAGGTCCAGAATCTCAGTGAGGCTTTGATTTCCTAAATACTGTCTACGCCAAATCTCAAAACCAGAGCAATCGATTAGTATGTGTTTTACACTTACAGGACAATTCCAATATTGGCATACTGGCTGCTCGTCATCCTTCAAAAGGTATTGATGAGTCAACCGAGTATGTCCAATTATCAATCGAGTAAGGATAACCTCAGATCTACTGTCGTACACAAAATTACGTGTTTAATTTTCTACTATTGGTTTGATCTCATGTAGTTTATTGTGGACTTGTGCATTCCACATGTTTTGCCATCTCTCTGCAACATGTTTTTTAACGACCAGCTTCAAGTCGCTTCCTTCAATATTTATTCTATGCTGATGAGGGCTTGCTGACTTTGCAGCTGCGTCAGCTTCTTCATTTCCTCTGATACCCGCGTGGCCTGGGACCCAACAAAATTTTATAGAGAAATTCCTCAAGAGAGAATGGCACAGTAGTTTATGGGTTTTAATCACTATAGAGTGAGAACTAGGTTCACATAAGATCAAAGCCTGAAGTGCACTAACTGAGTCAGTGTAAATCACGCAGCAACGATGAACTATTTTATTTATATACTTTAAGGCTAAATAAATAGCCTGCAACTTTGCAGTAAAAATAGAGGAATTTGGTGCGATTTGTTCTGCCACAATTTCATTCTGGCAGACAAAGGCTGAGCCAACGTAATCATTTTATTTAGACCCATCAGTGTATATAGGAATTAAATTCCTGTCACGATGTCAAATTTCAGCAAAGTACTGTCTATACTTATAATCTGGGGTGCATTCCTTAGGAAATTGCTTTAAGCTAAGGTCAACATTTATCACAGGAGTTGACCAAGGTGATATACTGTAAAGCTCAGGCTGTGAAATGTTGCCCATATCCATTTCAATCGTGCTGCTGACATTCTCCATTCTTATGCTGAATGTAGGAACACTACTTAAGCGAGCAGCAAATAATCTTATCAGCTGAGTATCTGATACTATGCAATCAACTGAAGACTTAATCTGAGATTTCTGCTTAATATAATAAAACATAGACAACTGTTCTCTCCTGAGAGATAGTGGAGGCTCATAAGCATCCACGTACAAATTTTGAACAGGAGAAGTTCGAAATGCACCAGTGCACAAACGCAATGCTTGATGGTGGATTGGATCCAGCATCCGAAAAGTAGATTCTCGTGTAGAGCCATACACAACGCATCCATAGTCCAGATTAGAGCAAACAAGGGCCCTATAAATCCTGAGCATAGAACATTTGTCTGCTGTCCAGGATGAGCAGCACAATGCCTTTAACAGGTTTAAAGCTTTTAAACATCTACTCTTCAAATTGCGCAAATGTGGTAAAAACGTCAATTTATGGTCAAACACGACACCCAAAAACTTTGCTTCGTTGATTATTGGGATTTTAACCCCATTTAGGTGAATTTCAGGATCCAGGTGCAAACCACGCCTTCGGCAAAAGTGGATGCACGAGGTCTTCTCTACGTTAAAACTGAAACCATTGGTCTTGGACCAATTGTCTATTCGATTTAAAAAGGTTTGCAGTTGTCTCTCAATAAAACCCATGTTACTAGACTGACAAGAAATCTGAAAGTCATCCACATACAGAGAGTGTTTCACACTGGAAGGGAGACAGTTAGTTATACTGTTAATTTTTATTAGGAACAGAGTTACACTGAAAATAGATCCTTGAGAAACACCCTCATCTTCTGTGAAAGGCCTAGACAAAGTGTTGCCCATCCTCACTTGGAATCTTCGATTCTGTAGGAAGTTTTTACTAAAAATTGGCAAATTACCCCGCAATCCGAATTTGTGCAGATCACTGAGTATCCCATATCGCCAGCAGCGATCATAGGCCTTCTTCTATATCAAAAAACACAGACACTAAGTGCTGTCGTCTAACGGTTGGTTGGTTGGTAATAGTTTTTTGGCACAAAGGCAACACAGGCCAAGCTGCGCCACAACACATGGTGTAAATAAATACATAAATAGATAACAAAATTAAATAGAATAAAATAGAACAAAATAAAACAACAGATAAAAACAATAAACATAGAACCGATAACAAAAATAAATAACAATTAAAATGTATATAGTAACAAGGTGTAAATATAAAATAAACAAACAACTAAATCTGTTTATAAATATTTGTAACTTTTAGAAAGTTCAGTAATTTATCAACATTTGGCCTCTGGCCCAAAATCTCTTTAAAACTTGCATTTCCAAAATGCTGCCTACGAATCCTTTCAGAGGCAGTGCAATTGCTCAGTATGTGCTTAACGCTTACAGTACAATTGCAATACTGACACACAGGCTGGTCATCACCCGTCAGAAGGTATTCATGAGTCAGTCGAGTGTGTCCAATTCTCAAACGAGTAAGAATGACCTCAGATCTCCTGTCATAAGGTTTCTTCTGTGTCCAATTTTCTATCACAGGTTTGATCTCGTGTAGTTTATTGTGGAATTGTGCGTTCCACACATTTTGCCATCTCTCCTCTAGTCGTTTTTTAACAACTAGCTTCAAGTCACCTCCTTCAATAAACATTGTATGCTGAGCTGTCGTCTAACAAACGCTTCGCGAATGGATGTTTCAAGATTTAGTAAATTATCTGTTTACTTCTGTTCCTACGAAATCCACTCTGATGTAGTGAAAAGTAGTTCTTTTCCTCTAAGAGGAACATCAGGCATCTGTTTACCATTTTCTCGAAAAGTTTGCACAGACAACTAGTCAAAGAAATTGGTCTATAATTAGAGGGATTCTTGTGGTCTTTACCTGGCTTGGGTATGGGAATGATGATAGATAGCTCCAAGAGTCTGGAAAAGTATGTTCTGTCCGTATTCTGTTAAACAGATTCAGAAGGTTACTAAGGGAATTGTCTGACAGATTTTTATCATGCTGTAGTGGATTTTATCCGGACCTACAGCAGTATTCCCCGAGCGAGAGATTGCTGTACATAGTTCTATTCTGCTGAATGGCACATTATATTCCTCATTAGATGGGGAGTGGAAGTTTAGATATTGTTTTTCAGTTTGGACTTTATAAGCCTGAAAATCCCTTGTATACATAATATTGCTGGATGAAGACGAAAATGTTTCACCCAACAAATCAGCAATACCTTTTATGTCACTGATTATTGTGCCATTACTTTCCAGCATGGACAGAGAGTGAGAAGCATATTTTCCATTGATTTTATGGATTTTATCCCAGACTGCTTTTGAGCTGGTGGAAGATGTTATGCTAGATACATACTTCCTCCATGAATCCCTTTGGCTTTGCCTCCTTATTTTTCTGGCATTTGCCTTTGCTTTTTTAAAAGCTATCAAATTCTCAGCAGTGGGGTATCTTCTGAAAATCCCCCATGCTTTCTTTTGTTTTTTAAATGCTACCTCACAATTCTGATCCCACCATGGTTTCGGATGTTTTGGATATCTGGTTGACGTTTTCCCCATTGTTTTTTCGGCTGCCTGAATAATACTCGATGTGACAACTTCTACTGCATCATTGATATCGGCAGTATTGACCATTTCCTCAGTGATGTTAGCCAAAGAGGAAAATGTAGGCCAATCTGCCGTTTCAAATTTCCAGCGTGGTGGACGGGCTGTTTCACAGCTTTCTCTGCCTCGATATTCTAAAAATATTGGGAAGTGGTCGCTGGAAAGTGGATTACATCCAACCTTCCATGTAAACGCTGAAAACAGATTTGGACTAGCTAATGTCAAATCAATGGCAGTAAATGTTCTTGTTGGGGCGTGGAAGTATGTCACTTCTCCAGTATTAAATAAATACAGTTGGTGATTGCCTATAAATCTCTCAATGGCCCTGCCTCGACGGTTTATGTCGGGACTGCCCCACATTGGGTTGTGGCCATTGAAATCACCGAGTAAAAGGAATGGAGTCGGCAGTTGTTCAACCAAGGCATCCAATTCATCTTCATCGATTCTGACATCTGGTGGCAAGTATATGGAACAAACTGTGACAGTAACGCCAATTGAAATTCTGACTGCCACAGCTTGCAGCTCTGTTGTTATTTGTACCGGTAAGGACGGGATGCGGTTTGAAACCAGTATAGCCACACCTCCGCTGGCACGGTTGTGGCTATCGTCATCCTTACGATAAAGATTGAATCCTTTTAAAGAAATATTTTCTCCAGGTTTCAGATGGGTTTCCTGGAGTGCCACACAGAGAGATGAGGTAGATAATGTCAAGTGTTTAATGTCAGAAAAGTTGTTGCGGAAACCACGACAGTTCCATTGGATTATTTTGTTATCCATTATGTGTTTGAGGCAGCATTCTTCGCAAAAGTGTCCCTCTTCAATTTCACAGAGGATTTTCCTTTTGGAGGTGAGGTTGGTTGTGGCACCTCCATATTATTCTCTTCATCAGAGATATCAGAGAACTCACTCATAGATTGAGCCTCTGATTTTTTAGATTTAGAGAGAGCTGCTTTCACTCTCTGTTTGTTTAGTGGGTTCTTACTTGCCTTCTTAGAACCCAGGTTTCTTGTTGTGACCCCTGTTTTAAGTAGGGGTGCTTTTGCTTTTAAATTCTCTTTTTCTTGTGTTTCTTTTGATGGGATCAGTAGACATTTCGCATGGCAAGTGAGAGATTCTTTCGGAGAAACTGAAATATTCGTTTGAACTGCACATGTCTTTGTGGATTTCAAAACAGCTGCGAATGTCTTCTGTTTCAATGGTGCACTTGAAGTGACCATGCGCCGAGCCTCTGGGTAAGGTATGTTGCTAACTGTTTTCACTCGTTGGATTTCTTTCTCTCTCTGCCATGCAGGGCATTTCCGGGAGTAGGCAGGATGGGCATCTTTGCAATTCACACAGCATGGAGTATTGGTACACTCAGCACTCTGGTGACCTTCACTTCCACACTGTGCACATACGCTCTTTCCTCTGCAGGATGTTTGAGAATGTCCAAACCGCTGGCATTTGAAGCAGCGCAGTGGGTTTGGAACATATGGTCGAACTGGACAGCGCAGATATCCTGCAGTAACAAATGATGGTAATGTTGGCTTTCCAAAAGTGAGAATGAGATGTTTAGTTGGTATCAACTTGCCATCACGACGAATGGAGATGCGTCGGACAGCAGTGACACCTTGATCTGAAAGACCGATCTGGATATCTGATTCATCTTCAGACATCAGATCGACCTCAGATATCACACCACGTGATGAGTTCAAACTTGCGTGTGGTGTGATGGTGACTGTTATGTCTCCTAGAGATGTCATTTTCAAAAGCTTTGCTGACTGTTGAGAGGAGGCTGCTTCTATCAGTAGGTCCCCTGACCTCAATTTTTGTATTTTCTTTAAATGTCCAATAGTTGATTCAAACAACTTTTGAATTAGGAAAGGGGAACACTTAGACATCGGTTTTTCAGTAGTACTATGTACTATGAGATAAATTGGTTGGTTGGAGGAACTGACCTCCTTTGGTTGTGATGCAATGGTGCTTGTGGTTTTTGCTTTTGATGAATCCATGTTTAAAAATAACTATTCAGCTCCTAGTGACCCCACCCACCATGGGGTCCAACAAGGGGATGCCGTCACATGGGAGACTCCCATAGACCGTCACACCAGGGTTTCCCAGGAGCTATACCCTCACAATGCAGTCAAGAAGAGCACATCTTGCCTGACGTGTCCGCCCGGTCTGCATCGATCGGTTGACTCCCAGCCGAGGTCAAGAATGACTCACCGACCAGCCGATTGACTCAAACGGAGCCTGATTTGAGCCTCCCGTTTATCCGAAGCAGGGGCCAAAGCAGTGTGTTGGGGACGTTATGTTGCCCCTCAACTACCAGGATCCCCCTTTCCGGCATACGGGACACCACGCACGGCAAACACGTGGGTGGGCGTTCAGATCCCAGGGATGGTAAAGAAGGAGTTTCTAAACCATCTCTGGGAGGTCCCCTCACCACGGACAGGAACCCACATCGAGGGGCCGGTAAGAACGGGATGCGGTTTGAAACCAGTATAGCCACACCTCCACTGGCGCGGGTGTGGCTGTCGTCATCTTTACGGTAAAGATCGAATCCTTTTAAAGAAATTTTTTCTCTAGGTTTTAGATGTGATTCCTGAAGTGCCACGCAGAGAGATGAGGTAGAGTATGTCAAGTGTTTAACGTCAGAGAAGTTGTTGCGGAAACCACGACAGTTCCATTGAATTATTTTATAATCCATTATGTGTTTGAGGTAGCATTCTTTGCGAGGGTATCCCTCTTTAATTTAACAGGGGGTCTTTCTTTTGGAGGTGACTTTGGTTTTGTAACCTCCGAATTAGTCTTTTCATCAGAAAAGTCGGAGAACTCACTCATAGACTGAGTCTGTCCTTTTAGCTGATTTAGAGAGGGCAACTTTCACTCTTTGCTTGTTAAGTGGGTTTTTATTGGCCTTTTTTGAATTCACATTTCTTGTTATTACCCCTGTTATAGGTAGGGGTGTCTTGGTCTTCTTGCTCTACTTTTCTGGGGTTTGGGTAGATGGCAGTATTAAACATTTTGCATGGCGGGTAAGGGATTTACTTGGAGAGACAGAGATATCTGTTTAAACCCCACAAGTGTTTGTGGATTTCAAGACAGCAGCATAGGTCTTCTGCTTCAGTGGTGCACTTGAAGTGACCATGCGGCGAGTAGGGCTTACAATACCGAACTACAATCTGAATACCGGTATTTGATATTTGAAATTTGAAAGATCGGGATACAGGTATTAAAACCGGTATTATTTATAAAAAATTTACTAGTTATATTTTTACTTACCTCAGTTGTTATATTGACTTGTTAACAAATAATATATGAAATCCAATAAATATTGTTCTGAAATGAGTAGATATTATTTATTTTATTACACAGAGAGTAGGAGTAGATAGATACAAAAAAACGTGCAAGTAAAAAAAAGTACATATTAAATTCTATGTTACATTTTACATATAATAGGCTCGTATGGCATTATATAATTAAAGAAGCAAAAAATATAATTAAATTGAAAGTATTTATGAAATAATATTAATAACTTGCGTTTTGTTTATTAAAGTATGCTCTTAAAAAACATAAACAATCAATTGTTTCATCATCAAGCGAGGACCGAATTTTCGTACAAATATAACCAGCCGCCGAAAAAGCTCTTTCTGATTCTACACTTGTCGGCACTATTGTCATTAAGAAATCATACACATTTTGTAAATACGTTCCTTTTGTTCCTGTTTTTTCAAAAAAAGTAATTTCATCTTTTATTTTTTGTTCCAGACCTGGAATTTTTTTAAACGCAGGCACGGGTGAAGTATTTAGTGTTTCGTCTATTGCTGCCTGTAGTTTTTTCTTTAATGCGTTTACGTTTACCTTGTCAGATTCTAATACTGTTTCATTACTAATTTGGGAAGATATTGGAAGGGATGTTTCTTGCACAACTTCCATATCTTCTGTATCTTCTAGATTTTCATGTGTGAGCCGTTTAGTTAAGCTTACAATTTTTTTAATGATTGTAAATTTGGATATGCGTTTAAATACTTCTCCAACATCTTGTGAGCCCTTTTGCAGATACTGAAGTATTTGTGATAATTCAGTTTGTTGCAGTAAAATTCGAGATTTTAATGCTTCCAATAATTCTAATGCAATTGCAGATCTTTGCTGGGAAAGAGTATCTAACATAAATGTTAAAGAAGCGTCAGCCGTCAAAAGATTTGCATCTTTTCGGCATAATGCATCTACTGTTAATTTTACAGGAGTAAGAGCAGCAATAATTGAAGATAATAAATTAAATTCTTCGTCAGAAAAATGAATATCGGAACTAATGTCAATAAGCGCTTTTTGAATACAAAATTTAATTTCTTCAAATTTTTCTAACATAAATAACATACTGTTCCATCTTGTTTGACAATCTAATTTTAGCGCTGTTTCTTTACCTAATTGTTCTCTCACGTACTTTTGTAAATATTTATCATTTTTAGAAGAATTTTTAAATGTTTTCACTACTTTCCGAATGTTTGAAACTAGAGATGATATACCAGTATGTCTAATATTTATATTACTTGTAGTAATACTAGCATCTAACTCTATAATAATTCCATAACCATCTTCTTTGTCGATGTCATTGTTATCATCGTCATCATTATAATTTTGCTCCACATCATCAATATCCAGACTCGGGTTCAAAGTTGACTTATACAAAACATCAGTAATTGCTAAATTTATGCAATGTGCCATACATTGTTGATGTTCAGCCTCTATAATTTTTCCTAATTTTACCATAACCGACGCACCGTCAGTAGTTACTCCAACTATGTCTTTAGATATATCTAAATTAAAATCTTTCAATTTTTCTTCTACAAGGGATAAGCATTTTTCTGCTGGAACGGATCCATAAGTGCGCACTAATCCGATATTCCACGTTGTTCCTCCAACAGAATGTACATTAATGTTTATGTAGCGCCAATTACGAATAGATGTCCATTCATCAAATGTGATACTGAAACGTTTACCTTCAGATTTCAGTCTAGAAATTTCATGCACTATAGACTGTTTAATAATTTTACTATATTCAAGTACCATATTTCTAATAGTAACTGCAGATTTTGGTATGTCTTGAATCCTCTTGCCTTTAAGTCTTCTCTTATGTCATACGATTATATAAAAATATTAAAAGACAAACCATCGCGAGCTGTCATTCAGGCAAGCACTTTTGAAAGTTTTTCGTTTTTATTATTTTTAAAATTCTTTGTTAGTAACAATTTAGGCTGTTTAGAAACACTTGATTCGACATCATGGGGGGATTCACATTTCTTTTTGAGAATTAGTCCATGTATCGTTTTTAAGTGAGTATGAAGGCCACTTGTGGATTTTCCTGTACACTTTATTTCTTTCGCGCACTTTTTACATTTAGCAACCTGTCCGTTTTTTTCAATCAAAAAATGATTCCAAACTGAAATTTTGTCCTGTCCTTTTCGGTGCTCCGTAAATGTATTCATCTTTCAGGGGGTATAGCAGTTTATGCCTATTAATTTTAATATTTGTAAATTAATTACACTCTAACTTACGGTAAGTTTATATTTGTATTAATGTATCATATAATTCATATAAATTAATCAGTATTTAAATACCGTTATATAATTTTCAATTATTACAAATAAAACCAGAAAACAAGTGCACATAATCCACAACGGAATGAAAAATATAATTTTTACTTGTAAACACTACAGCTGATTTGCAAAATTAAACAATCTAATCTAAACTATTTAATAATTTTTGTGTTACACACTTTATGTATTTGTATAAACGAGACCTATTCATTGGGTAGTAGACGTAAAACATAAACAATCGCTTTATATTGCCGACACCGCCGCTTCTCGATGTTGCCATACTCGGCTCGGTATGTGTAATAAATGTGCCTGATATAGATTTTAATACAATGAAATTGTTTGTATATCTTCAAAAAAATTTCTTGTAATTAATTAATATTATTTTAAATTAGATTTATATTGTGCATAAATTCAATTTTTATCAACTGATGTAATACCAAAATACCGGTATTTATGTAAAAATACCGGTTTTTAATAACGGACAAAAATCGTCCAGGATTCCGGTATTCTGGATCCCGGAATCCCAATATTGTAAGCCCTAGTGGCAACCCTCTGGGTATGGTAGGTTGTTGATGGTTTTCACTCACTGGATCTCTTTCTCTCTCTGCCATGCAGGGCATTTTCGGGAGTAGGCAGGATGGGTATCCTTGCAGTTCACACAGCATGGGGTAGTTTTACATTCGGTACTCTCATGACCTTCAGTCCCACACTGTGCGCATACGCTTTTCCCTCGACAAGATGTTTGTGAATGTCCAAATCGCTGGCATTTAAAGCAACGCAGCGGATTTGGAACATACGGGCGAACTGGGCAGCGCAGATAACCGGCTGTAATAACAAATGGCAAAGTTGGTTTATTAAATGTCAAAATAAGATGTTTTGTAGGAATCAACTTGCCATCCCGACGAATGGAGATGCGTCGGACAGCAGTGACGCCTTGGTCTGAAAGACAGATCTGGATATCTGATTCATCTTCAGACATCAGATCGATCTCAGATATCACACCACGTGATGAATTCAAACTTCCATGTGGCATGATTGTGACTTCAATTTCTCCTAAATTCTTTGTAGCTAGAAGTTTTGCCAATTGTTGAGGTGAAACAGTTTCTACAAGTAGGTCCACTGACCTCGATTTTTGTGTTTTCTTCAGGTGCCCAATAATTGATTCGAATAACTTCTGGACCAAGAAAGGGGAGCATTTTGACAGAGCTTTTTCTCTAGTAGCATGCACTACCAAGTAGCATGGCTGATTGGTAGTCTTTTCATTTGTGTTTTTAGTCGAGTCTAAATTTTTTGCAGTTTTAGAATCCATGATTGAAAAATGATATTTCAGCTCTTAGTGACCCCACCCACCATGGGGCTTAACAAGCGGATGCCGTCACATGGGAGATTCCCATAGAAAGTCACACCAGGGTTTCCCAGGAGCTTTACCCTCACAATACAGTCGAGAAGAGCACATCTTGTCTGATGTGTCCGCCCGATCTGCATCGATTGGTTGACTCCAAGCCAACGTCGAGAATGACTCAACGACCAGCCGATTGACTCAAACGGAGCCTGATTTGAGCCTCCCGTTTATCCAAAGCAGGGGCCAAAGCAGTGTGTTGGGGACGTTATGTTGCCCCTCAACTACCAGGATCCCCCTTTCCGGCATACCGGACACCACGCACGGCAAACACGTGGGTGGGCGTTCAGATCCCAGGGATGGTACAGAAGAGTTACTAAACCATCTCTGGGAGGTCCCCTCACCACGGACAGGAACCCACATCAAGGGGGGACTCACCCTTTTAAACAGTCAGTTGTTCTTTGTTAGCCGCGCCGTCGAGTCATGTAACTGTTATGCGAGCAGAAAATAAACTTAGTTTTTGTTACGATTCATCTCATTCATTTTAATCGCATGCAGTGACGAGAAGCAAAGTAATAGCAGTAAAAAAATGCTACATTGCTGACCCGAATCCAGACTAATAACGTAATTCAACTAAGAAAACTACCGAATCCACCCATTGGAACCTTCATCAGGTACGTCGTTCTTTTCCTCAAGACCTGAATTGTCAGATCATGGCCGAGATTGGAGTGGTAAAAATCCCTCCATACAACTTTTCTGACCCAGCCTTATGGTTCCACTGTGTGAAAGCACATTTGCTCTAGGATCTCCAAAGCCGATCACGGAAAGTGCCACAAAGATCAACTACGTAGTGGCCCATTTACCACTGGTTAGTTAGTTAGTTAGTTCTAGTTTTTGGCACAAGAGCCAAACAGGCTATGCTGCGCCATGACAAATGATATATTTAGCATTGCTTAATTTTACCATATCACAATACGTCAATACGACACAGAAACACAAACAAGTGCAAACAAATAGCACAACACAAATATAAATATATACTTACTTATTAAGTAAATAAATTATAAATATTAATAGAGATTTAACTAACTTTCAAAAAGTTCAGTATCTTATCAAGATTTGGCCTCTGGCCCAAAATCTCTCTCAAATTTGCATTTCCGAAATGCTGTCTGCGACTCTAGTCAAAAGCAACACAGTTGCAAAGTATGAGTTTGACACTTAAAATACAAATGTAATACTGGCATACTGGCTGGTCATCACCCTTTGAAAGGTATTGATGAGTAAGCCGAGTATGTCCAATCCTCAGACGAGTAAGAATGACTTCAGATCTCCTATCTTACTGTTTGTTGTGTGTCCAATTTTCTATTATAGGTTTGATCTCGTAAAGTTTATTGTGCACTTGTTCGTTCCACACATTTTGCCATCTCTCTGCTACTCGTTTTTTAACAACCAGCTTCAAGTCACCTCCTTCAATAAACATTGTATGCTGAGAAGGACTTGCTGACTTTGCAGCTGCGTCAGCTTCTTCATTCCCTCTTATACCTACATGGCCTGGGACCCAACAAAATTTTACAAAAATATTACTCGCAATAAGATGGCAAAACAGTTTGCGAATTTTAATCACTATAGAGTGAGAACTAGGTTCATGTGAGATCAAAGCCTGAAGTGCACTAACTGAGTCAGTGTAAATAACACAGCGACGATGACCTTTACTAATTATATATTTTAAGGCTAGGTAAATAGCCTGCAACTCTGCAGTAAAGATGGAAGAATTCGATGCAATTTGTTCTGCCACGATCTCATCCTGGCAGACAAAGGCTGAGCCAACGTAATCAACCGATTTCGATCCATCAGTATAAATAGGAATTAAATTCCTGTCGTAATGTTGAATTTCTGCAAAGTGCTGCCTATAGACGTAGTCCGGGGTGGTTTCTTTTAAAAACTGCTTTAAGCTTAAATCAACGTTTATCACAGGAATTGACCAAGGTGATATATTATCGACCTCAACCTGCAAAATGTTGCTTGTGTCCAGGTCAATCGTGCTGCTTACATTCTCCATTCTTATGTCAAATGTAGGGACACTACTTGGGCGAGCTGCAAATAATCTCCTCAGCTGACTATCTGAACAATCAGCTAAAAGTTTATTTTGAGATCTCTGTTTAATGTAATAAAAAAGAGACAACTGTTCTCTCCTAAGAGATAGTGGAGGCTCATGAGCATCCACATACAAACTTTGTACAGAAGAAGTTCGAAATGCACCAGTGCACAAACGCAATGCTTGATGGTGGATTGGATCCAGCATCCGAATAGTAGATTCTCGTGTAGAGCCATACACAACGCATCCATAGTCCAGCTTAGAGCGAACAAGGGCCCTATAAATCCTAAGCATAGAACATTTGTCTGCTCACCAGGATGAGCAGCACAATACCTTTAAAAGGTTTAAAGCTTTTAAACATCTACTCTTCAAATTGCGCAAGTGTGGTAAGAACGTCAATTTATGGTCAAACACGACACCCAAAAATTTTGCTTCGTTGACCATTGGGATTTTAACCCCATTTAGGTGAATTTCAGGGTCCAGGTGCAAACCACGCCTTCGGCAAAAGTGGATGCACGAGGTCTTCTCTACGTTAAAACTGAAACCATTGGTCTTGGACCAATTGTCTATTCGATTTAAGGTTTGCAGTTGTCTCTCAAAAAAACCCATGTTACTAGACTGACAGGAAATCTGAAAGTCATCCACATACGAGAGTGTTTCACACTGGGAGAGAGACTGTTCCTAAAATAAAATTAACAGTATAACTAACAGAGTTACACTCAAAATAGAACCTTGAGGGACACCCCTCGTGTGAAAGGCCTAGACAAAGTGTTGCCCATCCTGACTCGAAATCTTCGATTCTGTAAGGAAGTTTTTTATAAAAATTGGCAAATTACCCCGCAATCCGAATTTGTGCAGATCACTGAGTATCCCATATCGCCAGCAGCGATCATAGGCCTTCTCTATATCAAAAAACACAGACACTAAGTGCTGTCGTCTAACAAACGCTTCGCGTATGGATGTTTCAAGATTTACTAAATTGTCTGTGGTACTTCTGTTCCTACGAAATCCACTCTGATAGAGGAAAAGAACTACTTTTCACTACAAGAGTAACATCAGGCGTCTGTTTACCATTCTCTCGAAAAGTTTGCACAGACAACTAGTCAAAAAAATTGGTCTATAATTAGAGGGATTCTTGCAGTGTTTACCTAGCTTGGGTATGGGAATGATGATAGATAGCCTCCAAGAGTCTGGAAAGAGTATGTACAGAACATACTTTTCCAAACAGATTCAGAAGATTACTGAGGGAATTGTCTGACAGATTTTTAATCATGCTGTAGTAGATTTTATCCAGGCCTACAGCAGTATTCCCCGAGCGAGAGATTGCTGTACATAGTTCTATTCTACTGAATGGCACATTATATTCCTCATTAGATGGGCAGTGGAAGTTTAGATATTGTTTTTCAGTTTGCACTTTGTAAGCCTGAAAATCCTTTCTATACATAATATTGCTGGATGAAGACAAAAATGTTTCACCCAACAAATCAGCAATACCTTTTATGTCACTGATTATTGTGCCATTACTTTCCAGCATGGACAGAGATGAGAAGCATATTTTCCATTGATTTTATGGATTTTATCCCAGACTGCTTTTGAGCTGGTGGAAGATGTTATGCTAGAAACATACTTCCTCCAGGAATCCCTTTGGCTTTGCCTCCTTATTTTTCTGGCATTTGCCTTTGCTTTTTTAAAAGCTATCAAATTCTCAGCAGTGGGGTATCTTCTGAAAATCCCCCATGCTTTCTTTTGTTTTTTAAATGCTGCCTCACAATTCTGATCCCACCATGGTTTCGGATGTTTTGGATATCTGGTTGACGTTTTCCCCATTGTTTTTTCGGCTGCCTGAATAATACTGGAAGTGACAACTTCTACTGCATCATTGATATCGGCAGTATTGACCATTTCCTCAGTGATGTTAGCCAAAGAGGAAAATGCAGGCCAATCTGCCGTTTCAAATTTCCAGCGTGGTGGACGGGCTGTTTCACAGCTTTCTCTGCCTCGATATTCTAAAAATATTGGGAAGTGGTCACTGGAAAGTGGATTACATCCAACCTTCCATGTAAACGCTGAAAACAGATTTGGACTAGCTAATGTCAAATCAATGGCAGTAAATGTTCTTGTTGGGGCGTGGAAGTATGTCACTTCTCCAGTATTAAATAAATACAGTTGGTGATTGCCTATAAATCTCTCAATGGCCCTGCCTCGACGGTTTATGTCAAGACTGCCCCACATTGGGTTGTGGCCATTGAAATCACCGAGTAAAAGGAATGGAGTCGGCAGTTGTTCAACCAAGGCATCCAATTCATCTTCATCGACTCTGACATCTGGTGGCAAGTATATGGAACAAACTGTGACAGTTACTCCAATAGAGATTTTGACTGCCACCGCTTGCAGCTCTGTTGTTATTTGTACCGGTAAGGACGGGATGCGGTTTGAAACCAGTATAGCCACACCTCCACTGGCGCGAGTGTGGCTATCATCATCCTTACGGTAAAGATTAAATCCTTTTAAAGTAATTTTTTCTCCAGGTTTTAGATGTGTTTCCTGGAGTGCCATGCAGAGAGATGTGGTAGGTGATGTCATGTGTTTAACGTCAAAAAAGTTGTTGCGGAAACCACGACAGTTCCATTGGATTATTTTATAATCCATTATGTGGTTGAGGCAGCATTCTTTATAAAAGTATCCCTCTTTAGTTTTACAGCCGATTTGCCTTTTGGAGGCGAGTTTGGTGGTGTAACCACCTTATTAGTCTCCTCATCTGAGAAGTCAGAGAACTCACTCATAGACTGAGTCTCTGATCTTTTAGATTTAGAGAGGGCTGATTTTAATTTTTGTTTGTTCAGTGGGTTCTTATTAGCTTTTTTAGAACCCACATTTCTGGTTACTATCCCTGCTTTAGGTAGGGGTGTTTTTTTCTTTATATTCTCCTTTACTTCTGTATCTGTAGATTGAGTTAACAAGCATCTAGCATGGCGAGTGAAAGATTCATTTGGTGAAACGGAAATTTCTGTCTGAACCGCACATGTCTTTGTGGACTTCAAAACAGAAGCAAATGTCTTTTGTTGTAATGATGCACTTTGAGTGACCATGCGCCGAGCCTCTGGGTAAGGTATGTTGTTAACTGTTTTTAGGCGTTGAATTTCTTTTTCTCTTTGCCATGCAGGGCATTTCCGAGAATAGGCAGGATGGGCATCCTGGCAGTTCACACAGTGTGGAGTACTTTTACATTCAGTACTGTTGTGGCCTTCAGTTCCACACTGTGCACATAAGCTTTTGCCTCGGCAGGAGGTCTGGGAATGTCCAAATCGCTGGCATTTGAAACAACGCAGCGGATTTGGAACGTATGGTCGAACTGGGCATCGAATGTAAGATCTTGTAGCTGTTTTTTCGGAAGGTGGCGGAGCGTATGACGGTCCAAAAGCTTGGATTTCCTTGACAAACGATGGTACTTGAATGTCGTCCCATACCACGAAAGGATAGTGGTTTTGTTTAGACCTTCTGGGAGTTTGGAAGCGCAAAATCCACTGCACCTTTTTGTTATATCTTTCTCTCAAGTTGCAGCTCAATCTATGTTGGATGTTGACGAGTTTAGCGTTTTCAATGGACAACACACTTGGATGCTGCTGGTGCAACTCATTCTCCGTGGATATAAGTTTCGTCATGGCGGAGAATAGAGATTTCTTGGTACTTCTGATAGCCCGATTCAAGCACATCCATCTCACTTTGCTATGGAGATCGGGCTATCAGAAGTACCAAGAAATCTCTATTCTCCGCCATGACGAAACTTATATCCACGGAGAATGAGTTGCTCCAGCAGCATCCAAGTGTGTTGTCCATTGAAAACGCTAAACTCGTCAACATCCAACATAGATTGAGCTGCAACTTGAGAGAAAGATATAACAAAAAGGTGCAGTGGATTTTGCGCTTCCAAACTCCCAGAAGGTCTAAACAAAACCACTATCCTTTCGTGGTATGGGACGACATTCAAGTACCATCGTTTGTCAAGGAAATCCTAGCGTTTGGACCGTCATACTCTCCGCCACCTTCGGAAAAAACGGCTACAAGATCTTACATTCCGGATATGGAGATCATCTTAAAAGGACTTCCGGAGAAACAAAGGGAATATTATAGATGGATGGCAACCTTTAAGTTAAGACAGACCAAAGAATCAGTTGAAGTTTATTCCCTCCGCGATAAATTACGGAGAACGTCAAGATGGTTACGTCACAATCGTATCACATTGGTCAGAGCAGACAAGGACAAAAGATTAGTATTGATGAAACGTGATACCTATGAGAGGCACTTGAATGAATACATCAGAGAGATCCAATGTACAGAGGTCCAAGAGGATTATATTGATAAGCTACAATCCAGGGTGAAATGGTTAGCCAACTCGAAGCTCGCCAGCAAGCTAAATTTAAAGAATATTATCGTGGATGCCCGCGACGTTCCTAAATTGTTCGCCTTTGCTAAGACACACAAACATAAGCAGAAGCTAAGACCAGTAGTAGACAAGGCCAGGGCCTCAACTCGAATATTAGAGAAAGCCACACACATCTTGCTCACCATGCACCTAGAGGATTACGAGTTTACCATATCCAACTCCATTGAACTGATACAACAGCTTAAAACTCTCTCCTCCCCAGTCTACGCTACAGTATTGGACTTCAGATCATTATATCCCTCCATTGAGCTACCTCCGTGCTTCTGCGCACTAAGAGACTTCCTGTTCTCTAAGGTCAACGATACATCACTACACCGAGAGGTTCTGGAGCTGGCACACTTGATTTGTTATAGCTCGGTTTTTCAATTCAATGGGATTATTTACATGCAAAATAAGGGTGTTCCTATGGGGAGCCCGGTGTCGGGGGATCTGTGCGAAATGGTGGTCAGACGTTTGGAAAACATCACTCTTCCTACCTTCCTACCCGACATACTGCTCTATAAACGATACATTGATGACGTCATCATCCTGTGGAAGACGGAACCGAATATAGATCAATTTATTAAAGCGATGAACAAAAATCCGTACGGTCTGGAAATTGAGGTGGAACAGCATAGTAACTCTAAAATCCATTTCTTGGATATAGATATCGCTTTGGAAGGGCCAAACATACACACTTCGGTGTATCACAAAACTGATACTGCCTCCATGTATATTCCGATGGGATCATGTGACCCATTTCAGTATAAAATAGCGCCCTTCAGAGCATTGGTTAGGAGGGCCTTTACGCACTCCTCCTCTCACCAGGCACTAAATCAGGAGATCAAACGTATAAACGAAATAGCGGTAGAACACGGATACACCAACCTGATAAGGGGACTATGTAGAAAGTACAGAAAGTGCCAGAAACAGTGTAACAATCAGACAGAAAGGCACTTAAATATTCAAGAAAACAATACTGAAAGGATCCCTATCACTTTTAACCCACGATTAAAATCGATATATGCTACGATATCCAAAAAACGTCAAGTCCGTATAGCCTACAGAAGATGCCAGACCATTTTCCAAATACTCCGTAACAGAAAAGATCCTCCGAACCCAATCAGACTACCGGGAATATACACCATCCCCCTCAGAAACCACAGATTTGACAGAGATATGGTCTACAGTGGCTCCACCAAACGTACAATGGGGATAAGGATTAAAGAACACAAGGCGGACATAGCACACAAAAGGCTCACAACAGCTCTCTCAACATATGCCACCGATCAAGAAGTCACGGCGGACTTTACCGCAGCTCGCATTATCCTCACCACTAACCACCCGGAACATCTCAAATTATTGGAAGCTATGGAAATATACAGAGCAGGATGTAACACCACGTGCATCAATTTTAAAGACAAGTTGGCCCTTTCAGCTGGAAGATAATTTTTAAACATTAACATCATCGCCGCTTCGAAGTGCATGCGCGCTACACAGAACAGTGATCGTTTCGTTTAAAAAATATGTTGGAACGTTTTCACGTGACGGAATTCGAAACTCGGTTCTTTCAAAAAGCAATATATTCGAATTTATTACTACTAAGCCTGAAGAAGAGCCTAGAAGAGGCTACGAAAACGTTTGCGACCCCAATACTAACCACTCCGGTTATCTGGTTTTACGTAAGTGTATTTTTTGACTGAAATATATCACACTAAAATAAACTTCTGAAATAAAATTTTTTGTTTTTTACATTCCCTAATATGTCTATTTTGTGTGCGAAAAATATAAAGTGATTTGGAATGATACGATAGCCACAATTATTACTTTTCTAAAACGTGTAATCACATTAGGCTTAAAATCGAAAAAAATTCAACGTGGAGCGACACGTGACAGAGAAAATATTCAACGTCAAATAGGTTAAGCCAGTTTAATAAATTTTAACTTTTCAATTGGTTGATTTTTCTATATTGTTATAAATTTATTCAAGGTATGTTTTCAATCCTTTTTTCATGAAAAAATTCAATCTGTTGGTGAGAGTATCATGACACTCTCCCAAGGGCATTCTAGGTGACGTCTAGACCATTGTTTATATAAGAAGATTCTTGTACTTTGTACCTTATTTCCTCTCGTTTTTTGGTATGTGTGTTCCAACCAAGCAGTTTCCTTTTTTATTTACTTTGCTGCCACACCTTGCATTTATTACAACCAGTTATGGATGCACAAAAAGCCTTCTGAAAAGGAATAAAAGAAAATTCCCAAAGAAGAAGTGTGATTAACAGAACTGCAGCACATAGTAATTTTTTTTTTTTGGACTATACCTCACACTCCACAAATCCAATTGCTACACAACTTGGAATATCAACAGAGAACAAGGTATGAATCCTTTTTTATAAAATTCCACACTGATAGTTACCAACAAGTATCGAAAAGTCAACTTTCAGTCAAGCTAGCGCACAAAAACGTGGAAATGGATTTAAATGAAACTCATTTTTTTGTAGGGACATACTGGTACGCAGATATGGAAACCCACAGATTTTGAAATGATACGACTATTTTTCAATCACTAACAATATTTAATAATGACGATTATGATCAAAATCAAACCTTTAAAGAAAAATAATTCTGACATGTGGAAAATCCAAGCAAAAGCTATCTTAGTTAAAAATGGAACATGGAAATATGTGAAGGGAATCTACCCATGACCCATTGATGATGAGTAAAAAACAATCACATGGAACGAAGATGATTCCAAGGCCCAAGCTGACTTAATTCTCACAATCAGTTCCAGTGAAGTAAAACAAGTCAAGGAATGTAAGACTACTTTGGAAATTCGAAACAAATTCAAATCCATTTACCAATCTAAAAGTCCTGCATGCAAGGTTGGTTGGTTGGTTGGTTAAGGTTTTTTGGCACAAGGGCCACATAGGCCAAGCTGCACCACATCTTATGGTATATATAAGTATATAAATAACAATAAAAAAAATAAAACAAAACACAAAAAAACAAAAAACCAATAAAAATATACAACAGTTAAACTGTGTATAACAACAAGATACTGGTAAATATTTTGCATATTAAAATAGAAATAGTTCGATATGAATCTCAAACTTGTCTATTAGTATATTAGTATTCATATATCTGCACAAACAGTCACGTAACTTCCGACAAGATCTTTGACACAAAAAATAGATACACTGTGTATTCTTGAAACATGTGCTCGGGCTTTTATCACAGCAGAGCAAGAATCTCTGTATTAAAATTGTTTCCACTGTCTCTCTGATAAAGTCTAGAAAAATCTATTCAAATAATAAAAGCTAATTTTAAAAAATATAGTAAATCTAAGCAGTGTTTCAGAATTGTAGGATCTTTGATCAATCTTCCTGTCTTTAGTTGCTAGTACTGTATATCTCTCATTCAGATTTTTGATTTCGTTACTTATTTAATTAAGGAACTAAAATGTCTTAGAATTAATCTTTCAATTCACCCATCAATAGACTATTTATACTGGAAAATTTGTGTTGAAATTTAATTTTTATCAATTTATTCATTCATTATTTAAGTTTATTTAACGTAACATTTGTTTGTTACATGTCCTCATATCGCATGGCATAATCAGGGTTACATACAGAAAACAATGGATACAATATACATGAAATTCTAGATAAGATTGAACAGTATTTAAATATAACATATAACAATATAATATTAAATAGAGTATTAACAATAATTTTACATTCAAAGATGATGCATAGTACATAGTGTAGCATATAATTATCATGAGATTAAGATATAATATTTACAAGAGAGATACTAACTATATACAATTATATACGTATCTTGGTAAGTTGCGTACATCAACTAAGAGAAAGTAAGTGTTAACATATTAATGAAACATGCACTCAGTAAACAGATTCTTAAGACTTGTTAGTATGCAGAGTAATTAACAGCTTACCAATTACAAAATAATGTATCCAAAATATTATAGTCCTTAAACAAGGCGGATTTTCTCTCTGTTGCAATGGCACAGTCAGTCTTTAGTTGTAATTTGGTTTTTTCCTTAAGAAATACTGGGCAAGATTTGTCCATTGTATTGTGACAAATATCAGTTTTATTTTCATGTGAACAATTGGTACACTTTGGTGGACAAAGTATGTTGGGACAGTTTTTGTATAGATGAAGCTCACCACAGTGACTACGCACATTATCTGTAGAAGTACAGTTTTTTGCAAAGTGTCCAAAAGATAAACAGCGATAACACTGAATAATGGGGAAAAAGTCAAAAACTTGGCAGGTCGTCCAAAGGAGGTGGATCTTTCCTGCTTTTACCATTTTTTCTCTGACCATAGGAGTTACCTCAAGAATCCAGGAATGTGATCTTGATTCTTATCATTAAGTGAAAACCTGATATGAGCATTTTCAGGAAAAGTGCGTTCTGTGAAATTGGATCCTAAAAGGTGCCCATTTTGTTCAAAAATATCCTCAATGAGGTCCTCTTTATAGATATCTTTGGGGACTGAAGCAATTTTGATTAGTGGGAGTCTCTTTTTCGGTAGTTTTGAAATTAAGCCCGGTATCTGTTCAACATTCTCCTTAAAATAGTTAGCATCATTCTTATGATTCGAATCAATTGCAAGTCCTCCATTTCTTATTTTTCTTATACGGCGTATACCTATTCCCAATTTATCTGGTTGCACATTATTAGTTAAATGAGATTTAGTTTCCTCACTTGTAGCTCCTTGTTTGTCGCTAAATACCAATACTATATACTCTGGTGCAGGCAGGTCATTTGTAACTGAGGTTGATTTTATTCCCTTTAAAAGGGTATCTCTATAGCTTGGAGTGCAAGAAACTTTTATGCTAGCTGGATCATTGGAAGAGGTTTCCTTATGATTATATACTGTGTTGTATATCCAATAAGATTTCTTTAGATTCGTCAATTTGAGTAACTTTAAATTCATTTAAATCCTCTTTAGTAACAAATTTTGAAAGTGCTCGTTCAATTAAATTATTTTTCTTTAGTGTAGTTTTGGCTAATTCAATAACTCTTGTAAACTGTGTCAATATGTATGTGAGATGACAATCAACTGCAAATTTAGCATTTCGATTATGCTGAGAATATTTCTTAATTTCATCAACAATGCTGTAGGCAGTATCATGAAAAATTTGTATTTCTGCATCCATATTAAACTATAAAAATTAATTTTGTCTAAAATATTAAATTTACTATCTTAAAATTATCAGCAATGTCTTCTTCTACTCGAAAAAAATCTAAAAATATATGATATGCCAAGGAAATTAATAATACAAACGGAAAAAAATGAAACTTCCGGTAAAAGTTCTAGAAGTTTCCACAAGAGGTCAATGACCGTTACTGCGGAGACTGTCAATGTTAAAAAATGTTGATTTAGTAGAATGTGAATAATTTAAAAACTATTGAAGATAAATGAATGAAATTTTCAGAAAAAAATCATATTTATTATCATCTAAGAACTACCCGAATATTTTTTTAAAATATTCCACCGGGAGGAAGTTATGTCTTGTCTAAAATTAACCAAAAGGGGTTCATATCTCGTAAACTACTAGGCCAATAACCCCAAAATTTCTGACGTACTCATTTATGTGCGAGTCAGATTCCGTTATCACTCCCGGTCGATCCATTCCACGAATCCGGATAATCGAATTAGAATATCCCAAATTTTTAAACTTGCACAGATTCTCACAAAATTGTGTAATTTTTATAAATTTGACATTTTCATGATCCGGAATCCAAAAATGTATAACACTATAGGCAAACAATAAAAACCACAAAAAAAACATTAAAAAAATGAAGAGCACAAAATTCCACCACTAAACCAAATTGGCACCTGCCGTATTGGTACCAAATTTTTATCAATATTTTAACATTCGTAGTCAGTGACCAATGAACAAAAACGTACTCAGCAAAAATAAATAATTCAGTAACTAACACCTTATTAGTTGGTGAGGGAGTTTTATTATGAAAACGAATGTTTTCGATCTATTCCATAGATCATCTTCAGGTTGAAACTGACAAACACAAAATAATTCCATAGAATAAAACAAAAAAACTTTAAATTTGAAAATACGAACAACGGAGCAACTAATTAAAATAAGAATTGAAGCGTAAAAAATACATAAATGTAAAATAAAAGAATTATAACAATTCCAAAATGATACAAGCTAATAATAGTACAAGCTAAAATAATAGTACAAGCTAACATCAGTTAACAGATGATAAAAATTATTAAGTTGATGCTATTGAAACCATGTTGTGATTTATGTTATAGTATACTGGCACAATGAAGTGACTTTTATTCAACACTTGGCTAGTTTTCCATTTTTTCGCTTAAAGGTTTTCATGATATGAAACATTGCGCAGATTCCGAGCCATTTATAAGTCTTTTAATTGCAAACTTCCATGCTGAGGATAAGCCCTCTCCATCTCTGGCATTAATGCATCCATCACCAAGTCATACTCTTGTATATTTCCCTATGGTATATATAAATTATGGAAATATACAAGAGTATGACTTGGTGATGGATTGGTCAGTGACCAATGTCACATTGTAACACTTGACACCAATCAACATCTACCGTATTGTTACACATAGTTATGCACACTGCATAATTAAATATGAATAATAACGCGTCATACATAAAATAATTAATTCCTTTAACAGCAGAAAATTTTTTCAAATATTTGACTACTTATTTACTGAATTTATTCACGTTACAGAAAACTAGGTTTTCCTTTCAAGCTTAATAATGATTTAAGTGGTTGTTACAGAGTAAAACACAGATCGCATTTTTATTATATAAAACCTTAAAACAAAGATTTTATTTTCAATGTGAATTTTCATATTTTAATTTCAGAATTTAAAACTGAAAGAAATAATCAAACTAAAGAATCTAAAATTCAAATGTCTCTGACTTGTAAGAAAAATTCAGAAAGTGAAATGGGCAAATACATCAAATCACATGAGACTGAAATATGACTGAAGAGACATCTAACGAAATTTCTGATGAATTTTCGGTTGTAAGTTTAAAGTTAATTTAATTATTCTTCAATATTTCTATTATTTGAAAGTTGAGTGATACAAACCTGATGCGGTCCTGTCTCAGTTGCCAACAACATCGGCAAAATTCCGACAGTTTATCAGGGACATCATGGCCATCTACCAGGGCACCAGTCGCCAGGGTTTCCAACTCCAGAAGATCGGTGTGCCTGTGGATCAACATCTGCCACCTGATGAGCCCTATTTCGATGTTCCCATGGACGAGGGTGATGAAGACGAATGGCAGGGAGATGACGACCACCCAGTGAGTAGTGCAGCTTGTGTATAGTGCGCATGACCAAAGGATAGTTCTTTGGAGATGTGAAACCTGGATTATGTGATTTTTCAGACTACATCGGGCACCAACACAACCTTCATCATCAACCCCCAGGACCTAGCTGAGGCAGGGATCAGCGGCCTCATCCTGTCCTCACCTACACAACATCAGGAACAGGCTAGGTGTTGCCAGGTAGCAAGAGGAGGTAGGCGGGAAATGCTGTTGAAGGTGAGTGTACAATCTGTTTTCTTGGCCTTTTACATGGGCAATTTTCTTTAGTTTTTGCCGATAAGTCTTTAGAATAAATGGCTGGCTTGCCAGACTGTCTATTAAACACATGGTAGGCTTAGCAGAGAACGACACGACTCCCGATCACGCTAGCCAGAAATGATGTAGGCAATTCTTTACAAGGCTATATCTTGTAAAGGGTTACGTGAACGGGTATGGTTCCTTTGACTTTTTTGTTTCCACAGGGGACCTACAACTTGGGGGTTGCAGACCCCCATTACATTATTTTTTAAATTATTTTTTGATGCCTAACTGATGAACCATATAATAACAGAAACTAATAGATATGCACTAACAAAGCCACAGACATCCAGGAGCCAGTGGCACCCTGTTTTGATAAAGGAAATGTATATGTTTTTCAGTGTTATAATACTGCAAGGTATTATTCATAAACTGGATGAGATGTATTGGACCACGAACGAAACACTTTCAACTCCAACTTTTCGAAGATTAATGTCAATAAATCGTTTTTTGGAAATAAAACAAAATTTGCATTTTACCGATAACCAAAATTATAATCTGTGAACTCATCCAAATCCTAAACTAAATAAAATTTGGCCAATAGTTCAAAATTTATGCTCAAAACATTCGTGTCTGTATGTCCCAGAAAGGGATATAGTGGTGGATGAGAGTTTAATGCTATTCAAAGGACGTCTTTTGTGGAGACAATACATGCCTCTCAAATGGTCTGGTGTGGAATTCTGGTGTTATGTGAGTCCTTATCTGGCTATTTATATAATTTTACTATATATACTGGGAAAAATACAGTTCTAAATGATAAATATATGGATATGCTAGTAACTTCAAAAATAGTATTATCATTAATGGACTCGTTGTTAGGCAAGGGTTATTGTCTAAGGCCGCGACTCCACTAGCCGTAAAACAGCCATAAAACCCCTCGCCGTAAAAGCTTTTAATCAAGTGACCTATTTGCGTTTGCACTCAGATTGCGGTGGAGGTCCAGCTAGCGAAGCTTTTTACGGCGACAGTACTATTACGGTCACGGTGTATACATGATATATCAATATAAAGACAATAATTATATTCTACGAGTTTTCTCTATACTATAATTACAAATATAGTAAAAGTAATATCTTTACTTTCATATATTGACTTTTATTATTATATTATTAAGATAATATACAGCATTTATAAGCTTAGCTTTTTTATTATATACTCCTCTAAATTGAAGGATTTTCCTTTGGCCGTTCATATCGCGTGTTTTAGGCATCCATTATTATAATCGGGATACCTCTTGTCGTAGATACATGAATACTTTCGGATGTTTTCGATAAATCTTTCCAGATCTTCTAGAGTAGCCACGAGAGAACGTACACAAAAGCTCGTTTTCCGCCATTTTCGCACCGTGTCACGATGACCTAGATTTAACTGACTTCTGATTGGTGGATGGTACCGGTCATATTCACTTCGAAAGTTGAACACTGCTCAACTCGCTTTTACGTTGGTTTTACGACCTGCTCAGGCGTAAAATATCATGGTCACGTGATTAAAAGCTTTTACGGCGAGGGGTTTTACGGCCCTTTTACGACTAGTGGAGTCGCGGCCTAACAACAGATAATTTTTATTCTTCCCCACATTTAGTTGATTATCTGGTAACATGCCAAATGGATTTCTTTGGAACTGTGCAGACGACCAGACAACAGGTTCCGGCTGAGATTAGAAATAAAAAATTAAAAAAGGGAGAAACAGTGGTGATACAGAGAAGTAAAGTTATGATTATGAAGTGGCAAGACAAAAGAGCCATCACTTCACTCTCTCTGGTCCACAATCCAGCCATGGTTAGCAAAGAAACTCATACCGGTAAAACAGTTTTAAAGCCACAGGTTGTTGTCGATTATAATGACACAATGGGAGGTGTTGACCTTTTGGATCAGCATCTTCCGAGATTATCCAGTGGCAAGAAAAAGAAAGAAACAATTTTACAAAAAAGTATTTTTTCACTTATTAGATATTAGTATCTTTAATTCTTTTGTATTATATAAAAAAAATGGTGGCAGAATGGAACATTTACAATTTCGAATTAATATTGTTGAAAGAATTATACAGGAATATCACACCAAAACGAGGGTTACCAGACATGGTCAGCCGAGAACGTCAGGTCCGAGAACTCCAGGTCCGCTTAGACTGACGGAAAGACATTTCCTGACCTTCTTCTGGCGACCGACAAAAAAAAATCTCCCGCTAGACGCTGTGCCGTATATAAAACTAAGCATGACGGTGCAGGGAAAAGAATAAGAAAGGAAACCCGGTATTACTGTCAAATTTGTGATGTGCCTTTGTGTCCAGCACAGTGCTTTAAAATTTACCACACAGTGGAAAAATATTAATCAAAATCTAATTTTTTAAAATCAGAAAATTTTTTCATTCTTACATCACAGTATTTTTAGTAAGTTTTCCTTATTTTCGTTGTAAATAATTTTGTAGATATTGTAAATAATAATTGGATATATACTTTTATTCCTAATTATATGATTTTTATTCACTTTTTTATATTATTTATTTATGAGCAAATGTATAACTTTATATCTCATTATTATTTTTTATATTTGGTATATAATCACAGCAAATCTATAAATAATATTGTATTTTATTATTTTTTCCTATATTTGGTATATATTCATAGCCAATTTATAATAATGTATTTTATTATTGCTTTCTACATTCAGTAAATATACAGAGTATATTCACGTTTGTCATGTATAACATTGTATTTTATAATTATTTTTCATCTTTTATATTACTTGTAATTACCATATATGTCGGCGGATAAGACGACCTTCAGATAAGACAATGTAAAAATTTTCGTAGAAGTTTTATAGTTTTAGCATATATCTGTCCTTTAAGACGACCCCCAAACTATCAACGGCCTATGAATTTAGTTTAGATGAGCAATCATTATCTGAATAATAATACTGTATGGTGTATACGGAATTATGTCCTGTTTGTAATTTTTCGAATGAACAAATTTTATTTTCTTGCATCTGGCGATTTTTGCAAACATTCACACTAATTCGGGCATTCGGGTAATAACCTTGACTATTTACAAAAACATTGTATGGGCTATTCTATTTTGTGCACAGTCTACTCTCTTCTAGTAAATAATTACGGTTTGTCGTCTTTTTATAATGGTTTTAATTTATATAAATTTATTATAAAGAATTGTTTCCTGGGCGGCTGTGAAGCCTACAAAGAAAGGTCGGGTTGTCCTGAAATTTATATTCTAATGGAACATTTTAAGGAAATAAATGGTGATCCACCAAAAGTTTTTTTGGAAGCGACTATGTCTTTTTATTTTTTATAAAAAATTTTCATCCAGCGAAACTTTAAAATTATATAAATTTCAATCTAATTTTTTTCGTATCCTATAAGACGACCCCGGATTCTCGGGGCCATTTTTTATGGTTTAACTATCGTCTTATCCGCCAAGATATACAGTATTTAAAATATGTCTTTGTAAATAAATTTATTTTCATTTTATGTTTTGTGATGTTTTCGTTTTTAAATTATTTCTAAAGCTAACCGACGAATGGCAGCTTTCCAGCATGACGGCGACTTATGCAGAGAAGCCACTGTTGCAGGCCCCTGTAAAGTTGGCTATCCAGAGAGAAAGGTGCCATTTAGGAACCAATTTTTACAAATTGAAAAAAATCAAAAAAAACCACGTTTTTCAATTCAAATGAATAATATTTTTCAATAATAATACGGGGTGGGCTGACGAAAAAGTTATTTTTATAATGGAAAGGGAGTAAAGAGGTTAACTTCCAAAATATAATTTTTTTGTTTTTACATTTTTCAATATATTTATTTTGTACAAATAAACTAAAGAAATAATTGTTAACAATACAATAACCACAATTTTTATTTTAAAAAATTTACGTTAAGCTTAACATCAGCAAAAATTCAACACAGCGACATGCAACAGAGAAAAATTTCAACATGGGATAGGTTAATATATTTTTTCATACATAATCGGTTATCCGAAAAACCCCAGTCCCCCATTGATTCGGATAAACAACGCTCTACTGTATATTCATAAATATAAGAAAATTGAATCAGATAAATATTCTGAAAATCTTGCTGAACTTAAAAATAATTTTGAAATTAGATCTTCTGATTTTCGTAAAATTCATCCAATTGTTTCATTCATTTTAAATCCATTTGTTGATATTAATATTTCTGAAATATCGCAATAGATTGCAAGTATATTGAATAAAAATGTCAGTATTTTAGAAATGAAAATAATTGATTTTCAATCTGACCTACAATTAAAAACGAGAGTATCACAAACTGATTTTTGGACACTGTGGATGAGAGAAAATATCCACTTGTAAAGAAATCTTTTCAAAGATTAAACTCCTGCCTTGGATCAACTTACTTTTGTGAAAGTGGCTTTTCGACAATGAAATTTTTAAAATCAAAGTTCATATCCAGAATGACAAATGAGCATCTGAATGATTGTATGACTCTTGCTGTAACATCTTATGTAACAGAGTACAATAAACTGGCAGAAGACATGCAATGTCAGTCTTCACATTGATTATTAATACAGTCAACTCCGCATAAGTCGACACCCCAAGGGGAAGTGGAAATGTGTCGAGTTATCCGATGTGACGACTAAAGCGGAGTTGGAAAAAAAACCACAAAACTACAATTAATAAAATACAGTAGTGCGTTATACAGTCGTATAGGCTTACAATACATTGTGTCCTCCATTTACAATTACTCTGTAGATGAAAAACTGAAAAATTCATTTAGTGTTGTTTGTTTTAAGCACTTAACTGTCTGGACTTTCTTTTTCAACGATCATGAATGTCTTTAAATCATCATCTTCGCAATTGTCAATTGTTGGCAAGTAACGTCTAATGATTCTTAATGCTTCTGGCATGATAAAATGCAAAATTGGATTCTGGTGTGACGTTGATATAAATTATATATTTTCTTTTTGTTTGTCTGTTATTACTTTATTAATAAAAATGCCTTAACATTTTATGTATATGTGTATATATATATATATATATTAATATATTAAACGTATTAATAAATAGATCGACTCCCCCTCCTGAAAAAAAATTAGTTCACACCACACATGCAGAGTGAATTTATTTTTTCAGCAGGGGTGACGACTTATTGGAGTGTTGGACAGCAAAAGTATCAGGTTGTTGTTAAACTAAGCGCTGCGAGCAGCGCTTCTAAGCAATGCCGCTGAGAGCGTTGTTAAACTCGTTTACTTGAAGCGCTGTGCGCAGCGAACTTCTCAGCGATTTCACTGGTTCGAGGTTAAATCTGCAGTGATCGAACGAGGTGCTTTTTCTGCTTCAACAAAATGGCAGCCACCACGATGGACTTGGTCGAATTCGTTTACGAAAACTTACAGATTCAATTAAAAGTTGATTCTTCAATAAAACGTCGTCTAGAAAATGGTAAGTTTTATGTTTTTCATAACACGTTATTAATTACATGAAATAAACTCGAAAATCGCACAAATTATATATTAAAGTTTGTATAAAAATGACTGTAACAGCATATCTTTTACATAATTGGTTATAAATTTCAACATTATACAAATAATTATCTTTCTACGCAATATTACAGGCTAATACCCTAAAAGTAATTCCGTGACATTATCAAGAATTGCTGTAAACTAGGCTATATCTTTAGCAAATTGCTATGAATGGTATAAATAAAGGCTTACATATCCTTTAATTTATAGGACTTTATACAAGTGTATTTTCCAAAAGAAAAAAAAAATGCATTTTGGACTTAGTCTCTCATCAGTTGGAAAATAATATTCAAGTGTATATGATAAGCAATTTATTACTCTTTGTGATAAAAGATACCTTGCACAGTTACAGTTAAAATTACAATTAAATTTTATAAATTAGTTTTATTATGAATTGGAGAGTATGATAAGCCTTTATTTATAGCATTAATAATAGTTGGCTATATAGCCTAGTTTAAAGTAATTAAAAAGGACAAGTCACTTGTTTAGTTCCTATCAAACAACAGAAAGTCATGTTCTTTTATGGTTTTCAGATCATGATTTCATTCCTCGTTTTTTTGAAGAACTCATACATGAGAGGGGAATGAGAGAGCAGATTGGTCTACCAGAAGATGTAGACGTTACTGCAATAAGACTAGTCAGCTAATCACATGAGGAGGGAGAATCAGGTATGTATATGTTTATATACAAGTACATCAGTATATACATGTATATACTAATATGCTATAAATAATAGTTGTTGTTTCATATTGTTGCAGGAGATTTCTCTTGGATTGATTCGGCCACACGGTTGTTGCTAACAATGAGATTAAACATGGACAGCGACTTTCAAAAACCAGTAAGAAAAACAAAATTATGGGATGTAATATCAAAAAGGTTGAAAAATCACAATTACACTGTTTCTCTCAGTGACTGTGACAAAACATGGAGAAATCTCAAGACAACTTACAAGAGAAATAGAAATAAGGCAAAACACCACACTGGAGAATCTGCAATCACCTGGCCATACTTCAACTTATTGGATCAGGAACTTGGCTGTAGAGCAGATATCAATCCTCCAGAAGAAAATATAATTTCTTCAGAACCATGCATGGAACAGATCCCATTGCCCAGTGAACCTTCAACCAGTTTGTCAGGATCTCTGCCCACTCTGAAAGTGATGTGGCAGCAGTTAATTCTGAAGTACAACCCCCTTCAGTAGAAGCTTTTCGAAGTCATTTAAAAACAACAAGAAAAGATGATCCACCAGAGTGGTTTCAAGCTTGGGCCAATAAACAACAACAACAAAGAAAAGAGGATTGCCAGAGAGAAGATCAGCGCTGGCAGGAATTTACAGAAATTGAAGAGAAACGTTTGAAACAAGAAAAGGAAAGTGAAGAGAAGAGAATGAACATGATGAGTTCTCTTCTAAATGTATTACAAAAAATTGCAGAAAAATAAAATAATATGTGAATTCATTGTAGCTGATTGTTTTATTTACAATAATTTTTACATTTGATATTTTTAATCTTTGTTCAATTTTTACATTTCCTCCAATTATTTAACTTTAGTATAATTCAATGAATTGTATTAGTGAGAATAACATTTATTAAATGATTTCATATAACTAATGAGAAAATGACAAAATTGTACATAAAATCTTAAATTCATATGATTTTACACATATTTTAATAAAGTTTCTGATAATAAAGGCTAATAAATACATTTCTAACACACCGGTTTAATACATGCTGAGTTGATCAGCCAATTTCAAATATAGACAAAATTTGTTTTTAATACAATAATAGTGTCCTCATATTATTTATCCTTACACTATATTATCACTTTCTTGTAAATTGTCCCCTATACTACTACTACTTTGTAGTCTCATGACCCCATAAAGATAATCAGCAATAGCATCCCTCTTATTATTTGCTGCATTAGTTGAATGTTGGCTTGGGTGAGGCTGGAAAGGAATGAAGTATTTATCCTCATCTGGACTAACATCACTTTGTAGAATACAAAGATTATGTAAAACACAAGCAGTAAGAATAATTTTAGTTAAGTATTGCTTGTTTCTTACAAACAAAAATTTTAGTCGACGAAAGCGTCAAAACAGATCACCATATGCTTGTTCTATTACTATGCGAGATGAACTTAGTCTTTTATTAAAATATTTCTGTTTGGAATTCAGATGTCCATTGTCCTTGTAAGGAACCATCAAATATCTCTAGTGGGTATGCTGAGTCCCCAAGTAAATGGCAGTTCTCTGGGAGTGGGAGAGTTTTATTTGATAACCCAATTCCTACATCACTATTTCGCCACACCCTTGCATCATGTGCAGATCCTGGCCAGCCAGCATAAACTGCAGTAAACATTTTGTCACTTCTGCAGATCCCTTGAAGTATGACTGCAGTGCACTGCTTCCTGCTGTAATATTCTTGCTTTTCATGATGACAAACTGTTACTTGTATTAATGTCCCATCAACACATCCAAAGACATTTGGAAAGCTGTTTCTGCCCCTTAATGATGAAAAGTTTTTTACCACTTCTTGGGCATCCTTATCAACTGGCCATTTAATGAAAATTTCTTTTAAATTACAAACCCCTTTACAAAACACCATGAACAGCCTGTGAGCATGTCCTTTATCTAGTCCAAAACGGTCACCTACTCCTCTGAAGGATTCCTGATTTCCTAAAATCCATAAGGACAATAGGACAACCTTTTCTTTTTTTACCTCTATAACGGATGACCGTCTAATTATTTTCGTTTCTTTTAAATTCAGAATCTGGCAAAGGTATTCGATGCTTTCACGCTGAAGTCTGAAGTGACCTTTAAAATCCAGATCACTGTATCGAGGAATTTCCTCATAATAGTTTTGTATCCTGGCTTTTTTCCGCGGTTGCACCACAACAGAACTTGCCATTCCAGCAATTACTTCGTCGTCATGTTCATGCTTCCTAAACAAGACATTGTATTGCAAAAATGAATTTCTTTTAAAATTTTTCGAATTAAATAATTTGCTAAACATTCCAACAATTGCACTGAGAGCTGCCATTTTGGAACTGTAGCGCTGCCCCATGTGCGTTGTTAAAAGACCATCAGCAGCAATCGCAGCGCTCTTGCAGCCTAAGCGGCAGCGCTGCGGAGCGGTGCTGAATTTAACAATGACCCGTATGTCAACTTATCCAGTGGTGACAAGTTAAACGGTGTCGAGTAAACCGGAGTTTTTTAACATTAATGCCTATGTAAGTCGGCCAGGACCACAGAAAACTGACTACTTAACCAATGGTATTGAATTATCCAGGTGTCGACTTATGCGGACTCGACTGTAAATAAGTTTTGTTTGTCCTGTAGTAGATTAGTAGTAGTGTAATATTATTGTTTTCTTTTACTGATTGTGGCTGATTTTTTCAAGAAAAAGGTCATCGTCCTATGTGTGGCTCGCCTAAAATTTTAAAATTCTTAATTTGCTCCACATAGACTAAAGGTTGGGCACCGCTGCCATAAAGTCTAAAGAAGGTTTTTGAACTACATTTAAAACTTACTTAGAAGCTGCAACTATACCATACAATGTTGATCCCATTGTTACACGGTAGTCAACGTTTGCCCATTTCAATTATCACCTTGCGAAACTGGCTGTTACGTATTTAGGTATTCCAGCAACCTCAATACCTGTAGAACGTCTTTTTTCAAAAGTTGGAAATATTATTACAAAGAAACGATATGCATTGCATCCAAAAAGAGTTGAGAAACTTGCTATTATGAGTAGCTTTGAGTTTAATGATATACTTTCTTTTTCATTATAGTTTGTTTTCTAATATTGTGTAAATTTGCAATTACAAATTAATAAATGTTTTATAAAAATGCGAAACCTATGAGTGGTCTTTTTGTTAACGAGTATTATTAAAATAATAGTGTTTTACTAACTTAATAAACACTGTTGTTATTAAGGGTGTGGTAATCGATTGATAATCGATTATCATATTCTAATCGATTTCTGTAATCGATTTTCATTTTTTAGGTAATTGCCCAGCACTACTATATGCCACCTAAAACATAAATATAAACAAAGTTTAAGCAAACACACGAAAAACATATACCAGAACTGGGTAAGACTGTAGTTACGAATGGCAAGTCGCCACCCACTCATTGAGCTTGAATCTTACCTTTAAATACGTACTTAAAGCTAAATCAATAAATTAACATGCTTATGAATGAACGAGAAATCGACAAAGCATTTACCTTAAAGCACCTTAAACTGAAGAAGCGGGTGTAATATCATCAAATTCGGCAGAAAAATACGCAAAATGGAGTCCTTACACGCTAAAATTAACCTTCTTTACTTCTTACGAACAACTTCCAAAACACGCGCGCTTCCCACCGCCATCGTTAAAACATAGTGTTGCCAACTCGTAAGAAATTCAGAAAATTAGATTTTAAAATTTCGGAAAATTTTAATAATTTGAAAGATTTGCAAAAACTTTTTAAAAATAGAATTAATATAAATTATATAATAAAATGTTTGTCATAATTACTTGCCATATTCGATAATCGTCTAACGTTCGACAAAATGACGTCAGATCGTTGCACGTTAGAACTTAAATCCAACTTTACGATGGATTCATCAACTAGAATAAAACTTATTAATTTGAGAACTTTATTTCTCCGTTATATAATTTATTATATTCATTACATCTGTCATTACGCGCTTTATCTGTTTAGCGATTTCTGGGTACAGAAATACAGCTTGCATGAGATTGAGGGCCGGTTGGTCGAGTAGTCAAGGTAGTAGCCTACTGCTCTGGAAAACCCTGGTTCGAATCCAGACGGGTCGATAAATCCCCAGGAATTATTCCCCGTCCGGATATGTCGGACCCCGTCTCTCACCACTCTGCCGCTCCATTGTGGGCCTGGCCGAACTCGTAATGGGCTGGCTAAAAGAGGCCCTCTTAGTGCCCACAGGGCGGAAAGAGTTAGAATTAAGAATTGTGCTTGCGTGAGTTTCAGTAAATACCCAATTATACAAATTAGTAAATTGTGTAATAGAAAATTTATACGTCATTGTAATATGCAGAGACAGTAGCTGCTAATCCTGTAACATATAATAAAGCATTTCTAGGGAAACCCAATAAAGAATATTGTTCGTGGATCCTTAATGAAAAATATTTGATTGCTCAGTTGCTGCAACAGAACTTTCTACTCTCACAAGTCAGTAGATATTATAGTGTAGAAATTGTGGCAATAGTTTTGGAGAGGATTTGAATTACGATCAGCGTATTTTAATGTATAAACATATTCATTGTTATACTAAATATGTGTGAATTACGAAATGAAATATCGATTTCGCTAAAACTAGTAATAAAAATGACTGGCGCCCAGTTAACGGAAATGTACCCAAATTTGCAAACTAATCTCACTACTCTTTACTATTTCGCTTAGTTTTCCACTTACAGAAGGCACTTCGTTAAGTTTTAATGGCTTAAGAGATACACTTTACCTTTCTACACTGTGCGCTGGTGGTCGCAGGTTCGCGCCTTACGAACAGACGAGCGTGGTTTCGTGGGTACGAACAGACTGGAGCGCCTCTCCAACGGGCCGGTAAGTGGACTTTTCCGGTCTTCTTCACGAATCTAACACGTAGGAGTCTTCCGGAAGGCATCTCTACTCAGAAAATCGTTTACCTCATCAAACCAACCAACCTTATTAATACAGTTCATCATGAAAAAATTCAAATTTAAACAGTAACTGACCAAAATGGCGACAAGATCATGGATCCGAACGGAACGTAACATTTATTAATGGTAACACAATATCTCGATTGCGCTTGCGCGTAACATTTTGAGTTTCAATTGCTTAAGTTTCCATCCCGTTAACGTAACGGTTTTTCTTATTCGATAATCGATTGGCAGCCAATCGGATCGTTTCGTTCGTTCAGAATCGCATCGGTACATTTTAATGTAATTTCGTATATTTTATATTTGACTTTTAAAACAAATATACAAAATACGAAATTACATTAAAGTCACATCTTCCGAAATTTGGAAAAACGGCAACCCAACGTAATCAAGCATTGTTGCCAGATGAAGTTACATGTCTTGTGGCAACACTTCTTTGTATATGCAATTTGGGCGCGTTTTTTTATGCGGCGAAAATGTAGCGAAATGACGTCACGAGCAGCGTTGGCCATTTACAAACGGGTTTTAGAGGATTAGCTGTAAAGCGCTTCTCGAGCGCTGCATAAAAAAACGCGCCCTTTGAATTCGATTTTAATAAAATTATTTAGAAAATTTAATGATTTTTAAGTAGCTTTTCAGAAATAAAAACTTGAAAATGAAATAATATTTTTCTTTTGTTATAATCATATTAATCATTAATAATAACTGAAATTTTAAGCTTAACAAATTATGTAAATTATAAGTTTCATATACAGGCCATGCTAGTGGAAGCGTGGTAAGTTTTCATGACCACGTCGGAAGGCCGAAATAAACGTCAGACTATAGTTCTGGAAGACCCAGGATCGAATTCGGGTGGGTCTAAAAACTGCAAAAGTTTTTTCGAAAAGTGATCTGTCAGGATATATGTCAGGCTCTGTTTTTTACCATTCAGCTGCCTCATTATAGGCCTGGCAGAATGTATATTGCATTTGATTAAAATGACCTTCTTAATGCCCACAGGGCGAAAGAGTAAAAAAACATTTTCATTACAGAATGGATCTCCTCGTTTTATTAAGCAGAGAGAAAGAAAAACATAGGAAGGACTTTATGAATGGTAATAGGCCTATACTTAATTAATCCAATTAATGATCGAGTTGCTAAAATAGTAAACTGCGATATTGCCGAATTGTGCACTCAAGTCAGAATGGAAGAGAAATAGAGATTCGTATATGGGTGTGACAGACACAGAGACAAACGGTTACAAACTAAATCGTTTCGACTTATTTATATTAAAAAGTTTACAGAAACTAGCGCTCTTGGTGTTCTCTGCAGGAGAAGAGAAAATCTGTTGAATCTTCTGTTCTATTTTTAGAAAAGAGTCCTAGGAGAAGGATCTGTTTAAGAGAGAAAGATCCTTCCGTTGTTTTAGGGGGATGATGTTGTTGACGGACCAGAGACAATGGCGTAGTGAGGGGGGTGCAAGGGGGTGTATCATGCTCCGGGCGCCCCTCTGCGAGTGGCGCCCAAATGGTCTCCAAGACAAACTATATGTATTTCTGGAAGGGGGAGGGGAGCGCCAATAAAGTGTCGTGCTCCGGGCGCCAGTTACGTTCGCTACACCACTGACCAGAGATGAGATAATATCAATCCGAACAGAGAGAGTCGGGGTAAAATTGAGAATGCAGCCAAGTAAGGTTCGGAACTGAGAAATTGAAGAGAGAAACTCTCTTGTCATTGAAATTCGGGATTTTTATTATTTTCAGTCCCTGATCGTCCATTACGATTGGTCGCTTTTTGTCTTTCTCACTTTCTAAGTGGTTCACTCGTTACTAAGTGTAAGATCTTAACTTACATCGCGGATGAGGCAAAATCGGCATTTAATTCGATCGCAAACGGAGAAAATTGATCTTGTGACTTACATTGTGTGGTTTTCTTTTGTCGTGTTTTTGAAAAAAGTTTTTATTTTCATTATTATTAATGTTTCCTTTATAGAAAGAAAAACTATATTTTAAGTACTAACGAATTTATTGGGGTTCCGACACAGTTCCTGATCCTCGCAAAACTACTTACTACAGGAATCGAGTTCATGTCAAATAATAGTAATAAAACAGATCACCTTGTACTCTAGCAGTTTATTTCATAAATCATAACGTTTTCGGCCTAATGCAATAGGCCTTCCTCGGTGAATTTCGAATTCGACAGAAATAATTTAAAAAGTAAGCGGTGTTCTAAAGGGAACACTCACAGAGAAAAAATTATTTAATTAAATTAAATTAACTATTAACAATTATAAATAAAAATAACAATATTAAACTATCTTCTTACCGAATTACTGAAATAAATCACACGCAATCAAGAATTTTTAAACTCCAGTAACACAAATTTTAGTGAAAACGAACGTTTTCGACTGTACGCACGGTCTGCATCAGGTTTTTTAACCAGAAAAATTACAAAATAGAATGCCTAGAACGAATTCCAAAATAGAATGTTTATTTGAAAAATTTTTTTTAAAAATTTGGAACAGCGCGAAACTTATTATGTAAAAATAACAATAAAATATAATAAAGATTAATATAAAGAAAAATAATTAGAGGACCAAGTCCAGGTTACATTTCTTATAAGGACTTCCATGCAAGATGTCCGCATCCCTATGGTTGGTAGTAAATAATTTCTGGTTGGCTTTAAAAAGTTTCCAACATTTCTAAAAACCCAATTGTGTTAGGGTTTTTAGCTGGTGTAATGATTCTGGCCGCATCCCACTTTATTCGTATATCTCGTTCGGCGGCATAAGCCGCTAAGGCGATAGAATTGCAATGCTTTCTTTCTGTAAATTTATGGTGTGTTCCTTGATTCTTTTTCCAAGGTACAGTACGTCTGGTAGCTCCAACATATGTTAGATACTTGTCAAAGTTAGTTAGTTACGGCAACACAACACTTGGGCGATCTGCCTAGGAGGGATGCCTTCCGGGAGGTCTTTTAAAGGAAACTGGCCCCTATTTAGGCGTCGCAGACGTGGAGAAAACCCGAAAAACTCCACGTGGCCATCCCGTCCAAGTGAGGCGCAAACCCACGACCGAACTCCTACTGTTCAGGGTACGAAGACCGCTCGGTCACTGGTGGACACGATACTTGTCAAAACGCTAGGTCTTCAATTGGAATCGTGTAAACTCCATAAGAGCTATTGTGGCTGCTAGGGTCCTTGTCGTTACGTATGATTTTAAAGACTGTCGGATTACGGTTATGTACAGTACAGTACAATGTTTACATTGCTCATACCAGCTAGTTTTTTGTGTATTCGTCCTAACATGGGAAAATAATGTAACGCAATTCTCCTAGATGTCGTTTGGGAAGACGCAGCACTTGTGTTTTTAAAGCACAAGTTTACAAAGGATTCCGGACGTTGGGCTACCTATGGGAACACCTTTTCCCTGCACATAAATAGTGTTATTAAAAGAGAAAAAAGAAATTGTAACATAGCATATGGGCCAGTTCCTGAATGTGTTTGCGATATTTGTAGGCATGTTCCACGTTGGCTAGTAGAAAGTTCCTAAGAGCGCAGAAACACGGCGATAGTTTAATAGACGGGTAGAGAGACTGGAAGTCCATTATTATCATCTACAGTACTCATCATCCACTAATTTTGGCAACGTTAGCCAAACAATATAGAAAATTAGTCCCGAAACTCTGCAAGACCAGACCAAAATGCAGGGCCAAAATGGACTTCCTTAATTAGAAAAGAATTTGGAAAATTGTACAATTTAATTAATTAATTTATTTATTTTATTTACAGTAGGAAATATCTATGACAGTAGTTATCCTCAAATTAGCAATAACTTGAAAAAAATACATTTTTTATTTTTGGGCTAAAAATGCGAAGGCGTAATTATAACTACTGTAAAGCGCCACCCGACGTCCATTTTCACAACTATCGCTATTTCAACGGTTATGTAAATTCAAAATGGCCGACAACAACTTACCGAGTCGACACGAGAAAAGTTTAGGCTTATTAACAACAAAGTTTGTGTCACTACTGCAGGAAGCTAAAGACGGAGTTTTAGATCTGAAAGTGGTAAGAGGGACGAACTAAAACGAACGGGAAAGCCGAAAGACTAAGAAAAAGCCAGCGAGGCGTCCAATCGCCTTTTAAAATTTCCGCTCAAACGCGTCGAGTGGATGCGACGAGTCGCTGACTTTAAACGCGATTTTTTGGACGCGATTAACGTTGTAAAGCGATCGCGATGAATTTCTAAGCGAGTCCGGATCGCGATATTTACGTTTCGCGATGTGTGAGGGGATTGGATTGATTACGTATCGAAGGGGGGCGTGAACTTTCACCTTGCAATGCGCCGTTTGCTAGTGTGACAGTGCGGCGATTTCCGCTTGTAAATTATGCCTTTTTCTGCTAAATTTCAATGTTGTACCTTAAATCAATGGCTTAATCTATATAAACACCGGCGTTTGAGTGATTCACACTGGAAAAAACTCCGTCTGTCACCCACACGTTCAGGTTCTCCTGTTCGAGGGTGCAATTACATCTCTGAATGAGACGTTTGGGATCTTATCAGAGCTGTGGAGCATATCTATAGGAACAAAAAAGTCAAAGGAACCATACCTCTACAAGCAATCCTTCACCAGATACACCCCCAAAATCGGGTCACACGAGATCATGCGTTGTGTCTTTCTGCCAAGACTATCCTGCTTAACTATTTAGCCCACGCAACTATGCTGGCTTTGAGTAGTCTGCTCGACTGTTTGTGGAGTACTGGATGTTATATAGTTTCAGGGGAGTGTGGGGAATGACCCCACCTGGGTGCTTTGGTGCTTGCTATCTCTTGCACGACTACATTCAGAGTCGAGGGGAACGGTAACGAGTCTTGACGATTGTGGAACATGGAGAACAGGCAGTATACTGAACGTGTTAAAAACTGACCTTTGGAGGTGAATATTTTGTAAAGGGTTGCATATAAGGGTATGATTCCGTTGACTTTTCTGCTCGCACAAGGGGTGTCAAAAAACCCATAATTCGGAGCTTGAATCTTACTGAGAAAATTTGATGGAACAGTACTTCTATGTGCAAGATACATACTCTCAAAATCGGCCTACTTCTCGGACGCATGTAATCGAGACTTCCATCGGTCTGACTATTTAGCCCAGTGTTTCTCAACCTCTAATGAATCGTTGCCCCCTTCAATAAAACTGTTACATAGTATCGCCCCCTTCAATAAAACCATTATGTAGTATTGCTCCCTTCACTTCGAAGAAAAATTTTGTCAATTGGCTAATCAGGACCCCTGAATAATATAATTCCTGCCACATGACAGAAAAGGGTTAAAAGTGGAAGGAAGAAGGATTATAGGAATGCTATTTGTTTAATTATTGTACGATATAATGAATAAAATATCTAATTATTCTTAATATAATGTTTTATTATATCGCCCCAGAAAATTGTTTTTTACCCCCCAAAATATAAATTGTTACTAATCGCCCCCAACATGGAAAAATTGCCTACCTGGGGGTGATATCGCCCCCGTTGAGAAATGCTGATTTTGCCCGTGTGACTATGTTGGCTTTGAGCAGCCTGGTTGGCTATTTTTGGAGTACTGATATATAGTTTTAGGGGGTGTGGGGCTCGCCTAATCTGTGCGAGCAATTATTCGTACCTTGGTGCACGACTACATGTGGAGCATAGATCAAAGTTTGTCACGGCAAGCCTTGACTGATGCGGAGCACAAAGAATAGGTAAAAAGTATTTTCAGTCAATAGAAGTTAATGCATTTATTATTTGTTATAGTTACTGGTCGCTTTATGATGCCAGTGGCATGCAAATGTAATGTCCGTAAGCAAGGTGGCAACCAAAACTGTTGTCATTGGAGGCAAATATCTTACGAAGAGTTGCATGTAGAGATATGCTTTGTTGGACTTTTTTGCTTCTATCAATATGGTCTACAGCTCTGTTAAGGACTAAAGAGTGTCATTCAGATCTGCAATTTTACCTGTTTAGGAATACCTTTCTTAAGCATTATATTTTAACATAAGTAACATTTGACATGTTCAAATACTTTAATTCCGTCTGCACAGATCTTTGCCAAGACACTGAACCAGACACTCCACTACCTCACAATTTTGGCAGTAGTAAAAGTAAAATTATTACAACTTTTGTTTGGATTCACAAACACAAGTCGTGTTACCATTTCAACACTTTGCGATATTCCATCTTTATTTAGTTGATACAAGTTATTTTTGTTTGTTTATGTTTGTTAACTAATTTACGGAGTTGTCCCCAGTCGGTGCCGTAATAGCTGTCGATGGTTATGTCTTTGGCTTATATATACTGGAAGAGGAGATCGGATCGAAGGTCCGGGTAGCGTAATTGGCAACGCGACCGCACGGTAAGCGGGAGTTGCGGGTTCAAGTCCCGCTTCGAGCCGATTCTTTTCTTCCAGTTTAATCTAAATTTATTTATAATCTTTAATCATTTATAGCCTGATTATTTATGGCAGTTGATGAGGTAATTGTTATGTTAATTATTATTCAAGAACGTGATAACGTACAAACATTTGTAAACTGTTTGAGTTTCACATTTACCCATTACAGTTTATCACTGCATGCACCTCGTGTTGCGAGGAATACATCCCACCCATATTCGAACTTTTCCTACATTTGCTATGGCACACTGTCGTCACTCCTTCGTCAGCAGTCACAGATCTATGACTTCTACAAATTACTCCTGTTGCAATTATTATTGGGTTTTGAAGGATATAAAAATAAGATGTACCCATTGTGTACAGCCATGGTGGTCTGAAGAACACGGGTGATCTGTAAAGCCACTTTAAGTGTTCCCCAAAAGAATCAAATATACAATTAAAAGCTGTTGCAAAAGAAAAATTAATACAATGTAAAATAATTTTTGTATGGGAATGTAATCAGCAAATGCCAATGTTGTCATCTACTAGATTGAGTGCACTTGATTTCAAAAAGGTTTGCAACTCCTGCTTTAAAGTTGATGTACAGGGTGGACCAAAAAGAATATACGTATTTCAAACTGATATATTTAATAAACTGTAAGACATACAACTATGGAACTTGGGACACATATTTATGAAACTCTCTAGTTTACATTACAGGTGTTCAATATGTCCTCCACCAGCGACACGAACAATATCACACCGATACTCAAATTCCTGCCATACTCGACTAAGCATGTCCGGTGTCACTGATGTAATGGCAGTACGGATCCGGTTCTTCAACTCATCGAGGTTCTGTGGTAGTGGAGGAACATAGACGGTGTCCTTGATGAAACCCCACAGGAAGAAATCACACAGCGTCAAATCCGGTGACCGTGAGGCCAGCTGAAAAGTGCTAAATCGTCAGCTCCTTGACGTCCAATCCAACGGTTCGGAAGAGTTTCATTCAGAAACTGACGAACTTCACGATTCCAGTGAGGGGGTGCCCCGTCTTGTTGAAAAATGAGGTTGTCCTTGTTCAGCCTCGGAAACAACCAGTTTTGCAACATATGAAGATACTGCGGACCGTTAACCGTGTTTCCATCAAAGAAAAAAGGGCCGTAAACAGATGAGCAGGATATAGCACAAAACACATTCACTTTAGGTGAATCTCGACAATGTTCGATTGGCGCATGTGGGTTCTGTAGGCCCCAAATTCTAACATTCTGTTTGTTCACCTTCCCACTAAGGTGAAAACATGCTTCATCACTGAACACGATCCGTTCTGAGAAATTGTTATCGTTGTCAATAACATCCTGAATCTGGCCAGTAAATTCCACACGTTTATGTTTGTCATCATTATTCAGAGCCTGTAACAGCTGTAACTTGTACGGCTTCATAACTAACCTGCGTCTCAAAACACGCCAAACTGTTGTTTTAGGCAGCTGCAATTCCCGACTGACACGACATGTTGATTTTGAAGGGCTACGTTGGTAAGCAGCTTGAATCCGTGCTACATTTTCTTCAGATACACGAGGGCGGCCAGGACTCTTTCCTTTACATACATAACCTGTGTCAACAAACTGACAGTACCATCTGCGAATGTTCCATCCATTTGGAGGATCAATTTGGTACCTCAACCGGAAACGTCTTTGCACTGTAATCACGGAATTACACTTCGCAAGCTCAAGAATACAAAAGCTTTTGTGCTGTGGTGTAGCCATTTTACAACAACTGTGAATACGTCATTGTAACCAAGCACAACTGACATCTGGTGGACATGGACACAAACTAGACAATGCACTCGTTCCTCCGATACTCGCAGCACACCGCTACTATCGATAGTTTACTAAATATATCAGTTTGAAATACGTATATTCTTTTTGGTCCACCTTGTATTGTAAGTGTTCGTGGAAAAAAATGTCAAAGTTTAGTGTTCCCCACCTTCAAAACGATTGAGAACCACTGGTGTACAGTACACACTTCTATTCTTAATTTCTGTAGTATGATATAAACAAAAAAAAAATCTGTTGGGGGGCAGACAACTGTCCCATACAAAAATATTGGAAGGATATGACTCCTCTATCCTATATGGATGTATGCCTATGCATTATGTTTGCTCATAAACATGTTTGTGTACTTTTATGATGATTTATGCATTGTTAAATTTAAATTTTTGTGTATTTTTTAACTTTTATTAATTTATTTAAACAGTTTTTGCAATTAATTAGATTATTTCTGTCAGGAACTAGGTTTATTATCTTGTCTAGAACTCTAATTTATCATGGGTGGTAGAGGTTTGGACATAGCACCTCATCCCTCATTTTGCTTGTTAGAATAAACTGTGGTTTCTCATAGAGCTAAATGTACTGATATAAATCTATATATCTTTACTCTTATTCTTTGCAGTCTATGTTTATTTTTTTATGCAAACAAAAGAAATGCAAGAAAGAAAATCAAGCAAAAGAAGGTCATGTGTACACTCCTTTTTTCCCTTTCCACTTTTACATTCCCACACAAGTGGGAAGGAAAAATCTGATGAATTTTACATCCAAATTTCACTCCTTTCCATCACTCTTAATTTCCTTCCTTTTTGTTTATGGTCTCTCTGTGTGTTTTGCAGCTTCTTGAGCCATTTTCTTCTCATTCAACAGATTTCCAGCATGCTCTGTTGTCGTCATTGAGTAGAAGAGAGGCTGCCAAACTACTTCATGTATCTCAAGTTGGAAAAGGAGAGAAAGTTCAACAGATAGAACTTTTGAGGACAACGGAAACTGGCGCATTTCTCATGTAATGTGCAAGAACTGTTTTCTTCTTCTGCATAAACTGCATTGCGAGTGCAAATTCCAATCCCAAAAGTTTTTCTCTCTTTTCAAGTCTGCATAAACACAACCTAATAGTACTAATGTTTATATAATGATTTAAATAAGGATTTTTTTAAATATATATATTGTGTATAAAATTTTTGAAGAATAACCTGTAAATTAATGACAGAATTACTACCACAGTGCAGTTGCAATTTATAAAGGAGTTGAGTTCCTGAACACAAACTAAAGATTCGTGCAAATTAAGGCTAATTATCCTATTGAAAGATACAGATATCTCTGAATGAGGCATTTGGGACCTTACCATAACCAAAGATTATTCTCTTAGGAGTAAAATGTCAAGGGAATCGATGGTCTATGAGAGACCCTTCACAGGACAGTGGTGTAGTATATATTGTATGTAGGTATACTCCATAAGTAGTCAGTGCAGTAGTGTTGCTTCAGCTTTAATAAATGGAAAACAGTTTATTTTTAGTATTTTTTGAAAAATAGTTTTGGATTTTACACTTTTTAAATTTTTCTCCCTTTTGAGGGTTTATAAAATTACAGATAGGCCGATTTTGGAGGATTATATTCCAACAATTGTGAATGGACATAAAGCAGTACGGAGTAATATTTTTATTTAAGTAAGTCGGGTATTTTGTTTTATTAAGCGTCGATTTGGCTACAGCTTTTCAGGAATGATTATTCAAATAATTACAATTTAAAACTTTAGATTGTAATATTTTTTAAATCATTAAAATGACATCATATTTATTGTATGTCACGAAGCACCCTGTACGCTAGAAGAGGGTTTACAGTTGCTGTGGCACGGATAGTAAGGTTGTACTGTTTTGAGGATACCACAATCTACTCGAGTTTTTTTTTTTTGGTGTGATGGAGAACAATCTTCTTACCAATAATTCCATAGAATATTATTGTTTTATGCTCTCACATTCCATCCTTAATCATTTCATTTAATAATGTATTCCTTATTGTCAAAGCTAAAGTGTAATTTAAACACTGCAAGACTGGAATAAAGTATGTCATAAAAGTGCAATTTTTTGGAAGATAACTCGAATAACCATAGTGCACGGTGAATGTAACGTGAAGTGCAATGCAATATTCTGTCAGAGAAACCTGCCCTTTACACACACAGATTAATGTGGATGGGAAACACTTCGATCACGTGAGAGCACACGTCAATTTAAATGCAGAATAAATAAGTATCATGCCAAAGAATATCACAAATGTTTGCTAGATATAGCATAACTGGATCGTAAATAATTTGTAAACCATTTATAAATCGTAAATAATTTATAAATGGTTTTGAACTACTACTACTTTATTTGTGGAAATGAGGTTGGAAATTTCCATAGTTGTGTAGTTATAATTGTAGGAGCTTCTAACAATGATTAAATAATTTTAGAAAGCTGAAAGATCACGTGATCTGACAAAATACACAATGTAATATAGCATCACATACACTAGAGCAGGTTATTTGTCAAATACAGTACTCTTGTCATAAACTATTTTGGGATTCTTCTTAGATATTATTTGATAAAAAGCATACAAATCATGAGCCAAAAGCAACAAGTATTGAAGAATCATCCATCATCCATAGATTATGCCAGTGAGGATTTCCTGGCTTTTTTTTTTTTTTTTTTTTATTAAACTGCAATATTTTTGCACATCTTACATTATATATTTAATACCGTAGGTGGGGCTTGCGTTAAAATATGAATATCCAATATCTTGCTAAGTTTTAATATATTTTAACTTAAAATAGGATGCAATAGATAAACACTCGGCCATTTTGGTAATAATATAAAAATTTATCTCTGTAATATACCGACTTAAAGTTTTATCCTGTTCGGTTGTCGCATTGTTTCCCAGGCAGCTGGATGCAAGAGCAATTTCTTTACTGTTGTTATATATATATATTTTCGTGTTTTGTAAAGAATTTATCAGATCTCTAAAATGGATTTTTGATTATTTGGAAAAGTTCTCTTGATGCCAAAGACACCAAATAATATGCCAAAATTTTTGATTGATGCGTGAGAAAATTTCGCAATTTTTGAACATACACTTAGAAAAGGTTGTTTACTCTTGACTTATCTGTACTACTGCTACAGACGACGTAAAAATTGTAATAGTAAAAAGTTTTTCAGTCCAGTTCCTGGACTGCGGAGATCCCTGGTGTGTTCCAAGAGTATGTCACCTTTACTTAATATATCCTTCTAAGCAGAGCCAGAAACCTCTTTTAGTAATTAAATAAAGGATGTAAAATAAAATGCATATTAAAGTTAGTTTAAATTGAACAAATTGCATTTTTGTGATGAAATTTGTATACACATTACAACTTAAATGGTATTATTCTATGTTTTCAGAAACTTTGTGTAACTTAATTTAGTGTGTTTGTTTTCAGGCAGCAGATACGCTAGCCGTGAGGCAGAAGAGGAGGATATATGACATCACTAATGTGCTAGAAGGCATCGGACTGATCGAGAAGAAATCTAAAAACAGCATTCAATGGAAGTAAGTTTTTGCTGACGGTTATTCCGGCGTCAAAATAATCTCCCATCTCTGAATTGGTGACTTTGAATTTTGTGTGTAGAGGTGCTGGACCGGGATGCAACACCAGAGAGATATCGGATCGGCTGATAGCACTGAAGGACGAGCTGGACCTGCTCGACCAGAAAGAGAAAGAGATCGACCTGCATCGTTCTTGGGTGCAGCAGAGCATACGAAACATTACCGAAGAACCGATAAATCACCAGCTGGCGTACGTCAGTCACGAAGACATCTGTAAGTGTTTTCTTGGAGACACTCTGCTCGCCATTCAGGCTCCTCCTGGCACCCAGCTGGAAGTTCCCATGCCGGAGAAGGTAAAATAAAAATACGAAATGACAAATTGGTGGTTATTTTTTGTATCTGATTCTCAATGTTTATTGTAGGTTACGGGTTCCACAAAACGGTTTCTCATCCATCTGAAGTCCTGTTCGGGACCCATAAACGTGTTACTGGTAAATAAGGAAAATGAACTAGCTTCTCCCGTTGTTGTACAGGTAAGTGTGTGAAGATAACTGCTTCGGTCCATTGTCTAGTGATCATTTATTTGTTTTCTCAATGCACTGGTTTGATATAATTGGCATACATTTATTTTAAAAGGTTCCTCCTAAAGAAATAATTGAAAAACAACAAAATAACAGTGATTCAATAGAAGATGCCCAAGACAAATCTGTGGAATCCGGAGACGATCCAAAATCCAAGAATTCCACGTCCGTTCGCACATACAGCAGGCAGACGCGTCAAGGGTCTTCTAACAAATCTGCTCAGAAGATCATCGAGGTGATTGTTTGGAGATTTGGATTTTCTGGAACTCGCTCTGTTTCGATTGTGTTTAAAATCAAATTTTCTTTGTCAGACAAAAGAAGCCAGTCCTCCCAGAAGAATGTCAACACGTCAGTCTCCCAGGAAGAACAGTCAGCCTTCCACCATTCAGTCCAAAAGCATCCCAAAGTTGGAATCTACCGAGACCATTCAGACGCCTACGACACCCGGTGAGTTCGTAAATTGTACAGTTCTATGTAGCAGAAGAAAGATACTAAGCTAAACTTATACAGGGCATTAAAGGAAAGCATTTGGAATTTGTACGGTAGATGGCACATACAGATTAAAAAAAATCCTTAGTAAACAGGGTTGAAAACTGCCATTTCTGTGTTGTGAGTGCGTGCTACCTACCATATAAATACCAGATGATTTTTTAACACCCCGTATATTTGTTTTTTTTTCCCCCTTCAGGGACGGTGGTGCAACCGGAAATTCTTAAAGATTTGAACGACGAAATGCTCTTCGAGTCGATGAAAGGTAAATGTTAGAATTTGTAAGATGATGTGATTTAATGATAGACGTGTCGGTCACATCGTGCTATTTAATATGGTGTAAATTTCTAAATTCTGATAAATAATTATGCAGCTTTTGGAATGCATTCTTGTCGTGACCGCAAGTATAGAAGTTGTATAATTGAGTCCAGTTGTGTATTAACAATGCCATTTAATGACGGCACTTAAAAATTAACAAGAGATTCGTTATGCTAATATATGAAAAATATAAAACTGCCAAGTAGAATTTTGCACTTTATACTATGAATAAGTGGAGGCGAGTGAGAAAATTTTCCACCGAACATGCTTCGTGTCTAAATTTAAAAACAAGACCAACCCCAATAACCGAAATTTTAATTTTGCCATACACTTGTCTTCAACGACTTAAATTTACAAATGGCTCGGCATACTTTGGTCAAGGAGTCGAACCGCACGGAGTTGTCGACGGGCCTCGTTCCAATAAATCACACGACACGATTCAATATTTCAACGACTACGATCTCTGCTCATTGGTCGACTATAGAATAACAAGAAATTTGTCACTTGACACTAGGTTTTTTTGCTTGCTCACCTGCAGTTTGCAGCATTAGCCTTAGAGAGAATTTATATGAATTTGAGAGGTAAAATTACATTCAGTTACAAAGTCTCCAAGATGTATACGGAGGCATTATGTTACCTAAATTTTCAGAGGGCGGAAACTTCCTCGGCAGGTTGACCCCGGCCCCAAAGATTTGAACTTACAAATGCTGCAACGCAAAAATTTAAAAATTTAATGGTTTTTCTTGAATATCTCTGAAAAGCTTTTGTCGATTTTCATCAATTAAAAACTATGCAGTACAACTACATAAGGACTATATCAGATTTTTACATGCAGGTTTATTATATAAAACAACAAAACAAGAGTCGTTCGAACGTTTGCATTCCCCTAGTGCACAGGTGGCTCTTGGCTGTATTTGGAATGGCCCGTGTGGTGATGGAGTGAAAAATCAACTAAGGAAAGAAATGATACAAATTCCTTAAAATTAACCTCCCTCTATTTGTCAATCCATTTTGGAGAGTGAAATAGGGAAATAGAAACCGAAAATGCAATTGGATATTGAAGACATTAAAAATCACTCGAGACTTATAACAAAATTTTGAGAGTTACGTGAATCGTCGACTTCCCCTGATTTGAAAGCCTTCTGGAAATTTATTCCTAAAATTGACTGCCCAGAAATCTCAATCTTGTCCTATATTTTGTGCGTAGATTCAGTTCCGCCTATATTTGTGAGCAGATGTTTTCGGCAACGAGCTTTGTTAAAAATAAGTACCGATCTGTATTGACAGACGTTAGTGTGGGCAATCTGCTTCTGTTATCAACCTCAAAAATCACTCCTAATATTGAGAAACTGTTAACTGAAAAGCAAGTTTGGAAACCGCATAGAATTCAAACTTAAAATCCGCTAGATGTTTTTTTAATTATAATTGCAAGTTTTTTGTTCTTTCAATAAAAAATGTTTTTAAATCCATCTAATATCATACTTCAATATTTTTATTACCCTTGTTTACTTCTGATGTTATTTAATTTATCTTTAACTACTAATTTAAACTGGATGTAGGGTAGTAGGACAGTGGTCTACCAAAAAATTCGTCCTTATTTATAGACACACCTGTAAAAAAGATTGGCTATTCTTACCCTAGTGAAATGTGTGCACAAAGTATTAAACCTTGCAGACATGTGGGTTGGACATTGTTCTCTCGGACATTATATTTTTCAGTCTACAGCAGGCTCTGCTAGGGTTGCAGAACTTTAAACGGTTCTTGTTTCGCATAGTAAACCAGCACGTAAAAATCTGTAAAACAATAATTGATGTAGTCTTTATATAGTCTTTATATCACTTAGTTTTTGTTTGATCAAAATCGACAAAGAATTTTCCGAGTTATCCTGGAAAAACTGCAGAAAGTTTTTGAATTTTCACACTGCAAAAGTAACACAAAAGATTTGGAACAAGAGACACCTTAAATATTCAGAAGCATGGCAAATACTCAAGACCAGAGACCGACCAGGAAGGACAAGCAATAAACTCTAGAGAATCGAGTAAAGTTTCGGTGGCATGGAGAGCGGGCATAACCTGAATATTTTAGTATGAAAATAGGGACGAACAGTTAAAGAATTAGGCATGGTTGTGTTACTGTTTTAGTTATTTATGTATCATTTATATGTACAGTAGAGTATCGATTATCCGACTTAATTGGGGAGTGGGGTTGGTCGGATAACCGAAAAGTATGAAAAAATACATTATTAGTATAGTGTATTAGGCCTGGTTTAAATACTAGCCTCCCTTTCGTGGTCGAGCCAGTGCTTCCAGCTAAAACATGCAAAAATTTAACAAAAACAATATTAAAGTAGCCAAGACATAACCAAATATTGTAGCGCCATCACTAGCGGACATTTGAATTTGCCGACTAGAACGCGGTCGGTTAACCGGGGTTCGGATAATCGACGCTCTACTGTATTTGTATGAGTAACCTGTATATATTGTATTTTTATTTACGGGCTTGCACATCTATGAAAAGTTGAAACGTTTAAAATCATTCTATAACAAACTTCGTTTTATAGAAATCAGAATCATCTGATTTTTATTCCCGAAGGTCGTTCAAATGGCCGAAAACGTTTGAAAAGCTAATAAAAAGCTGCATTTTAAAAGGGTTTTTTGTCGAGATTTGGCCGGTACTTGTTATTTTTCATTATTTTCACAAATTTCAGAAATAGTGGAATATTTCACCTGCTTGTTATGTGCAGTGCACGAATGCTAAAAGACCATTAGTTAAGACATGCTCGAGCCACTTTTGGACCAATGGCAACGGATTTGGCATTCTGCAATGTTGCAGTCACATTTGTGTTCATTCTGCGGAATCGCCATACTTCGTTGCCCCAGATGTTCAGTTGCCGTTGCTCTCATCACAGCCAGTCTGCTGCAAGACCCACGATTCCTAGTATATTTACCTCACAATATATGGTTAATGCTGGAATATCTAGAAGCAGAGATACAAAGTAAGGTAGATAGATAAGACAGATAGCGTGACCAGTTGATTAAAAATCACAACTATAAGAGATTCCCAGATCTCACTCTTATGCTTCGTTGTACCTTAATGAATTTAGTCATTTATTATACAGATAAAGTTAAGGTAATATTACGTTGGCATGCAAGCTTCTACGAAGTAAATATGAACTGCTGGTTTGTTGCCTTTTGGCGACCATTTGACCAGTTTGTCAGGGCTCGAAAATATCTCAACTTTTGTTGTACTTCTATTTGTTCGACCGATCGACCTTTTACGACCATTTTGAAAATTTTCGACCAATTATGTTCCAAGCTTGTGTCACGTAGTAGGAAGCAAATGAAATTTTGCTTTGATTATTGTTTCATTTGTCCATATGACAGTGTGAACCTAGTTTAATACACATTTGATACTTTCAAAAAATAAATGTGTGTTGTGGTTAAATGCTTGACAAATTCATATTAAAATGTAAGTTAAATGATAAAAGGTGTACAGCATAAGAAAGGCAAGTATTCAATTATGGGTTTGCCTCGGATAATCGGGTTTATACCGTAATCAAATTATTTCAATTCCGGTGGAAACCGGACAATCCAAGGATTATATGATAAAAATTTAAGTTAATAACCTGCCATGCTGGGATTGAATCCATGCAGTTGGAAAATATCTGTACAATACATCGAAGACTCGGACATGCAGTTCCCGTTTTCAAGGAATTTGTGGACAGCATCGCAAAATTATAGATAAATTTGTTAGAAGAGAAACTCTATTACTGAAGTTTCCATTGCTTTCGGCAAAACAATTCAGAAAGTACAAATCTTTTGCTTCGGTTTACTCTAAGAGTCCGATTATAACCGGCAGTGAATGTCTACGTGATAAGGACCTACTGCCAGGAAGGATTGTGATTTGAATCCAAGCCATACCTTTGGTAATTTAATGCCAGTTCTACTATTAAAATGTTATTTTTTATTCCTTACGGTCTGCCGGATGCAGTCTAACTGTATAGTTTAAACCAAAGCACTATATGATTTGTTGTTAGTAACTTACAGAATTCAAACATGAAACAAGTAGCAATAAATACCTTTGCACTGCACAAATTTTCTAGAGATTATACAGGGTGGCCCTGTATAACTGTATACTGTGACATTATCTTAAGCAATACAACATAAAAAATTTAAAAACAAAAATTATGCTAAACATTGAATTTGTTTTGTTCTTCTTTTGGTGTACAACTTTCATCCTTGGAATGAATGCATTATGGGCAGCGCAAACGAAATCTGTTGGAATCTCATCCCATTCTTTTCAGAATGGGCTGCTAAGTTCTCGATGCTGCAGACTTTGGTGTATATCCCCAATTATGGTATTCTAGTGGGTTAAGATTAATGGCAATATTTGCTCATCTTGCATGCATCATCTAACACCATCCTGTTCACATAGGTAAGGTTTGTACCAATCGTAACAATTGTGACAGTTTTGTTGGGGCACCCATTAAACTATCTGTGGCAAGTCCACTGTTTTGGATCAGTATGATGTGAAGTATTGACACCGTTTTTATTTGTTTTATTCTGTACTTTTAGTGTTTGTAAGTAATTTCGTACTAAATTTCCCTTTTAGATTTTGACGAAAACTTCATCGACGAACTGATGTCGACAGAAAGTGAGTATTATTGCCTTATACAATTTCGGGGGCATGAATTTTAGTTTCTAAAAATAGTTGCTTGTCTTTGAAGTGTTTTCTCCTCTGCTGAGGCTGAGCCCGCCTCCGACGGATCGAGACTACTGTTTCAATCTCGACGACAGCGAGGGAGTCTGCGACCTGTTCGACGTGCCCATGATACAGTTATGAAATCCACAATGGGGACCGTCTGTTAATATGTGGGAGATTTTATGGCAAGCACGGAATTCTTTGGAACGGGACAGAGAATGTTACTTTGGAAATTAGAATCTACCTCCGAACGAGATGCTAGTTTGCAGCTGTTAACTGGAAAAGAAAAATTCTTCAGAAAAATGAAAATTAATTTTTTTTTATTAGTTTTGAGTTCTCTTTTGTATGATTGTTACATTTTTATTTTGTAAATTTAAATTATAATCGACGAACTTTGTTCCCGTGATACTGTACATTTTGTATTATACAATTCATCCGTTGAATCGACTTGTAATCCGCATCATTGTACATTTCTCGTTAAAATAAAAAGGAATAAAATTTTATTGGGTGTGCCGTAAATGAAGAGTGCTACTAACAAGAATATTTTTCTTTTTATTTAGATTTAAAGTAGAAATATTCACACTTTTACAAAGGGGAATACTGTTTAAGTGTCGAATTCCTGTGTACTGTACATTCAGAAAGCACAAAGGCACTTTTTCTAAATATTGTTATTACTCGGTTCTATACGGGTGAGATCGTCTACCACGTCGACGACGATAAAGGAACTCTCGACGAACCAAAATTTGTGCAGTTCCAAAGTCGGCGCGGATCCCTTTTCAATGACTAGTCGCAAACAAAAAAAGAAATTGTCCACGTGACGCGACATGACCGGTGCACGGATGCTGAAAGACGAAAAATAGTGGTGCGCTCTTGGAATGGTTCCGTTTTATAAAAATAACGATTCTGTAATTACACGACCGACGACACGTGGATTTCAAAAATTAATTACAAAAAGTATGCAAACGTCGATAAATAAAAATTCCTAAGCGGTGCGTCACGGTGTTTTGTTTCTTATCACAATTCGTCATTTAAAAATAAATTAGTTTGGTTCCGTATCTTTGTGCAAGAAGTCTCGATAAAATAAAAATCACGCGGCGAGAGAATTTATAGCCAGAATGATCGAACGTGTAATTCGGCAGCCGCGGGCCCTTTAAGAGTTTTAACCCAGGCGTCTCCACGTCGTTTCTAATTTGACTATGTTCGGTCCGAGATGATTGCTAGAGCAGTCTGTCACAAGGGGAGATAAACTTGGAAATGGACCTTAGACCGACGAACAAAGCAGCTCTGTATCTCTCTCGATCGCTATCTGAGATCTCTGAGATACCTTTTGAGATTGTCTAATGTGGCTTTGTGGATTTTGTTCCTCTTTTCTAACCACTTCTTCTTCTCAATTAGTTTCTAAATTAAACAAAAATCTTTTGCTAAGAACATACGACGTGTTTATATTAATAACGCAAGTGTCTTACCAGCATGCAACTTCTCTTTTTCTCCAACTTTGCGCTCAGCCACCTGTTTTCAATTTTCAAGGAACGACACTTCTCCGTAAGAATTTCCCTCTCTAAATTCCTTTCTGTATATTTAGTAATAAACATAAATTGTTTTTCGTAATCACTTGCAGATATACGAGAGAAAAAAACCCACCGACCTGTGACGTAATGTCTGTACGATTCCATCACCATTTCAATGCCTGGCCATTGGTAACCGACGACAGAAGTATGTGGTGTCTTGTTCGTGTCGTGGCCAGTCCCCATTTTGTGTTTTTCTCCAACTGTAAATGCAAATGCATTAGGAATTAAGTTTACCTACATGAGAATAAGATTCTGAAACACACCTTCTTTTCTGCAAGCATCTGATGGATAATCGAGAGATTTTTCAGGCAGTGTTTCATTTGTTTTTAACTTCTGTTTCTTATGTTTTGGGATCCACAGCTTCGAATAACGGTGCCTTTTCGAACACCTTGACAATGGAGACTGCTTTACAGATCCATTTATGGAATGATTTCTGCTAGTGAGGGCCGAACACGACGTGTCTTTTCCTGCAAATTTACATTACTCCTCGTTAGTGATCGCTAATTGTACGTGCCAATTTAAAATCTGCAATTTCGAATCACTTACCCGATCTTCTAAAGTAATCTTTGTACAGGTGAGCGGAATGAACTAGTGGGACTACTCCAAGAGTACTTTCGTTATATACATTAGGATATCTGTCTGCATCGAAAGGATAACTTTTCAAACCGTTTTGCACAACCACTTTGTCTGAAGGCATTTTCTCCGACTTTTGTACTCCGTGCGTGATGGCTACATCTGAAAGATAAAGTTTTAAATGCGAAAACTACATTTTTGTATGGTTTGCATTGACGCAAAACAAATAATAGCGAGGTTGAGGCCAAAGTTTTAAATGCGAAAACGCGTACGTCGGACATTAAGTGCCGCTTTCCTGTAAGCCTAGAAGTTTTGGAAATGTCGAGCATGATTCCACTGACTTTCCAAACACCATTGTCAAACTTCTAGGCTTACAGAATGGTGGTGCTGAACATCTAATGGTCGTGTTTTCACGATGAAAATGTTGGCTGCAACCTTGCTATTAATTAGTCACATAAACCTCAAACTACACAGCTCTACCACAACTACTTGGCTATAGTCACAACTAGAGTTGTGACTATGGCTGTGTGTAGATGTAAGCAAATTCTCTGTGCATGACAATAGTTCTTTTTCTTGTGTTTTGATAGTGTCAATAGAAGTTTGAATTTTGTCACAGGCATTTCTGGCCTTTGACAATGAATGATTTTTGCTTGTAGACTACAGAACTTCAAATATTTCTCACTGGCATCTGCATAATTTTACTTACAGGGGGAACCCAGGAGGTTGTTGTAACCAATTTTGACAAAATTTTGTGGATGTGAAGTATTTACTCGTACCTAAATGCTAGCAAAGATGTGGGATCCACTAATCAGGCATTCTCGAGAAAATCACAAAGTTTTTCTAAAACTATTAATACCTATGCAGAAATCTCATTTGTGTGGTCATGGCATGGCTTGATTAGTTAAGGTGTTTGTGAAGAGTGTTATCTGCAGGTTTGAATCCTCAGTGAGAAATGTTAAAGACTAAATTATATAAGTGTAAAAAAATTATGTTATGCACAATTTTTACATGTTTCTGCTACCTTCACAAATAAATGTATGTGTTGGTTTCTTTAGATTGTTTGTGTTGTGTTCGCTTAGCTGAAAGGAGTGGACCTAAACTTTTGCAACACACCTTAGTATAAGCAGCAATAGCGAGATTGCAGCCGAAGTTTTCATCATGAAAATGTGAACGTCGGTTGTTCATCGCCGCCATCCTGTAAGCCTATAAGTTTGACAATGGCATTTGGAACGTCAGTGGAATTATGCTCGACATTCCAAGCCCCATTGCCAAACTTCTAGGCTTATGGGATGGCGGTGCTGAACATCTGATGTTCACACTTTTGCAATGAAAACTTCGGCCACAACCTCTCTAATATCTTCTATAAAAATTTGTTTGGCATTCTTAATGGTTTATTTATACTGTCCATCATTGGGGTCACTGGAAAAAGAACAGAGAGAATCCTAGCTGTCAACTTTAGTCACTTCCCTTTATACCCACCCGATGAACTCCAGTGACATCGAACCATCCAGGCAGAAAGCATAATCTTCTTTGTCTAGTTTTCATTCCTGGATTAACCCTATCTACCTACTAATATATACAGCATATAATATACAATAGTTTTTGCTGGAAAGAGTACAGATGGTGTTGAATTGTTTATTATAATATCTTCCTATCCTTATATATGAAATATATTATACATATCAATACAATATTACAAGAACTTACATTATATTAAACAATACAAAATAAAAAAAAACTTTTCAATGAGTAAAAACTGTACATAAATTTAATAACAGTAAGATAAATTTTGTTTTACATTTATAATCTCATGCGGAACTCACACTTCATGCAAAGCATGAATGGCATGATTAGTAGGTATTAATAGTTCTATAAAATCTTTAATTGTGATTTTCTCAAGAATGCCTGAATACTTTAGTCTTGTAGCTTTGGTAGAGTTAAAGTATGAGTAAATACTACACACCCACAAAATTTTATTGAAATTGGTGATTACAACCTCCGGGTTCCCCTTGTTAGTCTTATTGAGTAACTTCCAAATCCAATTATCGACGTAGACATTACCAGAAAGTACTGGTTCCTTGATTCTCAATTTTGGTAGAAGGGCTTTCTGGACATTGAGTTATAAGAATTTACAAGCAAAAAACATAAACATTTTCAAATTTATTCTATGTTTGCATATGAGATACACAACTCTATTTCACTGTGATAAAAGAGCTCTTAGTGCCTAAAAGTTAGTGTGTGACAAATATATTTAAACTTTAACCTCTTGTAATATTATTTTTACATGTGTATCGATACCAAAATTAGTACTTTTGTTTTTGGATTCATTTTTTGAATAATTTTAATCCTATTAATTGTCTGCCGTTCGATACATAAATAAGTAAGAAAACTGGCAGCATACCTGCTACGGGATAGAGATTAATGACCTTCATAAAAGTCGTCTTGTCGACCAGGATTGGCACGAAATAATTACAGTACGACGTCGTCTTGTTCTTAGGCCGTTCCGCCTCCGTTTCCACCTCGACCGAGGGACTCGCCACCGTCTCTCTTAGTCTTTCCCTACGAGAAATGAATTTTTCCAGTTCGATTTCTATAAAAAAAAATAAATGATTCCTTTATGACCCGGAAATGTAATGAAATTTAGTACCAAAATTTAATTAATGCAAAAAATATTGTTATTTTCGGCTGTATTCAAATCAAACATTTCATGTTAAATGTATTTTTTGGATTGATTTGTTACTTTGTGATCAATTAAAAATCAAAACTCATTGCGTAATTACTGATCACTTAAGTTTTAAAGTGCAGTATTTGTTGTAATTATGTAAATAAAGTTTATTAATGGTATTTTCTTATTAGAGGAACTTATTTAGGATTTACAAAGGATTTATATAAATCAATAAAGAAATTTCTAACATTTATGATTTCAGATTGGGAAATGATTCTTCAATTACTCATCCGTAAATAATTAATAACTGTATCCAGCTCACTTTCTTTTGGCTATTTGTATATTATACAGTGACTTTAACAGACAGTGGAAACACGAGATGTCTCATTGCCGATTGGTGGACTCGGGTCACGTGGTACGGAGCTGCCATTAAGAGGCAAACTATTCACAGCATTAGTACTGTCTTTGGTGAATTATCGAGTGTTTTTAACTTCTGTATATATTACAATAAATGTAATGTAACGTAAGTGCTTTATTAAGAAATTGATGTTTCTTTCTTATTTATAATCTTTAAAATTTGTTCCAAATATGTAAAACTCTTGGAACGAGTGTCGACTTATTAGAGAGGTTGAGGCGCACGTATTCAGCCTAAAACAAAAACGGCGGACAAACAAGCACCGCCATCTGGCAATTCTAGACAACCGATAATGGCGTTTGCTACATCTAGAATGGCGAGTAGACGATTGGCTCCAGAAATATGGGAGAAGACGTGCCGACGGCACAAGAAAATTAAAAGCCAACGCTCCACAATATTTTGTTTTACTTTTAGCATTCCTAAGAGGAAACTCCTTGCTGGTATGAATAAAACAAAAAAGTCCAAGTAAGGAAGAAGGTATGTATTTGAAATAAAAGGCTCATAACAGTTCTATAATCTAAGAACATTCTAATATAAATTTATCTTATAAACATTCAACAGTTAACTATTTAATTTTAAATCTGAAGGAGAAACAAAGAAGTATCGGGTTGTATTGCACAACCTTATCCGAACTGACATGCATTGAAACAGCCGGAGAAGAAACTACAATCGGATACTAGTGTTGGAACATAGGAAGAAGAATATATCAACAAAATTTTTAAAATGGTCCAATGATACAACAACAAAAGCTTTAAAGTTAAAATTCAGTTGTAGAAACAATGGATATGAAGAATCAATTCAGCACAGTCATCCTTTTTCATCAGTTCAGACATTACAAAGAAAATTACAATTTTTGAAGATAAAACTTGAAATTTTTCAAAAATTTGAAAGAGGCCGTTCTCTAGCATTAGACGAAACAGCCATTACACTGGGCAATAATTTTGATTCTTTGTTATGAAAATATTTTGGAGAAGTAACTTTGCCCAAGAACTCTGGAACTGCCGTTTGCGTTTCAGTATTTATGCTAGCGGGTTTGCGAGCACGTCGGAAGCAAGTTATTTTACTGGGGATTTTGTCAATGGAGCAGTATTTGAGCCCATCATTATGAAAATTTTTCAGAAAACAGAAGAATTATGGCTTGATGTTTTAAGTATTGCATCAGATACAGACGCCTGTGATCAAGGATATTGAGAGTTGTAGCCAGAAGACATTTGGTGACGAAAAGTAAAATCCTTTTAACTACCTTACAACTGCTTGGTTGCTGGATAAAATCGAGAAATGGTTTTATCTAATGACATCCAGGCACCCTTCTAATGCCTTAAATAAACTGGATTCTACAGTTTAGTGAAAAAATAGAGTTTCTTAAGAGTTTTATAGACTTATTTCAGAGTAGAAGTGGCAGTTAACTAGAAGCCGTTACAAACTGGGGTTTTAATTTCAACACAATCAATGTTAGGAGTACTGTACTACATTGCTATTCTTCTTGAAGAGAAGCAATATGATTCTGTACTAACAAGTAGATTCTCCCGAAATTGTCTAGCGAACCTTTTCTCAGTATTGAGAAGCAAGCAAATTGTTCCAAATGCCCCGCACGTAAAAAACAATTTGAAATTAATTTGTGCATCCCAGTTTTAAAAACATCCAATATGTAGTGGCTATGAAGAAGATGAAAGCGAACTTTTACTGAGTTTTTTTAGAAACTTTACAAGAATCAAAAAACCAATATGATAGCATTCAACTCCCTCCAAAGATTCCAGAACCCAAAATGAATTTGAGTTATAGTGAAATTAATTCATTATATTGTTTCAAGCATTCAAAACTTTTTGAATACACGTGAAAACTGTATATTTGCACTTGGATCTAAAGTGCCGATTTACAAAACTTTCACACACTTCATCTTAATTAAATGTTTCAATGATAACACATTCCTTTTACTTTCCCAGCTGTTGTAACAGAACAAAAGTATAGCAATCTGACAAAAAATGACCTCCCAGATTTTTACATTTTTGGACTTACGACACCTTGAAATGTTGAGAAATGCAAAAAAAACTTTAAGAGTTTTTTCTATATGTATGGATATTAGTGCGCACATGTGGCATGATTTTGTTCCCCCTCTTCGAAGCTTAATAACTCTTGTGTTTTTTGTCAAAAATTTCTGTAATTTAGCAGGGAGGTTTGTTTATTAGGGGGAATGATGCTATTAAATTTTGGTGATTAAAGGTCTAGGGGATGGGGAGCTATTGGGAGTTGTGTGCTTCGCGTCCAAAAGGATCATGTAAAGGACACGATTTATCAAACACCTTTTGCAGATATTACAAGACTTTTTAATATTTCAATAAGTGCTTAAGGAGGTAATTACGTAACACCAGATATCGTCTAGATATTGTGAGAGTAACGCAGTGCACACATTTCATTTTTTAAGATATCTTAATATCTTATGGTTTGCCATAATTACCGAACAAATAAATTGTAACCCAAAGCAGGTCTTTAACTTAGACTGAAAGCATTTGTTTTATCTAAACTATCATCAGTCTGCTCAGAAAATTTTGAGGTTAGAGAGTTTTTATCTGTACATTCATTTTACATTAATTAACAAAAAAATTGGCACTTATAAGTATGAGAAATATCTTCATTTCTCACATAAATATAGTCTTACATCAGTGGTGCATAATCCTATGGGTAAAAAGTACAATTACCTGGGGCCCAAACCAATCTTTTATAAGAAAATATCCCAAAATCAACACTATGCATGGGATACCCTAACTCAAATTTATCTGGGTCTCACAAAGCTATAATGCACCACTGACTTAAATTACATCGGAGCCAATCTGCCAAGTAAATTGAGAGTTAAATGCATACACCTTTAAAATACCAAAATTATTTTTGTAAAAAGAAAATTGGAAAGTTATATTTACCTCTTTTCTTTTGTTCCATTATGAGGTTGAACTGTTTTAGGAATTTTAGTTTCTGTAAAAAGAAAAACAATTTTACATTAAATGCATTTTTTAAAATCTCAGTTTTACAATCCATTATTAAATTTACAGATTTCAAAAATGCAAGTTTTGTCTCTGAATAATATATTCTTAATCTCGGATACATTCGTTTCGTGGTTTGAATGAATTAAAACTTGATACATTCCTTAAAGTGTACGTTAAGAAATTTAAAATGCATAAAACAATAAAAATCTATCCTCCTGACGAAGATTTAACATAATTATTTGTAAATTTTAAGAGTTATCGAGATGTATTTTTACAACTTCTTGTGACAAAAACTAATTTTAGATTTAAATTTGTGATAAAGGAATTTTTAAAAACTGTTCTCTCGAGCAATGAGTCAAAAGTATTCGTACTTCAATGGATTTCTTAATTCGCGAGAAGCATTTTTAGATTTAAATATTCTGATTTAATATAACTGAACCGGCAGTTGTTTGGCTTTAATATAGCTATTGAACTTATGGACTTTTATTTTTTGTAATAATTATGAAGTTTAATCATAGAGGAACTATAATTCTTTTATAATTAAACTTCGTACTTACTCCTTGTAGAAGAACTCTATTAGTCTACAAATGAATAAATTGGGTTTATTCGCATCTATATGACGTAAAACAGGACGCTCCTTTCATGTAAATTATTTAAAGTCATTCATAATACAGTTTTCTCTGGTAATGTATATATAAACATCACTTCTAGAAGAAATAAATATAATTTAAATAAATAAAATAAATTACCTTTGGTGAAAAATCAAGAGGAAGTGGTGGCCCTTTTAAAATAATATGTAAAAAGTTGTATTTTTTCCCTTCTTCGATGTCGCTATCTTCATCACTATGATCGTAATTCTTATTCTTCATTTTCCATTCTTCCAAATCCAATTTACTTATAATCCTAGAAGGTTGTTCGTGTAATTGATAATTGTCTGTATTTTGTACACAGTTTGTTAGAGGAGTTTCCATTCTTTTTACAAAATTTGTCAATTCCAAAGGTTGCGCCTTCTTCTCTAAATTATTTGAGTTCACATCTTTACTCAAATCTTGTATTTGTTCATCTGCTTGTAGTTTGTCTTGTGAATTATACACTTTATCAAAATTTAAGGTGTCATGATAATTTTTTTGATAGGGCGTACTCAAACCATTTTTATCGAAAACTGCAAAATTAGAACTATTAGTGTTGTTATTTATGAGGTGTTTTGCATTCTTAACCTTTTTGTATTGAGATAGATTAATGCCGTCGCCGGACAAGTCGGTAACTTTGTTCTGTAACAAAAAAACAAGACAAAAAATTAGTCTCGAGTTTTGTGTCAACTTTCTTTTCAATTAAAATACATTGCAGACCAAATTTAACGTGGAAAACAAGATCTGGTTGCATTGTAAAGACACATTTACACTAGAATTGTCGTCGGTTCAAATCATATAACTATTTTCCAAAGGATTGATGGTAAAAATAAAAATCATATACACTCACATAATCAAATGGTAAGAGCATTGACTGATAAGCCATAGTGTCTTATCTGCAAACAAAAATTCAAGTTGTAGTTTTCTTATTTGTTAGTATGTGAAACTATTATACATTGAAGAATTTCTTTCATTGACTATGGCTTTATTTATATCTTCACCAGTCGGCTGATCTCGTAAAAGCAGCAGTAAGTGCTGCTTTTACGAGATCAGCCGACATTCCAATGATAAGTTTGATGAACTGAAACCATTCTCAAGCCTCTCTTGTCTATTATTGTTGTTGATGTCGGGTTCACCTGTTTCAAGCAGCATTTCTGACTTGTGATATGAATCTACATTATACTATATCAAGCTTGTAAGACATACAACTTGAGAGTCAATCTTGCACATTGTATCAAGCTGTTCTATGTTGAGTCTACAGTGTGTTATAAATAAACAATTTTATTACTTTTCTTATTGAAATACAAAGATACTAACCTCTAGTTGTTCCGGATAATTATTTTCTATTTTCTTGAAATTCGAAATATCCGAATAACCGAAGTGACTAGTATTTTGTTCGCTTTCCAATTTCGGCCGAACTGTCAAATTCAATAAGGCAGTATGGCTTCCAGACGACATAGAAGATTTACTTTCCTGATTTTGAAGGCTGTCATTTGTATTCAAATCTCTTCTTTTATCTTAATATAAAAATATATGTTTAATTATATCTTACAAATAAGAAAAATCATTATAAACGAATGGAATTAAAACAGTTTAAAATTAAGTAACAAAATAGAATTGTTATTCAGAAATTGTTGTTTGTTATAAGAATTCTGTTTATGTTCTTGACGAATAAACAAAATAATTACATCTTTTTCTTGTTTTACAGATTTACAACAATTTTCTTGGAGATTTATACTTAAAGAAAACATCCTGCCTCTCAGAGATTGTCTTAATATGTTACATAATGCATGCTTTTACGTATTTCAATCTATTTATTGGAAGAGTTTTTCACTATTTAGAGGAGTGCAGGAATTTTCCGAGACATTTTGTATTGAATCGTGTGTATAAGTAGTGCATTCTCAAATTTTTGCAAGTTGTTTCCAAGAATGGCCCATTATATTACTTCAAGAATTAAATGTACTTAAATACAAAAACCATTAACGAGGAAAAAAAAATGCTACCATTTTAAATTACCATAATTATTATCCGAGAAGTATGTGACGTACACTGCTCACTGTCCAAATTTCGTCTCTCATCTACAGTTAAATATCTTATAGTCTACTACCTCTAGGAAGAGCCATAAATGAAAATGGTGACTCTGCAACGGAGAAGGCATTTCATGTTTTGCAGTTTGTAAATTCGGTATCACTTGTCATCGTGCAATGAAAATAATTTGCCAGGAACTATAGAATTGTGGCTGCCGTGTGAGGAGCGATGACAGATATGCCATAGCAAGCATAGGAAGAATTAGAGTATCAGTCAAAATGCATGCCGTGGGACACGAGATGCAGGAATTGAGAAATTGTTATGGGCAGATGTGAAACTTGGGCATTTTTCAATGTTCTAATGTACGTTACGATGTTTTAGGATAATAATTAATACAATTACAATTTAAAATCGCAGCATTCATTTTAAGAGAACCTGTATATCATAACAAACCATTATATAACAGCAAAGGCTCCATATTCACATTTTGAATATACACAGTTTTGTATTTGCAATCATTTTTCATATTTCTGATAGCAAAATTTGGAGAAAGATTAAGGAAAATAATGACAATAAATAAGAAAAGACAATTAAATGATTTTTAATATACACCGTTGACATAAAAATTAGTGTGCTGCGAAACTTGGCATGATGATAAGTTTCAAGCAGATACGGAAATGATTCGAGTTATAGCGTGAGGCTCATTGCGTAATGTCAAAGAGGGTGTTAAACTGCGATCCCCTTGGCCTATAAAAAAGTACGCAAAGGCATCCTATCTGTAGTTTACCTGTTGCAGACGATGCAGGATCATTAGAGATACCTTTGTGTTGCAATCAATGATCATACGAACAACTAAACAAGTTTGAGAGGGGAAGGATCACTGAGTTGAGAAAAGTAGGATGGTCATCTCACCATATAGCCTGTAACCTAGGCTGTTCTGACAATACTGAAAAGGTATTGGAACCAGTGGACAAGAGAGAGCTCGACTACAGGCTCAGGCCCAGCAGTAAACACTGTCACTGCTGATTGATGTGATTTTGCATCATTTGTACACTGGAAATTTTTGGTAAATCCATGTTATTTTTATTTTTGGTCATTATTTATTACTATTTGAAAGTGTAAGAAACATTTTATAGATTATATTTTATTTCTTGGTTTCATACTTCACGACTGTAAAGATTTATATACTCACACACAATGCCAAATACAGTATAAGGAGAAAAATGTACCTTACTGTCTTTCAGCATTAAATTAATGCCAAAAGACAGTATGTTTTTCTTCATATATTCATATTTTCTTGAGATGTATTTAATTATAATAGTGTCTCATCGTTTTTTTCCTCAAATAGGTGTCACTATTTCATAAATATTGCTCAAAATGAAAAATTTTCTATTCTTAATCTGTGTATAATGATGATGTAATTTAAGAAAAACAAAATTGGCATATTTCGTGCATCTTTTCTTTAAATGTCAGTAATGAAAGTGTTAAGTTATCCAAAAACACATCTATACTTTATCAAATACAAGTTATGTAGCTGTGTTTAATGTTATTATTTCCAGTTTATAATGTTTTATGAAGGACATTTTGATTATCTGTTAATGGATGACAATATTTTCTTTGATTATGATGCTAAATGACTTGACAAATTGTTTTGGTTAAGATGACAAAATCTGAAGTTGAAAGGATACAAAAGTTATTAACTACCCTTTGATAAGTTTGGCTCACAATACATAAATTAATTGGTTTCACTTCTAGGGAATCCCTGGTTATTAATTAATTTGATTTTATTTACTAATCACTTGTAGATAGATGATTTCATTGACTATCAAGGACACTTCTACATCTCTTCTATTGTATTCTTTGAGTTTTTTTCCAATAGAACATTTACTGGCAGCATTGTTGTGGATAAAACTGCTTTATGACCTTGTAATCTGATTCACTGCTACAAGTGACTCTCCTGAACTTAATTACATTTAAGAACTGCTAGTGGATAAGGTGTTGTATTAGCAACCACTACAATATATATAAATAGAAAACTGTAGAGTAATAAAACATGTGAGTACAAAAACACAGCTCAATAAATTTTGAAGTATTATTAAAATAACTGTCCAGAAACTGACCGAAAGAAATTTTTATTACGCAAACTGTCTATCGGTGTTACAGAAGATTTATTTTGCAAGTACTTATAACTGTCCTCTTCGGGCACATTCGCAGAGAACAATGTTTGAATTCAAATATGAAACATTTTCAAATTGTTTCTCGTGCACAAGCACGGAACTTAAATGACAATTCCGTGCCTTTTGATGATACAAGAGGAATGATAGCTGAGTTTGTTGTCTTTTCCATGTTTTCTAGACTTCGATAACATAAAGAAATGCTTCTTTGCAGTTTCCATGAAAGCAATAAATTATGAGAAACAGTTTGAAAATGTTCTATTTCTTAAATTCAAACGTTCTGATCTCTATAAATGATATTGCCTGAAGAGGACAGTTATATACTGTTGAAAATACTAGCAAAATAAATCTTTTTCATTAACACCTATAGATGGTTATGTGACAGCTTTCTGTATTAGTATTTTATGTATTTTGTATATTGTAAAGTTTTATTTCTTTGAATTGTCTTTCTAATCAAACAAGATTGCATTTAATTCAATTTAATGTCGCAACGAATATTTTCAGAGGGATCAGATTAGAATGAAAAGCATAATTTAAAATAATTTTACCTGACAATTCCTTTGAGAAAGATATAGGAGAAGAATTGTTTTCTATTCTGGAAATTTTCATTTTATCTAATTCTTGTTCTTTAGGCTTTGACAAATCTTTAGTTTCTGCCCATAATCTTTGTTCTCTTTTCAATCTGATAATGTCATTAAGAAGAAAATTAGAATTAACCAAAATAAAATAAGCTTGCCGTTCGGATATTTACCTTTCTTGTTCGAGTAAAACATTAGGAGACGAAAGCCCCATATGCGGAGTGATTAATTCCGAAGGATAAGTACCGGCGTGATAAAATGCCGTGTGAGGATGAGGAATGAGGTTCGGTGCCGAAGGAAAGTGCATCATCGGTGTTCTCAGAAGACCGTATCTTTCTAAGTAAAACGCATCTTCTAGCCTACATAAAAATAGTAAACCACATGACATACATATATATTTATTATAATTCCTGTTAAATTACGAGATCTTTACACTTCCTTCAATTAGTTAAACTACAATTTAATTTACCTGTAAGTATGAGAAGAGACTTGTGGCGATGATATAAAATTTGTAGGATATGCATACGGAGTGTCATATAATGAAAACTGCGAAGAGACGTGTTGTCTCTCTTCCATTAACCTATACGGTTGAAACCCTCTACCCGAAGAAGCATTCTCGGTCGTCGTCGACGACGAAGACGAAGGTACAGACATCGACGTCCTATATTATTAATACACATAAATTTATTTATGTTATTAATATTATAAAAATAATTACTAAAGAAAGGCCTATATTGAGAAAATCAAGTAAACACAATATTCTTATAAATGTACAGTGAGGTCTACTTCATTCTCTGACACAGAAATTATTAGAAGTACAGGTATGTGCTGTTAAGGATTTTCCATTTAATAACAGACCATGTATACAATGGAAGTCCTATACGATTATAATGGAGCCAAAACATTTGTAGCAGCAGTAAACTGCTACAAATGTTTTGGCTCCTTTAGGACTATTACATAGCATTACCGTACAAACAAAACTACAGTGCAGCCAGTCGTAAAAGTACATAAGTTGTGTCCAAGAAAGTTTATGGAATGAAATATTTTCGGAAAATTTCCAAACAACAAACACTACACTTTATTGCATCATTACGATTACAGTTTTACAGTAAATTAAACCTGTTTTAAATATCAAAACATAAAATAGATACAGTATGTCATGTTTAGATATATAAATACATATCACAGTGTTACATATAGCCTCTGAATCTTCTTGAAACCTTTTAACCGATGCGATATGCTCAAAGTCCTGGTGAGGGAGCCGAAAACGCTTACAAACTTTGAGCATACCGCACCGGTTAAAAGGTTTCAAGAAGATTCAGTGGTTTTACCCAGGTGTGTATAGGTGGATTGTTACATATAGCCTGTATGAGTGGTAGATTATACTACATGATGCTTGTTTAATGATAGATTTCGTAGAGTGTATCCCCATTGTCAAGCAGTACATGCCCATTGATACAATTATAAATGTGGTTAAAGCAACTCTAAGCATGAAGCTGGGTTTGCATTGTTTACATACAAACGAAATGAACAATAATTAAAGCAAAATGTTTGCTTCATGCTATGCGACCCAAACTGAGTTAGAATGCAATTGGTCAAAAAAGATTTCAAAATATCAGTCGTGCAAAGTCAATTGGTCGAACAAACAGAAGTTTGGGAAAAGTCGAGACATTTTCGACTCGTAAAGAACCGGTCAAATGATCGTCAAAAGGGGACGAACAGGCAGTTCGTATCTACTTTGTAGTGGCTTGTATTCCAATGTAAACCTAGCATTAATAAAAATGCTGTTTATCATTATAATTTTTCATTAATTTCATTCTTCTAATTGTTTATTAGAAGCAATTTCATTTGACAACTCATCATGAATGATGTTAATATGAATGTGCTTTTGACCAATAAACACAGAATTCACACTTCAAATTATTTTAACGACAGTTTAGAGTTTAAATTATTAATAATGAATGATAAGGCAATTTAATTAAGTAAATTATCCCTTAACGACGACCGTTATATTCCAAGCATTCTCCAAAGATTCTGTATCCCTGTAATGTATTAATTATGGAGAGGCAGGATCTTTTGGTTTTGTATTCCTTGTATTCGCTTTTTGTAGAAGAGTTAATCTGTTTAATAACGTTATCTCTCTTTCACACTACACAAGTATCATCTTGTATTGCAAAGCAGGTTAGTGCCATTGTAAATTTTTGTACTGTTTCTAAACTTCCTGAACGTTTATCCTACAAAGAAAGTGCTAAGACCCAGGAGACATTTTTAGCCAATATCCTATTAATACCTGACTGAAACATTTTGTCTGGAGGACGTCTACCATAGCATACGTTTCTTTAAAAGACCAGTTCATTTTCATTGCCTCTAGCCAATCTTACATAAAGAGATCTCGATACTTCAAAGTGTGTAAATTTAGTGTCATCGAGCTTTCTTTTTTTGAGAACCGTAGCCATCGGTACGTCATTGGAACCAAACTTGTCGACGAAATTACTTATAACAGGTCATACTCGAGCTCGGCTGTGACATTCTTAATTCTATTTAGTTCCAAACTTATAAGCAACAGGAAACCCAACTAGTACAGTTGTTTATCTCCGTCTAGAGCTGGCTCCGATTAGTGTCAAAGCTGTACGAAGTGTAAAATGTGACCAAACTTGACCATCTCGGTACTAATTTATTGTCTGTTTTAAATTTTCCAAAGTGTCCTGTGCCAATAGGAATGCAAGTAATTTTTTCCCGGTGCGAGAGGCTATCAATTAGCAGTAATTTTATGTCTTCTCTTTATCTTTAGCTCTCTTATTGCTTCCTAGTGACAGCAGTAGCATTTTCTAAAAACTTTTCGTTTCAAGAATGGCAGTTTGATAGGATTTAGTCGAGGAACTTCCCTACGGGGTGTTAAACTAAAAGTAAAACTTCCAGATAGTTGGTACTTGTTTGTTAAAGATAATTTTTGTATTTTAAAATGTAAATAATATTCTCATCTCATCAATCATATGTGATTGTATAATATTCTCATCTCATCAATCATATGTGATTGTACAGAACAGATAAGTGAAAAGTTAAACCATCTGAAAGCACTGTTTAAAATACAAGTTAATGCTTTCGGATTAATTACTCGTAAAATATACATTGCCTTTTATAAATGCATGATGCTAATGTCCCCTACTGGACTTTTACATGGAGCCATTCAAATGTTTTATCGATTAATGCTAAGTTAGTTTTAAAAATTAATCACCGTTCTCTGAAAAAATTCAATCACAAGTTAAAAATCCTTTATAAAATTAATAATAATAATAATAATAATAATAATAATAATAATCACATAAATGATAATAAAATTACGTATCATAAAAATGTTTAAATTAAAGCAAATAATGCGTGACTAAAAACATAATAAGTTGCCATTCCATTTTTAAAATACCATTCTACTAATGTTTACCCGAAGAACGCTATTAAACGAGGGTCGAAAACATTCATTTAAGTTTCGATTAAACGAATTTCACTGAAAGTTAAAGGTGTTGTTTAAATTAAATTAGATCTCTGCTTAACTAGTAAAAAGTCAGGACAGAAATCTACCGGTTTTGATCCCAAGAATAGCAATATGGCATACGATCTTTTATTTTATTTCCGTTGCACGGAACAGTCTATATAAGTAGATTACAAATAATGATATTACATTTAAGCAATAGATTTTTTTAAAGCCGAAAATCTGGATTTTTATAATTTTGAATTGAATTTCGGTTTTAAGTATGTTTACTGAAATTATCGGATTTTTATCGGAACAAGATAACGAATACAAATATTGCCTAACCCGAAATTATTTTTATTTCTTTTGTTAAATATAAATCGAAGAATATTTATATTATCGATAAAATATATTCTTTCCTTCCCGACTGTTTATAATTACCGGCAATCCTCAACTTTATGGATCCCCGATATAACTGATTTTGGGAATGGTGGAGTGAAAGGCATCTGTAAGAGATTTCTTGTAATATAACAAAATAAATGATTTATGCTATTTTATTCATTTGATTTTTCATTTTGGACTTTTTCCATCCCTGGAGTGCTAAGAGTGCCTTTTTTAAATTCTACCCATCGTGGATTCGGCCGAGCCTGCAATGGAGGTGACCAGGCTGCAAGAGGCAGAGTCCAACCCGTCTGATACAGAACCCCGAGAAATTCTTGCGGTTTTTCGACCACCTGGGTCCCCCAGAGTGGTAGACTGATGCAGTAACTGCCATCCAGTCTAAATGCACTCCTTAAATTTAAAAAGCATCCTTTATTTTGCAATTTTTATAATAATTAATGCAGAAATATGGAGTCCTTCAAAATGAACGCTACCATAATTATGTTAATTATTACACAAGAAGTATGCAATGCACACTGATCAATAGAGTAACCATCCAAGCTTTGTCCTTGACTGCATTCAAATGTCTCGTCGTCTACCACCTCTAGGAAGTGCCGTAAACAAAAACGGTGATTCTGCAACAAAAAAGGTGTTTCGTATTCTGTGGCTTGCAAAGTCGGAATTACTCGTCATCGTGCAATGCGAGTAATCTGTAGGGCCATAGAATAGCAACTGCTTTGGGAGGAGTGACAACAAATATGCTGCAGCAAAAATTTAAGTATTTGGTTGGATGCAGGCCATGTGACGCAAGGTGCACACATCAAGAAATAGTAATAGTGAATGTGAAACTTGGATGGTTTTCCAATGTTTTAACAGATGTTCTCAAATAATAATTAACAATGCTACCATTTTAAATTCTTGTAATTTTCTTTTTGGAAGACCCTGTATTGCATGCTATACTTTTAATTTTTTGTTTACAATTAGAGAAGTTCAATCATTTTAATGAGGCAGATGTTATGAAAGATGCTTAAAATAAAATTGTATGTCAATACAATTTATAAAATTAATACCTATAAAATTTACATGCAAACATTGTACATGAATTTCATAAATTATAAAGAAATATTTCATTCGTAAAACAAAATTACAACGCCGATATGAAACAAATTACTGTATAATACATAGAGTGTATGAAAAGTTACCGTACATTAGAAAAGGTTTAAGGGAAGTCTTATGCATAATACTGCAATTTCTCCTACGGCAAATGCCAGATATGTTCTCCAGAGACCCCAAAATCCAGGGAGAGATGCCCAGAGATGTAGCAGCAGATTCCATGTGAATTATGCAATCGGCAAAGAAGTCTTCCAATGCCATAGTCCAAAAATCAGAATGTTTGCGAGTGAGTGGTAATGCTGTCTACTGCAAAGTGGAAACACAGGACGGATCTCTTATGCAATGCCATACGTATAACTTTAATGCTATCGTACATCCCACATTTCCACTTGGTGGTAACCGTACATGGCATTATCACTTGCTCACGGATATTAACTTTTTGGACACCCAGTATAAACAAGATTCTGTAAATATGCAGACAATTCTAATGCCGCACAAATTACAGAATAATTTTATATTGTCTTCGCTAGTACTTCCTAAAAGTCAGTTCAAAATCTTGAAAAACATATCTCGGTTAACTATTTCAAGCTAATTTTATTATTATTATTATTCAGGATTTAGTTGCTTTTTATGAAGTGGCAAATCACAAATAATAGCATGACGCTGTTCTGAATCAGTTGTAACAACTCTTAGAATATATCTTGCGAGCCAACTTGTATATCTAATCATTTATTTGCTATATAATTGATAATTCAGTAATTTTCCTTCAAGTCTATGAAGAGATATCCAGTTACATCACATAATAAATTTCACAATATTACTATTGTTTTGCAATTGTTTTTGTTCAATTTCACTTTTAGTTCATTGCATAATCATAACTTATATCTGTTAATTGATTTTATCAAAATAAAGCATAAATAATTCAACAACAGAAGGTAACTCTTGACATTTTAACAATAAAAAGAGAATTATCTATCATTTAGAATAATAATTCTTCATTTCATATACTGACAATGGGTGCAACTAGGTTCTCTTTCGTCAGGAGCAAACTAAGATCCTGGCACCCTCTCTCTGGTTCTAAAGGTTTGCAATATTGACCCCACATATCGAGCCAATCTTCACCACTGCTAGTCCACCGGCACAAGGTAACAGTGTGCCAAGAGAAAAAGGCAAGTAGTTAAGCAACCTTTCTCCTCGGTTCAAGCCTGGTTACTTGGCGTCAATGAATTATCATACATAATTTCTTTTTCAGATAATTACACACCGTCTCTTCTTGATGCCCTCTTTATCTGGCACTTGGGCCATGCCTCACCTGCTGCACTCTGCTGATAATAGTTAACAATAATTTTATCAAAATAATAATAGAATCTATAGCATCTAAATCTAAGAAAAACCATATTGAACATGAACTATAAGCAAATGATTTATAAAAAGAATCACATAATGCTTGTAAATGGGATTAAATCCTGCTTTGCATTTTAGCTATTCATAGTTTTTTTTAATATTTTATGTCAATGCTACGTGAACAAGAAACTTCAAGTCATTGAATTATAAGCATTTAAATACATTTTTAGAAATAAAATATGGTTTAAATGGTAAATGATTGTGTAATGTAGTAATTTAGTATTTTAGGGTATATTTTAATGGGTTTTCTTGATTGTTTGTCGTATTGGGGTCGGCAAATATCCTTCTCAAGACATCACCTGCGTTTCAAGTAAATAAATAATTAAATAACTTAATTTTAAATGAAAAAACAAAGCAAGATTTTAGATTCAAAAGATAAAGACTAACTTGCACTTCAGTCTTTATCTTTCCTATTGTAAATATATTTTGTATAAATATATAACATTGATTTTTTTATTGAAATCAATTAATGTCTCTCTTTATTTACTGTAGAAATACATGAAAACGCAGCTGACAGTTAAATAAATAAATCGTAGTCATCGATTTCCTCGGATAAATTATTTTACAGGCCAAATATAAAATGTTTATCGTGAATTATTACTCGAATTAATGAATAAAATCCACGATAATTCTCTAGTTTTCATATACATTACTCCCTAACAATCTGCCGTATTCTTGGGTCACGATAAGACTAATTAGTCATATTATAGCCCAATAATACAGCAGATCATTTGGTATTAATTAAAAATTGGGTTTGTGGATTTATTGATTATATATGTATATTATTCTTTATATAAATTTACACCATTGTTAACGTTCCTGAAATTTAAATGTCAAATTTATTGTGAAGTGCATGACTCGCATTTTATTTACTTAACTGTTTAATTGAAAATGAGATGTATCATCATATTTTATAGTAAGAGTATAAATATATCATTATATTTTTCAATAATGAGAGAAACCATGAATATACACTTTTATAATATTCATTAATATGTGACTTTTAAACATAAAAATTCAAAAATCGTAGATATTAAATTTTTCGTCTTGGAGTTGCCTAAAAAAATGATTGAAAATGTCTATTTTCTTAAACTTTTTTTATATCAATAAAATGAAGGTCGCTTCTGTTTGCTAACAAATAACATTTGAGAATTACGAAAATTTAATAAGTCAAGGAAAAAATTCCCTCTGGTAAGTATGATAAATGGTCTTTCTTGCAATTTATGTATCATTTATTATACTTATAGAGTCGAAGAATAGAACTATACAACTCAATCTATAAAATTACATTGCCGAGCTGTTCTTTCTGGAAAATTTAGTTAAATATTTACTTTTAATTTAATATTTTTTTTTTTTACTGTAAATATTTGAGACATTTCTGTTAGTAGCCAACGCTCGATTCACCTGCTTTAATAGGAATTAATATTTTTAAATTTTTGAAACATTAATTATCTCTTATAAGGAATCAAAAGCTATTAAATTTTATGTTGATATAGGACATTGATATGTATTTTGCTTCTCGTGGGTTCCTGTTATTCTAGGTGGCCTTGAAAAATGCTACGATCGAGACGACTGCATCTTACAGTCGTCAACAATTTTTGATTTATTCAGATAAAGAAATATTAATAAAAATAATTTCAATTTATATTTTTAATGTCAATAATGACATAAGTTAATGATTACTGGCAATATCTCATGCTTCAAAAATCCTTCTGTCATGATTTATATATTAAAATGCATCCTTAAATTTGTTATATTCATTAAAAATTTTCAGCAAAAGTATGTATGTACTAACTTATTATGTAAATAATATATTTGAGTAGACATAATATGGTACATTTTTTCGACTTACACATGGAAAATCAATATACATAAAACTCAAATTATGTACAAATGTTACGTAAAGGGTTTGCATAACTATACTATTTACCTTATCTGCTACAAATTCGGCATGAATATTCTTCGACACCTTAGAAAAATACTGTGGGAGTCCATACCCCAACTGTCCCTAAAGTCCACCCCTCTCAAAAAGTCCAAGCAATGCCAGGCACACGCAGCTAGTAGTTTGATAAAAACAATAATGATACACAAACACTTTAATAGGGAAAACAGACATTTTCAACCGTCTTAAGTGTCGTTTTGCTGTCAGATTTTTGGTTCTAGTGTGTTTATTATAACTTTATTTATATAAATTTTCAAATACTGATGAAATATACATTTTAAATTTAATAATGTGTATGTTTTTATATATTTTATATAATATTATATTACTTAATAAAATAATACTCTGTTTCCATTTTCTTTCCTTATTTGTAACAGTTTCTCATTTTATTTCTTGCTTATTAATTATCAAAATAGTTTATAAGAATTTTACAGGATTTACAACTTAAAATATATAATTGATTACTGATATTTTAATTAATATCTGAGAAGTACGCGATGTACACCAATCGACAGAATAGCCATCTACGTTTCGTCTCCCATCTGCATTCGAGCATCTTGTTGTCTACTACTCAACTATCTCTGGGAAGGACCGTAAACTAAAACGGCAACTCCACAATAGAGAAGGCAATTTGTGTTCTGCAGTTCGCGAAGCTGGAATCACTTGTCATTGTGAAAAATTAATGCAGTAGTTAGAATAGGAAGAATTTGAATATTGGTCAGATGCTAAGGAATTTGGTTAGTTCGAAATACAGATACTTTGAAGTGAAAATTCTGTTGAACTATGATACGCATACATTAATTTATTCATTTAGATTGAAGTTTTTTCACGCTATAAGAGAACAACAAACCAAGAATGTCTCTAATCTAATCAATATGGCTTTGCTTTTAAGTAACACATTTTTGGGTGTCACCTTACATACAGACTACCCCTTTTTTTTTCTTATTTCATAAAATACAGCTGGTTTTTGGGATTGCAAGATTGGGCTATGAGTAGCAGATTGAGATATTTGTAGGACTCTAAGCTACTACTTTTTGGCAACTTTACAAATAATTTTGAGGAATTCCACTTTAGTTTTTATCAAACCTATCTGGCGACCTGTGAGGTTCTCACCAGACACATTATATTTACCTGCACTTTATTTATATTATTGTTATTGCTATTTTTGTTAATTAATAATTAATAATATTCTGTATAAGTAGCTGTATTCCATTTGCTTAATAAATTACATCAGTTATGTGGCATTTGGCATATCGTACAGAGATATGTAAATCTCAGATAATTCGAAATTTGAAGTCACAAATATTTTCTCCCTCAAATTTCAAATTAATGAGGATTTCCTGTTTTCTTTTTAAACATAACAAAATGACCAAAAAGAAAAAAACTAAAGAACATATTGTAGTTTCTCTTTGTTATTTTTAAAACCGTAAATCAATTGTTTATTGCAATTTAATAGTTTAGTAATGTTCATATAATAACACTAAATTAATAAATAAAAAAGTTTTTATTACATACATAATGTGAGCAGATGACGTTAATTCTTTGGTCCCAATAAAGCGTTCTTCCCATTTTCCCGAATACAACGGATGATTAAATGAACCATACTTTCCTCTTAATGAATCTGGCAACTGATTGTTGTTTGTTGTAGCTAGAGAAAATGCAGACGAATCTATTCCCTTAAAAAAAAAAAAAAATACAATAACAATAAACAATTAAATTTATGACACAAGTTAATTGCAGATATAAAATTTACTGGCTTTTTAGTTTTATTTTTAAGGCAATATCATCAATGATTAAAATATCATAAAACTCTTTATATCTATTTAAAAAACAAATGTAAAAATTACCTTTTTGCTTCCTCCATTATGGTACGGAAGTGAAGTGGAAGTGACAGAAGAAGAAGAGTTGTTAGAAAAAGTACCTTGCTGACTGTTTAAGTACATTTGAGGCATTACGGCAGGTTGATTTACAACAGAATTTGTCGAGAGAAGACCGTTTTCTAAATGAGATATTTATAAAAAAAATTTTAAACATTCTTAAGTCATCAAACTTTAAATTAAATTTATATTATTGGAAAATAATTTTTATTCTTTTAAAAATCATCTAATCGGCTCGATTTTTTAAATGAGACATTCATTTTAAACTACACAACCGTGGTTTCATCTAGACCCTTATTGTGGCTCCTGTATACTTGTACATACTACTTACGCATATGTAATATTTTTGTAAGTTTTTCTGGCTATTAAGTAGTGTAACATACACAGGGATCATAAGTGTAACTCGCAATTTAACCTTGAACAGGTACATTAATAACGTTAAAGGAGTTAAACGATTGTTTACCCGGTCAGTCATAAAGTATCGGTAAGGTAAAGCAACAGTAACATTTACTGTAGAATAATGTTAACTGTAGCATTTTTACTACATATATAATATAAGTAAATGATGCAGCTCTACTCTAGACATTCCAATAGAGGATTAGACTCTTGAGTATTTCTGGTAGACAACATATGGTTCCTATTGTGGCAAGGTTTGGCCACCCTCTGCTACATAAAATAATTAAAAACATCCTTTTGAGTAATTTCTTATGTTGATTTTATAAATCCTTTTTCTACAGATAATGCTTGTATTATAATTGAATTATGATAAAATCAACAGAAAAGTATAATTTTCAAACATTTTATTATTAATTCTAGGAGAGCGTCTCATTGTCGAGTAGCTAAGCAAGCAAACCAATGACATAAATCATTTCGTACGAAACAAACTACATCATTGGCTTGCTTACTCGGCTGCTCGACAAGGAAACGAATGCGTCCCAGGTTAAATAGACAATAAGAAGCACTTTTTTCATTTGGAAAAATAATCTTAAATCTAGTAATAAGAAGTAAACTCACTGTGTATGGCGTTACAAAACAGCGCATTTACTTCTTATTACTATCATTACTTGGCATGAATAGTATACCAGACTATATTAATCTTAATTTGTGTTTGGTCCCTCGATGTCTTAAATCTTAAATCTACTTAAAACATTGTAATAAGTATCACAAAACAATTTAATTTTAAAAAGATCCTTCCGAATAAATGTTAAGAGTATTCGAGAATTAAATATTTGCACGATAAATATGTGTGAATATAGTCAATGTGTGCCATCTATTGTATATTCTTACCTGTAGAAGGTGGTTCTCCCGCCTGTTTGGCTAATTTCCGAAGAGCCGCAGCAAAACTTGATGTCTGATGAGAATTGAGCATAGGATTATTGTACGGAGACATCACGGCGCTTGGCTGATGGGCAACTTGAAGCGGTGATATCGGAGCCATCGTCCGAGTGGAAGGTTTGTGAGAGTTGAATGACTGCATTGCTAGAGATGTTGATGGAGGTAATAATGATTTACATCCATGGGGGAATCCTGCAAAATAAAAACAAATTCTTTTAATAACCACACATAATTTAATATTAAAAATTCTTTTGGAATATAGTGATAAAATTAATAAAATATTTGTATTTTAACACGAAAACGGCACTCATAACAAACAACGTACATTATCTTGTTCATAATTTTATTTTTACTTTGTATAAACATTATAAGTAATTATGATTCTAGGTTTCATAAATCTAAATACAGATGCCCTTGATTAATGAATTTCAGATTTAACAGACAATAATCTTTGTCCTAAAGGTTAACCTTTCTTTAATTTACATATAGAACAAACTAAAAGACAAGTGAATGCATGTAAATTACTCAATGTATATATTTTATTCATACTTATATATTATAACAGCGTTTTAATACATTCCGCACATTGTAAATTTGTTATTAACAGCCTTTCAGCAACAGCAAATGCCAGTTCTCCTTAATTACTTCGTTAAATCAAGATCCTACTGCAGCAGTGCCCACAGACTATAAAAAAGGGGGGGACATGAGCTATAAAAATGGACATGCAAGGACCTTCAAACTACGATTTGACGTCAGATCGGCTTCCACTCAGGGCTAACTTGGCCTCAAAAGCAAAGAATGGAGTTTTGGTCAACATACGACGAAGTTACATAGGTCGGTGGACAAATATCGTTCATTGGTTTGTTTTATATTCGCAGAATAGGTTAGACATCACTAATTTTCTGTTATTTGGGACCCCCTTAGAAATTAGGAAAAAGATAACTAAGACAAAAACAAAGCATGTACCCCAATGTACGGGCGTTCCTGCCCTACTGCGTACGTATACAATAATTACAAAAATAAAACTAGATTTAGAAAAATCATTAATTTTGCAAGTGAATATGCCAGGCATCCATTTTAAAACTCACCAACAGTACAGAATGCTTCCCTCGAGTGTCTCTAGTTTTAAACTATTCTGTAAAATCCATTCATTCGGACATGTTGGTTCATACTCGAAGTTTCACACATGTACCCTTGAAAGGGCCACTGCGGCCACACGGTGGCAATTTGAAGCTCTGATGCTACGTGGTCTAGATTGCCGGGGCCCAATTTCTCGGTCTGCCCGATCATGCGATATTGTATCTTTGAACTTTTTCTTTTTGGATACATCAAGGATTGTGTGTATGTTACAAATGTGCCAGATGTAAGTGTTCAGCACACAACAACCTGGAATGTCATTAAGAACATAACTCCTGACATGCTGGTTATATTAGAATGCAACACGCATCCTAATGAAGTTCCCACATTGGGAGCATATTCCCTAGTCATAACTAACTTTTTCAGATGCACTTTCTATTACCATAATCTACAGTACTACAGATGCATTTCTTTCCTCAAAATTAATCCACACAACTAGGGACATCAAGGGAACAACCTATATATTACCAAATCAAAAAATTTTAATCCTCCATTACCATAGATATGTGTACAGTCTTATCATAATATACGTTAAATGCCAAAAATTTTAATGTTTAGTACTCACATAACAATACATTTTGTTCCAAATTGAAACAAATCAACGAATATTATATTTGAAAATAAATACTGTAAAGTCTATTAAACTAATTACATTCAGACAAAAATTCAATTGCCATTTTTTTTAGTTTCTTAAACACAATTATAACTGCCTGACACAATCAATTGCCTCGGGATCTAAATAATTACAAGGAACGCTCGACGCCGGAAACGCAGACCCATTCCGCCCGAGGCCGAGAAGTACTCATTCTGCCACGTCTTTAAAACACTTTTCAGCCTACAACCGGCACGGGGTAAACGATATCCGATGACACCGTCGAGCTGGTCGCCAAAAAAATCAACGTGGCCAGATTTACCCCGAAAACTGCCGAGAAAAAAGTGTTATGGAACGAATAACAATCGCCAATTTGTCAAGATAATGGCACATTTGTAAGCGACCCGCCGGGTCGAAGGAGACGCCCAGCAAAACAGAAAAGAAATTCGGGATTCTCGACACCTCGATCCCTCTCCTCTCCTCTCAGTGCAGATGCGGAACCTTGGCAACGAGTCCATCGGTCGGAAGCAGAATTCTCGTTATGTTCCTCCTATTAACTTCTCGGGGGCGGAAATAAATCTCGATTGCCAGAAAGGCAAGTCGAGTCGTCTACCGTCCCGGAGTGGCTTTCTCTGTTTAGAGAGAGGTGGGAAGAGAAGCAGCTGTTTATTGAATGCTGAAGGGAGAAAACCAATAACAGAGATTGGTAAAGGAGAAAAAAATAAAATGGCGGAGGGACGGCACACCCCCCCGACAGTCATCGTCAACTACTTGACCATCGGCGACAGGAAACATTTGCCGTGCCCTCCACGCTCCGTTGCTTCTGATAACTCTTACGATACTTCTCCTTATTTGTCGAATAATACGTCTTCCTCTTTCCAATCCCACCTTTAAAACGTCGAATCGCTCGTTACCTGTTTCATTTTATTTTATTTTATTTGTTTTTGCTAACCGAGATTCGATCGTCTGTAAATTTGTCGTCTGCCTCGGACAGGGTCACGTGACGCTCCGTTATCGTCTGGTTTCCACATTTTTATTCGGAGACGAACAGAGGTTTCATTTTTATAATACTTTTTCGTTGTTAGAGAATATAAGTATTACTTTATGTATAAATTAATTTCACGGTTGAGATTTATTTTTTTTAAGAGTATTCTCGTTTGTCTCCACGAGGTCACGTGATATACGGCCGTATTGTTTTGGTTTATTAATTTATTATTTATTTTTTTAATTTTTGGAAAAGCCCCGAAAATTTGAAAATTAGTTCAATTCTTTCTTATTTTTCGAGAAGATAAATATTTTAAAAATAAATTTATTTTACAATTGAGATCTATTATTTAAATTTTGTCGTCCGCCTCAATTAGGTTACGTGATATTACATTGTTTTGTTTTTCTACGTTTTATTTATTTTTTGGCGAAGCATAAAAAATTAAAATTTTTTCAATACTTTTTTATTTTCGGAAATGCTAAATATTTTAAAAATAAATTTATTTAACAACACTTATTTTCCTTAATATTTTTTTTGACTAGATGGAGTCACATGACATTCTACTGTATCTCGATTTGGTTTTCCGGTTTTTTTTTTTTTTAATCTTTAATTATTATTTTATGTAAAAAAGTATCTTTGTAACACTTTTCGTTATTAAATAAATTTATTTTAAAAAATATTTATGTTTTTTGAGATTTCATTGTTACTTTTGTCGTACGTAACGGCAAGGTCACGTGATATTTTGTTATTTTTTGCTTCTCATTTTGTAATTATTATTATTATTATTTTACATTTTTTGAACGAGGAGCGAAATATTATTTTTTAAATAATTTCTCACTGTAACAAAAGCTAAAGTATTATTAAAAAAAAAAAATAGATTTGACTATGAGATAAATTTATTTGTCCGAGAATTTTGTCGTGTAACTCAGAAGAGTCACGTGATATCCGATTATTGTTTTGACTTTTTAATCTTTTGTTTTGAGTAAAGCGTAACGGCTCTATTTTATAAAGATTTTCCAGTGTCATAAAATTCAGATATTTTTAAAATAAATTATATATTTTCCGTTAACATTTGAGTGCTGATTTTGTCGTCTCGGCAGGGTCACGTGATAGAATTAAAATGGAAAACACACGATAAACGTCTACATTAATTTCCGAAAAAAGCTAAAGATTAATAATAAATAACTGCGATAAAAGTAAAGAATCAAAATAATTTTTGAAAATAAATTAATTTTTTAAAGTCAAGTTTCATCACGTCAATTTCAAACTATATCGATCACGTGACGTTCGATTCGTCTCGATTGATCACGTGACGTGCATATATCGTCTGGTTTTTAACTGTCTATTATTGCAAATTATTTTTTCGGGCGAAGTCTAAAGAAATTGTTTAATAATAAAACTCTTTCGTTGTTACCGAGTCGAATTATTTTATAAGAAAAATAAACAAATTATAGAGGTCGTCGTTTAATTACAGGAAACCGCGATTTTTCTATCGTCTGCTTTGGTCTTCGGTCACGTGAATTGATAAATTTGTCGAAAAATTTCCCACTCCAAACGATTTATTTTTCCATGGCATCGTCGATAAATAATTTTTAAATTATAAATATCGATTACTTTTACGTAATGTAATAATATTTCTCCTAATCACACGATGCGAGCATTAATTCGTAGGTCACGTGACTGGGTAAATTATGTGTACAAACACCATAATTTTTCGTAAAAGTTCCGAGATTTACATACGATTCTTTTAAAAGGAAATATTTTAAATTAAATTTTTATCGATCTCCAAAGAAAACAGATATTATTTTCCTGACGTGACTATTCGCTAGGGATATATTTGCTTTACAAGTCGACTGATCTAACAAAAACCGGAAAAGTGCAATAAAACCTTTTCCCTCCCCTCCTCTAATTTTATCTTTTAAAAAAATATCGATGATATTTTAATACACATTAATATCAAAATATTCAAAGCATTACGTTGTAAATTACTGTTCATTTTTTACTAAAATATCCCTAAATTCGCTAAATCCCTAAATTTTTAACTAAAATATCCCTATAAAAATTATTTAAATCTCTGATTTCCCTACATACAGAAATAATTTTTCTTATGCTAAAAATTAAACCTGCAATTTCCCTAATAACTTCTATAGTGAGACAAGTAAATATGAAATTTCCCCGAATATTTTTTTAATCGGGCATTTTCTTAAAATTTAAATTTAAATTATATTATAATCTAAAAATAATCATTAAGTTATATAATAAAACAGTTATTTATTATAAAAATATCGCTTTATTTTTTTCTATTTTTTAGGAATTTTCAGGGAAATGGGGAAATTTCTATAGCCACTTCTTAATTTATTTTAAAATTACTATTTTGACTAAAATAGCCGTAGATTTCGTTGTGAAAGAACTAAATCCGAAATTTCACTTATTTAAAAAATTATTTAAATAATATAAATTTTATGCTTTTTATATTTAAAGTCAAACTCATTCTAACTTGAAAGTAACAATAAACTATAAAACCAGCTATTGTTTTTAAAAATATCGATTTACTTTTATTTACTTTACCTTTTTCATGAATTATCAGGAAAACGGGGAAATTTCCTTAACCGTTTTATTTTTTCCTAATTCCACAAAAATTCAACAGAATTTTCCGGTTAACGTCAAAATTTACAAATTATTACATTTTAAATAAAATTATTCCTTACAATATTGTAAAATTCTTAAGTTAAAAATATATAAATCTGAAATTTCCCTACTTGCAAAAAAAGAAAAAAATTAACTAAAATTTCCCTATAAATATATATATAATTTTAAATAACATAAATCATACATTTTCATCTTTAACTTGAAATTTAATATATTAATTTTGTCATTAAAATAAATTAAGTTATATAAAATCAGCATATCATTAGCATAAATCTCGATTTATTTGTAGTTATAATTCTCGAATTATCGAGAAATTAGGGAAATTCCCTTGCCACCTTTATAGTACATTTACTCTAATTATATTTTAAAAAGTCGATAAATTCGAATTTATATTAATAATTTGTAATAATAATTTAAAAAGTAATTGTTTTAAACTAAAATATCCGTAAATTCGCCATACATATAAATAATTTCCCTATTAAAGAAATAAATAAATCTGAAATTTCCCTATTCGTAAATTCAATTCCTATTCAATAATTATATTCCTATTCAATAAACGTGTGGGGAAATTCCCAGAAATACATTTTAAATAATATTATAAATCATACATTTTCTTCTTAAAGTTGAATTAACTGAAAATAAGACTTCAGTGTTTGTATTAACCGCGAATTATTTAGTTAAACCTTAACGAATTATCAAGGAATTAGGGAATTTTCTGAAAGCTATTATCATTTTTTTCCCTGGGCTAGTGGCCGATTAATTCGCTCATAAAAAAGGGGAGCTTTTCTTCGCTCAGGTAAACACGATGACGTAATGGAGGATGTATTTATAGCCTTTGTGTACATTGACACACAGAACAATGATCTAGTGTAGCTTCACTTCATAGTTTTTTTTTTTTTTTCCTTCAACAGTCGAATGATTACTCACACATCCCACGTGGTCGCCATTGAACATTAGGGGAAACGTTATTCCACGTGTTAATGTTTACTTTAAAAGTTTCCTTAAATGTATAATACGTATATTTTAAAGCATAAAGAATCGATTATAATGTGTTATAAGTCAAAGACGGTTTTTTATTATTCGATAATAAAGTATTCAAGCTGAGTGAATGGCGTATACCAACGCAAAGACGTTGATATCGATCAATGGCGTGTTAAAGGTGTTTAATATTCAATAATAAAAAGATTAAAGTTAAATGGAGAACTTTATCCTTTATAAAAACCATCAGTTGTCGAGGAAGTTAGGTTTACTCGGGTTTATACGGAATAAAAAACGAGCTGATGAACACCGAAGCCGATAGCTATCGCGCCATTATAATTGATGTTTAACTATTATTAAAGACACGTTTCTTAGTGTTTTTGTTATAGGCTCAACAGGTTTAGCTTCGTGGCAAGCGTATGTAAGATTCGAATTTAGATTTGTGGCCTTAAGCTATGGCAGGCCTTTCACCTTTATCCGAATTGTAATAAATTAAAGCGTGAGGCCCTACGTCGTGTTCTTGCACGGCTGTATTGTTTAAGCTGTGTGAATCCAACTCTGCGCACGTATAAATGATAAATGTAAGCGGATTTGTTGTGGCTCTAAACTGTAATAGTCGTTTGCCCTCTACCAAATAACGATACATGTAAAAATTCGAGGCCCTAAGTTCCTGCTTGTTTAGATTGTGTGAAAATCCCTGACTATCAGAAATACCTAGAGGGAGGTTAAAGGAGAAAAAAGTCTTACAACGGAAGGAAGTAGGGGCCTCAATACAATACTTTTTCATTTCTTTTACTTTAATATAATAACTTAATTTACTACAGGGCCTCTACTGCGTATTTTGCCCCAGGCCCCTAAACTCTCCGGGCGTCCCTACTGGACTGTGAGACTGTACAGAAAAACATCTGTATATATATTAAAATATCTATTCAACGTTAATTAGTTTTACTTAATTTCTAAAATGGCGAAAATAAAATGTTAAAAACCTCAGTTAAACCCCATTTATAAGCCCCAATAACTTTCTGGGTAAACAACATTAAAGTTATTAAAGAGTCAATGGAACTTATTCATAAATATTTTTTGAAAAATTTAACAAAATGTGCGGCCAGGTTTTAGCTTTAAAAAAGGATTGTATTGTTTCTATTTTTAACAATTTCCGCGATTACTAGACAAAGGATAAAAGGGGGAAAAATGAATAAAAATGAAGGAGGAACGATGAGAAAAATAAAATAAAAAATGACGTTGAGCTACGTAAAGTTTTTGCATTGTCAGTAGACCCACATACGACAGGTATACATACATTTGTAAGTTTTCGGGATTTGTTAACCCACACGAAACCTTTCAAAATTCAACTGCACAACTAATCTAACGTTTATGCAATCGTCAGAGAAGTCGGAAAGGCTATAAAAATTTATATAGCTTGAGTTAATGTTTAATCTGTGGACAGGGAATAAGGAAAAACATCAGCATTTATAAACAATCGAAAAATAACGGATGAATCACTAAGTGCTGATTAAGTAACGAAGCGAAAAGGAACGGGACTTATAATGAGAGAGGAAAAGTAAGCTTTTTCCAGTAGAAATTGCTACGTCACACATTGATTTTTCGAAAATTTTTAGAGTATTTTAAACACCGATAAGTGTTTTTTGCCGGTGTACTTCATAATAAATTCATTGGAAACATTAGAGTTTTGAAGTAGGTTCAATTGAAATAGAGCTCTTAAAGAACATTTCCCCCATTTTTTCACAGTAAACCTCTTAACGTGATTAAACCCACCTTTTAACGTGATTCGGTAACATGTCTTCAGTGGAAAGGCATTCTTAAAAGTTCCAAATTATCCCTATACAGATGACACAGTTCCAATGAATGCTTCTTTCACCGATATCACTTCCTTAAACTGTTTTCTACAGTGAAGTAGAGTTGTGTTAGTGACTTAGGCTTTCGTTATCACCGCTAAACAATGATAAATAAAGCATTGGCACCAATAGTACGACTCCTAGACTGACGTCACTAGATAAAATATTTCCTTCAATGATGTTATTTTGGAAGAATTGTCCCGAGGAGATAATATGGAACACGATTAAAATCATAGCTAAAGAATGATTTCTGCTCTAGTGATGCCACTAAAGATTAATTTTAGATCCCGTGTCACTTACGGGAGATTTCTGTAACGATATTTCGAAACAAAATGGCTTCACTAATTAAAGAAACGTATGTTTCATGTACATTCTACTGCAATTAAACTCATTATGCAATAATAATGGTTTTACATTCACTAACAGGATCATTACATTCTATAATCATTGTTAGCACGAGTCATTGCACGGTAGAAATCAATATAATAGAATAAATTCTGTAGTAGTAGTACTATAAATTCAGCACACAATACTTAACATAGTCACATTTGCAGCTTAAGCATCAACAAATTCACAGGAAAAAACCAACTAGAGTTGCTTTTAGCATGACTACTCTTCACGCTATGCAAATATTTACGCTGAGATTTAAAAGTATTGCATAATAGGAATGTCAGTCATACCAGAGAACTACAGCATGGCAGGAATACCACGCATAACAAAGCATTATCGCTATTATACATAACAGAAACTAGGCAGTAGCATGTTTGGAAAAATGAACACTGAAATTTTAAGGGCTTTCAATTAGTAGCATGTAAATTAAAGTAATAAAAATAGAAATACTGTGAAATTTTTATGTATATTTTAACATTACAAGTAACAGCAGTGCCTAGTAATATCTAGCAGAAGTGTTTAGTAATAAAGGCAAGAGCAAATACTTGTGTTACTAGCAGAGATAGTTCCAGTAACATTTTTAAGGTGCCCCTATATATATATATATATACAACCTCCTTATTCTCTCTCCTACAGGCGAGTAACTATACAATAAACATATAGAACTACTATTTTACTAGGTTATGCTGATACTAGATGCTCTTCTTCACTAATTACTGCCAGTACAGTTAGATAACACTAAATATTGTTGTGTTTTCTTCTATTAGATACTATCGTGGTATTCTAATGATGCGCTGATGCTACTCCAGATACAGCAGTATCTGTACTAGCAATAAGTACTGTTAGATACTACTACTTAGTTCTGCTACGAAGTATTTGCTGTTACTACCTGTACTGTTTTTGATAGATTAGGGCCTTTCTGGACCCCTTGGCACAGAATATTGGTGCCCTCTACGCAATTTTACTAATTTCGAGACCCCGAGACTCAGGCTCCCTAGTGGTGTGCCTCACATAATACACCACAATAATACGATGAACAAACACAGAGTTTCGATATGGTGGATTAATATCATAATCTTAGCGATGCAAATTCTTATTCTCTGTTACACGAAGAATATAAATTTAGAAAAGTTAAGATTCAAACTTTCTTAACCCAGAAAACAAAGAAAATTATTAAGAATAGTCTCGGCAGGAGCATAAAATTATAGCATGCCAGTCTCAAACAGTAAAATATTTATGTTTAGAACGGTTTAACGATTGCCAATTGACGCAGGCGCCATTTTCTTCCCTTAAATAATTTAAATTTTTACAGATAATGCGCAGAAGTTAATTTTCAGATAATCGTTCCACTTACGACATCATTACGTGGAACGAAAGCTAAAGTGCGATGGGGGAAGAAACGGAAAACAGGAAGGTCGATTCGTTCAATCGATAATGCTATTCTTCTTTTTTTGTTTTTTAAAAAAACGAATGTTCTAACGCTTCGTAATTTAAGAAAAATTATTTTCTTTACTTAAATCTTTAGTAAAACTTAAAGAAAAAAATATATATATATACAAATTGTGGCATGGATACAAATAGCATTATAAAGGTATCATCAAATGCTGAAAGGGAACAAACGGAAAAAAATAAAAAATAAAAAAGTTTTGTTTGTACATCGACGATCAATAATCCGGGATTACGTTAATACTAAATAAATCCTCTATAATCTCTTTCCTCTGATACATCAGACATTACATTTTGTTGTTAAAATGACGTAAAGACAGTTCTTAACCGCATTAAAATGCAATTACTGTATATTGAACAAAAAATAAAATAAAAAAAATATCCTAAACATCAGCCGATTCTATTATCATAAGATTTTGAAAAATGTTTAAAATCATATTTGCCGTGTTTTTTTTTTTTTTTTTTCGTTTCATAAGAAACAAAATACAGTCGTAGCGTCAATTCCGATTTTAAAAATTTTAACGTTTTACGCCAAATCACGTTTTCTACGTCACTACCGATATTTTATAATATCTAAATTTCGCGTGACGTCATGCTTTTTTAAAAATCGCGTGACGTCACTTCCGATTTCGGGAAAATGTAACATTTATTTAAAATAACGCGACGTCACTGTCGATTTAGATATTTTCAATTTAAAAATTGAATTTTCACGAAAAATTCCGATCTAATTTACAAATATAAACATAATTTAATATTTTATTTAATCTTTAATTATTTACGAAAATTATGGGTAAGTAAGGCTTTGAGGGCTGATAACAACTTAATGTTTTTTCAGAAAATGCAGACAAAGCCGAAACAATAGAGATAATTGGGCACACCAGGCATCTAATATTATGAATGAACTAGTTTTTCTTCTATAAGGCCGTTTATGAGGGAAGTTAAGATGGGGTTAGCGGCATAGGCGTCCGCAGAGGGGGGTAAACGGGGCACTTGTCCTCCCTGGGATCGAGTAAAAATGCCACAAATTATAATCGTAAAAGTGATTGAGATATACGTAACCTTACACCCGCGACCACGGGTCGTTTTGTCTGTCTTCTTGTATCGATGCAATACTCTATACTATAATCTACATACAAAAAACTCCCAAAATTAAATAATTAAATAAAAGTTTATTGATGTAATTACTTGTCTCCAAGCTTTGCTCCCCGGACAATTTTCTGCGGACACCCATGGTTAGCAGGCTCAGTTAATATATTTCATGTTTGAGCGCTATTAAAACATCGTTATTGGTAGCCAAATTAACCCAAAATAAATAATTACGTGTTTGGTAATTTACCTCATTTATAGATAAAATTCTTTACGTAGCTAAAGCTTAATAAAGATCCGTTTATTATTAACAATAGTGTATATATTTCTGCAGAAGATGAAGTTTTTAAAACTTTCTTCACCATGGGCACTGAGCGGGCTGCAGAAGATTTTCATAGATGTAAGGAGATAAGTTGTCCGAAAGAAGCCCGCAAACTGAGAAAAAGGTATAATCTAGTTTAGTGTTTCCCAAACTTTTTGAACTACCACCCCTTTTAATGCAAATATTTCTTATACTTTTTGGTTTGCTACAAAATGGATTTTTGTCTCCTGTCTTACAACACCCCAAGGCCCCCTTGACTCGTCTATCGTCCTCAAATGAGCGGTAGTTCCCGCTTTCGGAATCACTGATCTAGTGGAATTAGAAAATATAATAAAGGAAAAAATGCTATATGAATATTTATAATTAACCCGATAATAACTTCGAATATCAAACAAACAGTCGGATTTTTTATTGGGCTATTGAGGCTACAAACAATTACAAACAAGTAAGCGATTTGGCAAGAGGCAGGCCGCCGGCTGCCACCTCTTGTTAAATATATGAATGTTTTTCCGTAAATGATACCCCTTCCCCTTATTACTTAGGGGTAAGCATTCTACTTTGGGGTGCTATTCCCCTCGCTCTCTCTCTATATATATACATACTTGCGAGGTCCCAAAAACGGGTTGAAATTAAATATTTATATTATAGAAATTTATTAAAACTAAACTTAAAAAACAAACCTCCATTGTTAAAACCGATCAAAGATCGGATCGGTTGTGCTAGTCATATGAAACCGAGACAAATGTATTCGTCTCGGTAATAATATATATTATTGATGAAAAACATAACGCAATAAATGTAAACGACCGTCCTCCAGTAGAGATGAGCCTTTGACAAGACGCTCGTATACAAGCAATTAGAACATAGAAAATTTTGAAAAGAGGAAAACTTAATGATAAAAAGGGACATCGCGTCGGGTCGTTAAAATTATAAAACGTCACAGACTAGAGAACAATGGGGGAAAATATGAGCGCAAGTTCCAAAGTTCCATCAACACTTTCCATCCAACGGATGGTGTCAAGTAAATTCTTCGAAGCAGATCTTTCTTGTGACCCGAACAAGGGTCGTCTTTCGCTTAGGGACAGACGAGGGACCAATCAGGGAGCGGGAAAGAAAAACGTAAAACCAATCAGGTAGAAAAAAAGGGAGAGAACGGAGATTGATAATGCCGATCTTGAAGGACACGACAGAGGACTCTCCGAAAAGTTTCGGAAGCAAGAAGACGTGTGTGTCAACGCACGGAGTTTTCCGTATCTGTGCCCATCTAGAGAGCCGCGTCACCGACGCCAACCGACGATTCTGCTCACGTGCCGCTGCCCCGGGGCCCACCATCGAGCAACTATAGAGAAAATCCTCTTCGACACTCCTACCGTTCGAATATTTACTTGTTGAAAAAAACTTTGGGCATAATGTGAGTTTGCCCCAATCTCCACCAGGTCGGCGAACTTACATACTGTATGTATATATACAATATATAGATTACAGTAGAACTGTTCAAAACGGAACCTTAATAAAACGGAAACCTTTCGAAACAAAAAATTATTCGAAACGCAGCGATTTTCGCAGCGAAAAACCTATTTAAAACGGAAACCTGGCAAACCGAAATAAATATTCGGTACCGTGCGAGTCCAGTTTACACGGGTTTTACTGTATATAGACTATAAATTACCATTCCAATATAGGATGTGGCTCTCAATTTCTAATAGGGCAGCATGTGTCTTCTATTGTAATCAATTTGGCCACCCGATATATATATATAGTGTATAATACACTATAGTATAGTACTGTAATATATAACATGTAATATATATAATATCTATAGTAGGTAAGAAAAAAATTGTAAAATATATAACCTGTGTAACCCGGACTCGCACGGATCAAATATTTTTTTCCGGTTTGGCAGGTTTCCGTTTTAAACAGGTTTTTAAACACCAAAATTCTCTGCGTTCCGTTTTATTAAGATTCCGTTTTGAACAGGTTTACTGTAATTGTGTTTCCTTTGGGTTGTTAATAATCTTCCCTTGTAACAAGAGTAAAACTATTACAATAGATTTGATTTGTAATGAATCTTTAATTACAAAAACTCGAATTCGTTAGAGGCGCTGCATTCGTCACTTCCGTTATTTACAAAAGATCGAAAAATATATTACGTTTGAGATGAATTATTTATTACTCTTACAATTTTTATGTTATTTTTTAAATGATAAAATAACATATAAATTATTAATGTGACGTTTTTTGGGCTATTTTTTAAAGTTTATTATTAACGACGTCACCAATCTCGAGTTAGTACAACAACAACAACAAAAAAAATTGATTTAAAATTTTAAAAAATTGCCACCTTCAGATCAAAATCTATCTGTGTAATTATTTTTCTAAAATATATAATAAAAAAATATATAATCTTATACATAACATCGGCAACGTATCTATTGATTTTTTAATATAATAATAATATTAATATACATTGACGTCATTAAATATGCATGCCGTCACTTCCGATTTTAAAATTAGATTTTTTTTTATAATGACCTGTAAAATCGACAATTCTACATTAATAATATACTTATAAATATTAAAGACTGAATGAATATTGAAACATTATTAAATGTCGCATTATCGATTAATAAAAATAAAAAAATTATGTAAGAAGCAGACGATTCTTTCGCAGTGACGTCATTAGCAATTTCTTTAATTACGACTTTACGTAAGTCTCTACGTCATATCCGATTTGAACACGAATTAAAATTAAAAACATTAAATTTTAAAAAATTTATCTCTTTTGACGGTAGGATTAATATTTTATTTTAAAGTTCTTTAAAAAATACAATAAATCGTTGCATTATTGATTAAACGGTGACGTCACGTTATTCCAGTGACATCACGAACTAATTACTTTTATGATTTAAAGCTCGTAATTGCTGCATTAATTTGCATTAGTGCAATTTATTTTTAATAATGATAACTTATGTCAGATAATATGACGCCCCTGCTATTATTGTCTTCCTTGCAAATGTATTTTTACATGCAGTGAAGCATAACTGCGCTGAATATTAGTTATAATTTTCTTGTTCTTTTTTTTATTTACTTATTTTTTGTTATTTTAATGCGTAGCAATCTGTATTCTACGTAAATGTTACAATTAATTCTATCGAATCGATGAGCTTTAAAAAAATTACAATGGAAATTATTGAATGCGCAAAAGTGACAATTCCACTCGTAGATGGCGTACTTAGTGGTTACATGACGTGTCACACTCATCACGTCAAAACCGTTACTATGACAACGTCGAGCAGCAGGAAGTCCCATTTGTCAGTGATGGAGGGGGAGGGTAGGAAGGTTGGGAAGGGAATGAATTGATTACCGACAGACGGCAAGACTAGTTGACCCCTGAACATGACCTCTCTGTTGCTGACATGTTGGGTTTTCACAGATCGTTGCTGACAATAGTCATAGTTTTGTCAGTTGGCTAGAAACCACGCTTTTAATAGGTTAGCCTTATAAAGCAACCTTTTTCATTTCGGATGGAGATAATTCGTTTGACACAGCTAGAATAAACGTTAGAATAATTACTTTTTGGTTTGCAGATATCGCAGTGTTGGCTAAAAAGACGATTTTTTAAAGTTAATTATTTGAATTTTAAAATCGTCCAATCAATTTATTCCCCATTCGTAAGTGCAGAAATTTGAAATTTAAATTACGCCATCGTTCCGTAAATGTCTAGTATATCAGATTTACTGTAAATATAATTTTATCTGAACGAATTTTATTAACAAATATTGCATCTTAATCGTTATCTCCGTTAAAGTCGTGTTTATTTATTTTCGTTTGTCCCGTTACATAATTTATTATACAAACATCTTCGGTCAACACACCTGTAGTGATAATGTTTAGTCTAAATAAAAAATTAAAACAGAAATTTAAATTGCATATACACTTAACGAGCGATTTATAATATCGATTGCAATCGATAGTTACTACAATATTCAAATTTATGATATGATAAATATTTTCCACCAATCGATTCAATTCTTCTTCTTAAGTGCGTGACATCATTATTTTTAAATTTTTAAATTGAGTGACGTCAGGCATTTCAAATTCAAATATATGTATTATAGAAATTACAGTACTTTTTAAAAAATATTTTTTACTTGTAAAATTAATTATCGTTTATTTTATTTTTTAACGTTTAAAGTACATATTTAATGAACTATTTTTGATTTTTATGAAGCGAATTATAATAAATTTAATGGATTTATAAGGTAAACAATACTAAACAACAATAGGAACTGTAGTGAAGTAGTGTTTATAACGCGAATAAAAGTAATATCTTAAAATATTAGAAATTATTTTATCGATTCTAAGCATTCTGCACTTAAAAATATATGAATGTATATAAATATAATATTTTTCAACTGAAGGAAACTAATATACTTTAAAGAGGATCGTGTTACGGATATATATAATGTAAATGTGGCGGTTCCAAGGTACACTAAGCATACTTTGAAAAGATTAAAAAATGTTAAAGAAACAAAAGGTAATCTTTTACCTGTTTTAGGTAATTATTCCGCATAATAAACAGTCCATAACTGCGAACGGTGCACTGATTTACGCATACAAATACGCCTATATTGAACCATATAAAGGGCATCCTACAATACATATTGACTCATTATTTGTCGCGTATTAGCTTTTGAAATATAACTGACAACAACGTCTCTTTTACGCCGACACTTAACCATACTCCTGCAGATCTTTATGGCATCCTTTCTACATCTCAATTCTTTCCCGCTTTCCCGTTAACCTATATGACACACTTTCTTGCGTTTCAATCTCCCTAACCCGTCTATAAATCTTTACAGCACCCAATTTTTTTATATAACTTAATTAGGGTTCCATAAACCTTTAAAATCAACCTTTAACGTACCCCTATAAAAACACAGTTTGTGTTTTTTTTTTCTTTAAAAAACATGTAACCTCCCTTTCTGGCAGCTTCTTTAACCTTGTAATTTTTAAATTATTAGAGGAAATTTCTGCTCATTTTAGTTGCGTAACATCATCCTATAACGAGTTATTAATTTTTATAAATATTCTCTCCGTGTAATTTCGATTGTTACGCTTGATATAACACACTAATAGTGTTGAACTGGTAAAAAAAACGTGATGTATACTTGGAGTGTGCGCTTGTACAAAAAAGAATACAGGGTATGCATTGCAAAAGCTATACTCTGATAAATGTTTGTAATATATTTACCTGTATACTCGCAAATTACTAGATACATATATATGGATGAGTGTATCGAACATTAAACATCATAGATACCTTCCACATACGTATTCGAAGTATTACAGCTCGTAAAAACCGTAACCGATACGCATTCTGGTCGTTAATGTTTCATAAATTATTTCAGCTATATATTGCCACTGTTACAGTACGCATAAACTGTTCCAAGTAGGTTTTCCTAGAATTACGATTAATAAAGGAACTTTCCAGATGTAGAATTTTATTTCGAGTAACACGTAGGCCTATAAAAACACATTAAAGAATTATACAATTTCAAAATACATATTATTTAAAAGCTAAAAAAAAATAAATAAATAATCCTAGTTTTAACCCTCATTAAACTAAAACTAGTTATTTAATGCAAACAAGCGGCGGAGGGAGGCAAAAAGAAATATTCTAGAGATCCATAAAAATCTTCCGATACAAATTTCAATTATTATGGTTAATAAAAATGCTCCCAGTCACGTACTTCGGTTATTATTGTTCATAAAACAACACTCACGCTAACATTTTCGAGCGATACGCTTCATAAAACTGTTCCAGATAGGCTCTTATTAGTAATATTACTTACCTAGCTTCCATAGTTAAGTGGTGATGCACTTATGAAAACATTGCAGGTATTATTACTGTATTACACATAGAATAAATATTGCACCACACAGTTATATAGATCCTTCGATTTTTACACTACAAATCCCCCCTATTTGTTTACACGCAGCACACAGAAAGAACACAGCACGAGAAGGTATACAATACAGGGATGTGAAATTAACATGATAATGTAAGAGAGGGGAAGAAAAAAAATCTTACCTGGGACGGGATAATAATCGGGAAGACCCAAGGGTCGAACGTAGATTCCGCCATTGGAACTATACAAGTTATTGAGAGCCATTTTTCAATATTTATTAACTGTCTTGCTTACATTCTTTATACGTCCGGCATCACAACACAAACGCGTAATAACGACGAATCAATGGAGGCAGTTACACCGACATGTGACGTTCCCCCACCTGTACGGATCTGTGTAGTAACGATTAGACGTGTGTCGTCGGAGCAGCTGACAGAATTCCCAGCCTTCCAACCGCAAGCTGCCTTCTGGTACACCATTAAATTCCCCCATCTGATTATGTGCTGTTGTCAAGACGACCGTGTTAACGTAGATTAGGGCCGCCGTGTTAGCGTGGTTTAGAGTACTACATCCGCTAGATATATATATGTATGTATATATATGTGTGCAGTATAAAAAATATATATATATATATTACTACTACAGGCGCGCCCTCTAAATGTCGTCCACCTCCGTCCGAATTAATTAATAATTATAATTTATTATTCTCCGAGCGGTTTTTGTAGTTATTAGTTTCTTGGGTTTCGCCTTTCTCTTAGGGATTTTTTTAGGGATTAAAGGATAATTTACCGTGTGGCTTATCTTTGACGTTAATGAGCGCTTGTGCCGTTCTATCGGAAGGATAATCAATATATCGACGTCTGAATCAGATTTAGATTTTTCTTTTTTGGCTTTTGTCCTTTTTATTTTTACTTGTTTTATACCTGGATTGTGCACTCTTTTATCTATTATTATTATTTTTTTCTTTCTTCTCTCTCTCTCTTTACCTCAACGTTTAATTTTTCTTTCTAGAATTAACATCGGCTGGAGTGCAGTTTGTTCTCGTTTAATTGGCATTTTCTTTTGTGTATTAGATGGTCTCTCTCTCTCTCTCTTTTTTTTTTTTTTTTTTTTATATCGTTCATTATGTTGTTGACTCGGATCTTCTCGTCTTTTTCCATTGATAATTTTGCTCCTTTCCTTCTTAATCATTTACATCTTTTTGCGCATAGAATTTTAATTTTTTTTAATTATGAGGAAATTTTAAGCCCTATTTTATGCTGAAAATTTTTCATTTATTCGTAAATTTTTAATTAATTTTGCTTATAAAAACTTCTGATTTATTTTTAATATTATTTTTTCTTTAATTAATTCCGGTTCAATTTTTGTTTATTTATTTAATTTGGGCCAATTTTATGCATAAAATTGTCCCAAAATTTCAAATTTCAAATTTTATTAATATATTTTTCATTCATTTTAAAGATATTTTTAGCCCCAATTTTGCGTCTAAAACCCCCAAATTTTACTATTTTTCAGTTTTTTTTAAATTTTAAATTATAAAATATCTATTAAACCGAATTTCAATTCTTAATTCATTTTTCAGTTAATTTTTTACTATATTTCTGAAAGTTTTATTATATTTTGCTTCAGCTGGAAGGAAAAGATGCGATTTTAATTATGTAAAGCCAGAATATCAATCCCGTGCCTGCTTTTTTTTATTTTTTTAACTTTCGATGCTTAATTTAGCAATAGAATCGATCGCAATCGATCTTAAAAACGGGCAAGTCTATATATATATATTTTTTTTAATGGCTCGGAAATATATATATTTTCCTAAACTGCACGAAAAATCTCTTTGCCCTTCCTCCGATATTAGCGCTTACATCGGTGCCACCGCGTTCTAGAACCCAAAAATGGTTGGCGTGATTACGTAACGATCACATAAACTACACCTGTTGATCACGCGATCACCGGAAGCCGATCCTTTCTCTATTAATCACGGGGTCCCGGCGTTAGCCGCTAACAGCCGAAAGGCGATCACGCGACCAAATTCGTGTAGAAATCGTAGCGCAATCCTTATCCAGGTTAAAATCACGCGACCTTGTTCTCGTAGCCGCTCGACTCCTGCAGAATGAGTCCATCACGCCACCAGACACTTAACCCATTGACCAACTTTACCTATGTCATTTTAAAACTTTCTCCCCGAAGATCGCGTGACCGGCCTTCGCGAATTAGGGATCAATTTTCGTGTAAATCTCCAAAGTGAATTTCGCACGGAAAATTTTGATTAGATATTATTAATATCCCATTTCTCGTTTTAATTATATAACTGACCTCATTTTTTTCGGAGTTTGTTTAAAAAAAAAAGAAAAAAAAAGTCCGACCACATCGTCGATAATAAGTTCGGCTGGCAGTCATTTTTCATTCGTAGCGCCATCTGCTGTCAATAATCTTGAGCGAGTTTTGTCGTCTGCTTTTAAATTCCAGGCCACAAACTCATCAATCATACTTTATAATGGCCTAAAGAATGAATAAATTGGATTTTTCGGTAAGATCTTTTACCATTTATCCATTTATAAAGCTTAAGGTGTGTTTATTTTTAAAATATATTTGAGTCATTCAAAAGAAAATTTATATTTTCACTTTTTATTTTGAATTTTAAACATTTTGCATTGAAAATGAATATGAAGTGACTAAATTAATAAAAAAAAATCACTCAAATTAAGCTTTTGCAGGGTTCTAAAGGACAAGGGTCAAAGTTAAATGCCAAATTACAAGTTGACAGTCAGTCAAATAATCTTTATTCTCTGGCACCGCTGAGCACAGCCAGGCAGAAATACAAAAAGTACATAGTGGATACATGCCGTTAGTCATACAAGGGATACAATAAAATGGCAGAGAAAAGGGAAATAAAATAAAATAAAATAAATAACATAAATGAATTAAAATAAAAAAGAATAAAAATTAAATAAATGATTAAAAAAATAAAAGTGCACTATAACTAAAATAAAATTACTGTACATCAAAGTCTAAATGCTGTAATAGCAGAGCAAGGCATGTAAAAACATTGGCATCAAGGCTAGAGTGAATCAGATCACAAGAGAGCAGGTCAACGGATCCCACATCTAATGGAGTAGAGTGCAACAAATTTCTTTAACAAGTTAAAGTTGCTGTTGTTTTGTAGAAAAAAATCAGGCTTTACTGGCCAGTCTAGATTGCTTATATTGGCATGCTGCATGCACTGATGCCTAATGTCATCCAGCATAGGACAGTTGTATAAATAGTACATGACACTGTCCCGCACCCCACAGAGCTGACAGCAGTCAGAATTAGAATGGTGAAACCTTTTCAGGTAAGCACGAAAGCGCCCGTGTTCAGTCAAAAATTGGACTAAATCATGTGTGGGTTGAATCCATTTGCTTTGAATACGTTCCTTGACCTTTGGGATAAAACGTCTTGTTATGTGTTGTTCTGGGATCTTGTCCCAATCCAGTTGCCAGGTCTCCAAGGCATTGTCCCAGATAAGGTATTTAAGTCTTGACTTAGGAATGAGATTGTAGGCAGGAGGGGTATCAGGATTAGGCGTTACGTTTCGTGCCAGAAAGTCAGCCCGTTCATTACCCGGAATGCCGCTGTGTCCTTTGATCCAATTGATGGCATACTTGTTAAAAGACGTAGAAGCTGCAGCGAAGATGTCGTTCGCAACAGGGTGAGTGTTATCTTTATTCCCCAAAACAGCAACAGTCGCAGCACTGTCTGTGAAGATGTTTATCAGTTTGTTCGCAAAGTTAGTGTTGCACCAGTTGATTGCCATTACAAGTTGACAGACTCATCAAACAAAAAAAGGGACTGGTCTGGTTGGCTGGATCCTACATTGACTTTCCATTGTGTCTGCACTCTGTCACTTTTCTGCATTACCTAGGCTCTGGAGCGAGGACCTGACCGATGTTGGAGCTGCAAAAGTGGTATCGACTCCAAGCTGCCCGCCAATATACCGGATGCCCCAATTAGTGGGAATGCTACCTGGGATTGCTTATGTGACTTTTCACAGTGGACAACCCTTCTGGTAGAGGGATACTTGCTGCTCCCTCTATGCCCCCCCCCTCTCTCTCTCTCTCTCTCTTTATACCAGCGATCTCCAAACTATTTTGATCACATACCCCTAAGATTAAAATAATTATAAGTTGTACCCCCTATAATGTAATAAAATTTGTTAAATTTCCACTATAAATACATAATTCCTGCTAACTGCAATTTGAATTTTTTTCATGTATGATCACAAGCCTACTTCTTTGGGGGGATGACTGTAAGATTAGACAGACTGCAGTCAGGACACACATACAGTATTTTGAAGGGAAACTTGGTGTATCCCCAAGTATCAGTTTGCATACCCCCTCGGGTACACGTACCCCATTTGGAGACCTCTACTCTATACTATGATGTGCAGTGCTATGCATTTCAATGCAAAGTCAATAGGGGATCCACTGAACCAGTCCAACCCCAAAATATTTGCTATTTATATATATATGAAAATTCTCGTTCCTGCAAGTAATGAGGGCCCTTTTGTGTTTCTCGATCAACATGGCTAAGCCACAATGAGGGCGACTTGATGACTGGGGTCCTAACATATCAGTCCACTGGTGGCTAAGTGGATAAAACCATTAAACGGTGTAACTGGTGGCAGGTTTATGCCTCGCCAATAGGCTGGCTGTGTATAGTTTTCTTCAAGTATTTAAAGCCTTAATTGGGCCAGTTTCACATTGAAAATTCTCCCCTCTTGTATTTCAAAATTCAAAACCTTCAGTCAGAGTGTACAGACTTAAATCAAAAATATTTATCAAAATGCACTTGCCAAGCATGAGAAATGCATTTCTCTTCTTTACAATTAACGCAGCCTCCACATGTATTTTTCATTTTTGAATAATATCTGAAGAAGAGCTTTACAGAGAAATAACCAGTTGCTGGACTATATTAAGGTACTGTGGTGGTATATTTCTCTCCTTCTTGGCAAATTGCCCATGTGCTGCATCTCAGCATCCCATCAAACTAACCTACCTGGATCAAATCATTCAAGAGAAGTTTTGAGCTTCAATCTAGACTCGAATCTGGGGTTCTCTAATGCAGCAGGTTAACTTTTTTATCCCTGTTTCTTCTCGTGATTCTTCGTGTGCTATATTATATTATTATAATATTATGTGTTAACTATATTTAGAAACTCTTGCACAGTTTTGTTTCCATGCTACCTAATATGTGTAGTTGAAAGTTTGATCTTATGGTTAATATTGAATCTGTAAATTCATGTTTTATATTCTATTCTATTAATTGAAATGCTATAAATTGCTTTATTTATCATAGGTTGTAATTTTTTTTAATCATTATTGTTCTGAAAGTGTCAGATGAGCAAAGCAAACTAATTTTTTATCATCACATCATATCTTCAGAATTAGAAGTGTATTGAGAGAAATGTATTCTTTAGGTCTCTGATTTATCTTCCTATGTTTTCTTTAATATTTAGTAGGTATTGCAGTTTAGAAGATCTTGAATGATCTTTATACATCAAAACATTTCAAATTTTCACAATAAAACTGAAAATACAGAACAGGAAATGAAGTTTGTATTTTCTATTGTGTTTTCAGTTGAGGCACTGTTCTTATCAATTTTTATCTTCACAACACAAAATAATCTTTTAAGAAGTTTACATTCATTCTGTCATATTCACAGCCAAGGATCAAGAGTTTGAAAATTAGTTAATCTCTTACTCTTTCACTTTACTTTTATTATGTGAATGCTTATTAACTAACTACTAATTCTCAATCCTTGGTTGTGAATAGACATAAGAGGGTTTTTTAAAATAAGTCCACTACAAGTTTAGCCAGGCCCATAATGAAACAATCACATGGATGTGAAAGACAACATCTATGTAAACAATACAGATCATCCATGAAATTTTCTAATGATCTAACTTGTACTCAAACCAGGATCTTGCAACATTTTAGGTCGCATTTTAATTATAACATGAAAATGACCTTTTAAACTCCAGCAGAACCATTAAATTAGAAATGTTTACAACCTATTTAAAGTCATTGTCAAGTAAAACATTTGAAATGGAAGACCAAATTGAAGTTTCAAGCGTCAAAGTTGAAAATTGGCCAATTTAGCCATCTGTTTATCTCTCTAAATCAGTGATTCTCAACCACTGTGCCACCACTGCGAATATCCATACAGCGACGTCAGACAAGTAGTTTAATCGGTTCTACCTTCCTAGGGCATGTTTGGAAATTGTAACCGGTGTTACCGGTAACTGCCAATAGTTACTAAGACATTAGAAAATGTGATCTAAATAACCAAGTTTAAAAATCACTGTTATGACATCATCAGTTGTCCTGCGGTACTTACCGAAGTAACGGTGTGTGCCGTTAAATTTTTGAATTATTAAAAGTGTATTGTGACGAAAAATGATCGAGAATCACTGCTCTAAATATTAGTTGTGTCTATTCTTGGGTATAGACTGTTTCTAAATATATTAATCTCTAGAAATAAGATTCATATACTTGAAATGGTGTATGAAATTTTGTTAGACCTATGAAATGTTTTTGTGTCCACAATTTTATAGTCAGTTATAAAAAGTTAGTTGCTTAAATAATTGAAGTCTACAATGCAACTCTTCCCATCTCATTAAATTGAAAAAGTGAAGTCTGAAATACAATATCTTGCATTGATATCTGAATTAAAATTACATGTTTTAAACCATCAGATACATAATTATCATTTGGGTTTGTATGTTAAATTATAAATTATTTATTTCAAGTTTTCACCAGACATAAAAACCATCTAGTGACAGAATTTGCAATATTTTGAGTCACGGAATTAATGTACCAACCTATAATTTGGGAAAATCAATGTGTAGGGTAAATTTACAATGGATATCATTTCATTTAGTAGTAGTAGTAGTAATACAGGGTATCTGAAAAGTTACTGCGCAGTGAGAAAATTTGTAATGGCATTAAAGTTATGTATGCAATACTGTAAGTATAACTTGTCAACTAGTACTGAATGGACAACTTACAGGTTTTGCATGCAATACCAAGTGCACAAATTTTCAGACACCTTGTATCAAAAGTGAAGCAGTGCCTGCTAAGTAAAGACAGCAAAGAATTTTATTACAATAAGTATTTTATTTTGTAGTTTTTGAGGGATATTCCTAATAAACAAGTCTAGACATCAAGACACGCCTTTTAATTGCTCGGTATTCTGACAAGTATTTCGGATAAATCTTTACCCATCACAATAAACTTTTTGCTGGTTTAGCAATGAATACAAGATCAACAAGAACTTGATAATGGAATTTTTAAATGGCTGAAAGTACTTATTACAACACCTTTAGAACTAAAATAAGGTCTTTGATTACCGGTATTAGTTATTTACTTGTTTTGCATATTTATTTGTCATTAAAATAACAAACTTGGCATCAACATTTAACAAATAAAAGAACTATAATCTTAGAAATGAAATAATTATTTGTTGCAAAATTTATTTGTATTTTTTGTAATATATTATAGTGAAATGAATACACAAATTACACGCTACAAAAATAAATATTCATCCAAGTGTCATTGTGCATTATTCATTACAATAATAAAATTAGTCAAAAGGCAATTGCAAATCTAAGTTTTAGAAAAATGATGAATTAAAATTAATAAAACATGATTTTTGTATTTGAGCTTTTTATTTGTTTTATTTCTATTTGCCTTCTTTGATCATTACAGCTTTCTGAACAAACTCAAACTCCATCAAGCCTTGCAAGCAAAACATGCATGATGTCCGAAAACTTATAATGCCGTTACAAATTTATCACTGCACAATAAGTTATGGTCTCATGTGTAATACCATACATAAAGGTTGTATGTCCTATGTTTCCATTTTGCAGATGGCTTTACTACTTGCTCATAGAAGACTTCTTTGTTGATTGCATATCATCCTGTGGAATCCCGCTGCACAGTAACTTCTCGGACACCCTGTACATATTTATGTTTGCAATCTTTCTCTGGATTGGGTTTATGAATTTTAAGAGAAAAATAATTTTTTTTGTAGTTTTATCCTCTAATAATCCATTCTACTTCATCTACATACTTTTAGTAGTTGATAAATTTAATTGAGTTTTTGTTAAGTATTTTTATGAACAAAAATTTCTTACTATAATTACCTTTATAGGATTTTAAACTCTGCTAGATCCTATGGTTACTGTAGCCATTCAGTCACCCAGCATGAGTCCTGTCAAACATGTCTGGTATCACCTGGATACTGCATTGGGACAATGTTCACAAAAACCTGCTTCCCTCAGAGAACTTTTTAGATTGTGTGCTGAGTGGATGGGTGAGATTACAGAACTCAATTACATGTTAAGGCTTTGTGACTTTACTGTACTTAAGTAGCATTTGTGTCATATGGATACTTAGAATAAAAATGCCATCAAAGTTGTTCATTTTATCCATATACAGAGACAATGCCATTTATTTCAAAGTATACACTTTTTCACAAAACAGAACTGCTATATCTTGTTTGATGAATTACTGATTCAAATCTAATTTAATTGACTAGTTTCTGTAGGACTATTGTTTGAGAAAGAATATTCAAGACCACCAAAATGAGCGGCATTGCACTTACTTTTCATAAAATTTATCTTTAGACATGGCTGTCTGATTTAATTCATCTTAGTAAAGGAGAATTTTTAATTTTAAACGCACTACATGAGAAATGTTTTTAAAAAAAAAAGACATCAAAATCTTAGGATTTACAAACATGACTGATGATAACAATCTTTATTTTTGCATAGAACTATACAATCAAATGTAATTACAGTTAAATTTGCTAATTCATTGGTTTTTTTCCCTAGACAAAAGGAATATGATGTAAAAAAAATAACATATATACCCTTGTCTTTTTGTTTTAATATACAACCAGGAAATCTTTACATAAGTACTTTCATATTGTCGAATATTCCACGCAAATACAATATCGAGAATAACTTTAAAATTTTAAACAAGACAATAAAGATTTTTGCAAGATACGGAAAGAAAACAAAGTTTTCAAAAGCAAATTGCACTAGTCCTTACCGTTTTTGAACAGACTATGCACACTTCTTGATACAATCTTTTTTTATAAATCAAATTACTTATCATTTAAAGAATATTTTCAAAAAACTAAATTTATTTTTTGAGAACTTCATTCCAGCTAATACATTCATATATATATATATGTATATATATATATATATATATATGTTTTTTTTTACAAATTTACAATTTTACTATTTATTAAATTCGTTCTTTGTACAGTTTTTTTGCAACAATCGATATGTGCCATAAATATTTATCGAACGGGAACTAAAAAAATATATTTGTATCGACTTATAGTGAAATGATTCATAATTTCAAAGCTTGCCAAATTGTGTGATGCATAATAAAGAATAAAAAACAATATATATTGTTATCACAGATAAACAATCCTATTGAGAACAGAAACCTTATGTTTATTAATAATATATTTATCACATGCACCTCTAGTGGGTTTCAATAATCAAATAAATATTTGACTATAGGCTATTTACATACTTTTTTTTTTTAATATAGATAAATATTCAAATCACAAAGAATTTACATCTTTCTTTTCTTAGTTAGAAGTATAAAAATCAAAAACAAAAACTTATATTTCTTATAATATTAAAACAGTCTCTAACAATGTCTGATATGAAAATTTAACATTGTGTCATGGAGCAAAAATATAACAAAACTTAACAATGTCTATACACAGTTTAATTTCGCACATCGCTTTCGTCTCGAAATCTCGCCAAACAATTTGTACTGTTAATTTCGCACCGGTACTCGGAATTTACGAAGAAATCAAAATTTATTTTCCCCCCGCTCGGACTCTTTCTTCCGAGTTTGTCTTGGTTTTGTTGGAAATGCGCAATGTATGTCTTCTCTTTGAAAAATTTTCGGATGCTGAATTTTGGACGGAAATTTTGATTTTTATCTTTAGTCTTTTTTGTTCAGTAGATTTAAAATTTTAAAATTTTTCTTTTTTCTTTAAATATTATTAATTCCGCTAATAACTTTTAGCAATTGTTAACCAAATCGATTAAATTTTACGTCCAGAAAATGTAAAACAATATTCAAAGAAAGCATTGCGAACAAAACAGAATTAAGTCAAACGAACTGCGTAACAGTAAACAATTAACAATTACATAGTTACAATAAACGGGACAAGTACTTCGTGTCATGCTTAAAAGAAGTACAAATATAAATAACTTGATTAACAATCTAATTCTGCTTACATAAGTGCTAGGCATGACATTTTTAGTAGGCTGATCGGGCCGACAGAACGAGTAACCAAGGACGGTGTATAAATTTTTAACTGTTTATTGTCTAAAATTTTGGATAAAAAGGCACTTATACGAGGTGAATCGTGTGCATATCAGTGCGTCGAAATTAATTCAAAACCGCAATAGTCGCAAGAAAGAATCTAGGAAAACAAAGTACACAATCTTAATCACGAAAAACAGAACAAATAATTGCTACGGAAAAGAAGTTATCCTGGTTGTATGGTTTGCAGGAGATGTCATACGCTAGCACCAATGTTCACAGTTAGGAACAATGGATAGCATATTCAAATTAAATATGAAGGCATCGAAACTATATAAATCAAACAATCCTAGACGGAGTGCCGATAACATTTATCAAGTTTGTTTTTTGCTGTTTTGGCTCGATAAAGAACTGCATTTAAAAAAAAATGCCATTTTTCATCCCAAAGATGAGCTTTTCTATCAATCAATTTAAAATACCTGTCTTAAAATAACTGCATAAAAATGTTATGTATGTATGTATATATATGTATATTTTTCTTTCCTTAAAAAGTGTCATTATCGATATTTGGCTGTTTATTCTGCACGGAAAAAAAAAACAAATATATATATATTGTATAAATTAAAATGTTTAAATAGTAATAATGTCCCTTACAAAACTTTTCATTTGTTCATGCTACAATGCCAGCCTGGAATGGAAGACAGCACCATTAAAGAAACTGCCATTTACCGTAATTAGTTCAAAAATATAGTTTTTCCATTTTCCGTTAGCTCCGTCTGATTCTTCTTTTTCCTACTCCAAGTATCTAGCCACCTCCTCTTCTTACAGGTTTCTTCTTTAACAGGTTGAGAATTCACAGAGTTTGTACAGTTTTCTTCTAACACTTGACACACGCCATTGGCTAGAGGAGTGTCGGCAGAATTCGTCGCATAGATCTCTACCCACACCGGACAGCTGTCTCCGACGCTTCCGCCCCAGAGCCAGCCGTTAGGAATAGCAAGATGGCTAAGTCCTTCTCTTATAACACCCCAGTTCCCTATAAAATTATACTGATTAGCATCTATAATTTAAGATATTTAAAAGAGAATAATTCTTACTTTTCTTACCCGTAAATATCTTCTTTATGTTCTGATTAGATACGATGAAACTTTCTTGATGATTACTTACTAAGTTAGTCGATGTACCCTCGGGCAGAAGATGACAGTATTCAGAATGATTGATTGTTATATTTTCTGAAGAAAAGAGAGATTATCAAGATCTTATTATTAAATTTAATCTCTGATACTTGTTTGATATATGTTGTACATTCAAAAATTTCGCACAAAATGTGTATACGTGGAGTGAGAATGATTCAGATTTATTTTAAATACTTAGCAACGTGTCTATGCATGCATTTCATGACATGTTGAAAGCAAGATTTCAGAGTTCAGTTTAATATGAAAATCTTCAATATTGAAAAGAAAACAAACATCAAATTTTGTGTCCTTTTGAAAAACACACTTCAGCAAAGTCCGGAAATGTTATCTTCAGCTTAAGGGGTTCACCTCTTCACGGCATGAAATACCGAAAATTCATCAAACAGACAAGGTAACTGCCACTGCAAAAAGTGCACTTCGGATGGTCGCAAATGAGAAGTTCCGAGATGTTTTTGGAAAAGTATACGACAGATGGATGAAGTGTGTTGCGGCAGAAGGCAAATACTTTGAGAGTAGTGTTGTCTAGATGTATATAGAGTCAACAAAAATCTTTTTGTCTCACTTTTTGAATATACCATGTATAAATACTAAAAGCACCATGTTTATTCAAAAGAAATTTAATAATATTGTAATCATAACTATAATATAAACTATTATCCCACAACACATGCACTCATAACTCTTTTTACATAAGAAATTCATTATTCGTGCAATCATCAATTATCAGGTGGAAGCACTGCCTTGGCCTTATTGCAAAATGACGTGTTAGATTATTTATCAGGCTATATTAAGGATAATTAGATTAGGCCATAGAGGGTCACGGGCACTAAAGCTGTCTCCGATTAGTGCCAAGAGTGACCGGAATGGTTATATCTAAATAAATAAAATAATAGCTCTAGTAGCAAAGCTTGAATGGATGTCCAAGTAAAATAACTGGCAATACACCTAGACAGTAAGTAGGAGTTGCAGGTTTGAGTCCCACTCCAAGCTGAACATTTCATCGAGAATACTCTAAATTAAAAATTAATTTAGTTCTAATTATTAAATTAGCCTTAACATAGATTAATAAATCATATGGTGGATTGTTTGACAATACTAATTGAATTAGATGTTGTATGTGTTATTACATTTAACTTTTATTTATTTACGTTTTGATAACCTAACATTCAAGCAAATAGGTTCAATAGCTTAGATAGTAGGTTATCCAAATACAGTATGACACAGCGAGTAGAGTATTACGTTGTTCTTCGATCCTCCTTTTACCTCTAGAACAATTGACCGGCTCCATAACCTGTTCCTTTACTTTGACAATCATTGTCTTCTCTCACATCAATGGTTGCGAAGTAATAGATCACCACTCAACAACTGTTTTCATAGTATATCAAAGAGATTTCTTATTGCGCACAATAATAAAATGAGCCGAAATAAAGGTTAAAAAGAAAGTAATTTGTCTTTAAAAAACCTTTTCAAACTTATAAAACTTAAAATATGACACAATGAAAGTATTCATTTTTAACCTTTACTTTGATTTATTTTAACAGTTGGTATATTAACAGTCAAGTTTTTCTATTTTGAAACTTTGCAATTAATGCTGTATAAATTTATTTCAATTGATGTATTACTGAAAACAACGATACCGGAATATACAGCATGTTCAAACAATTACTAATGCCTGATCATATTCCAATAATAATAAATGAAAGTTGTTGAGGAACAGTGAAATTCCAATGATTGTCATTGTTGTTTAATGATTGTATTACAAATTAATTAGTAATTAAAATTATAATTCAACACATTAAATGATTGGACAATTAAATAATTATTGTGTTCAATAAGAAATCTCTTTGATATAATACGAAAACAGTTGTTGAATGGTTAAAAAGGTCCTTTAAAGAAAAACTACTTTCTTTTTAACCTTTATTTTGGCTCATTTTATTATCCAACATCTCTCAAAACCCAACACATTAGTATAAAGCCACACAGTCACATAGTATTGAGCTGTTTTCTGGCAATTATAACTTTAATTGCTAATTAATTTGTCCTAGAGGTAGATAGGCATTAGGCACAATCTTGTATTAAATTAAATAATTTTAGATGTTTATATATATATGTATATATTATACCAGGGTATACTATAGCTGGCTGAGTGCCTTGCATGGGAGTTTACAGGACGAGAGCAGTTGATGCGCTCCCAGTTGGAACCATAAGTAACAAGCAGTGGGTATATCGTAGTTAAATATGCCCGGAAGAGAAGATCGGACCAGAGGTCCAGCTAGTATAATTGGCAACGCATCCACACGGCAAGCGGGAGTTGTGGGTTCGAGTCCTGTTCCGGGCCAATTCAATTCTTCCAAATTTAATATAAAATGGTACCTAATGCCCCCCACTAGGACAAGTTAATTCGTAACCAAAATTGGGCTATTTTCTGGCAATTACAATCTTATATGTTGGTCGGTGTGGTTTTAGCCTGATAAAAATTTCAAAACTATTAGCAGACCAATTAGATGAGTGTATGGTAGGCAATATATTAGCAGTTTATATTTTTTAGAAACATAACTCCAATCTATAAGAAGCACTTATGAAAAGTTAAAGATATCCTTTCATCAGAATTAATTATAATAATTTAGTTTTAAAGGAACCCGTTATTCCTTTAAAGCTAACTTCTAGAAGAGTTCCAATGAGGTATCCAGCGAGTCCAACTACGAGCAAAGATTGTAGTCGGATTAATGGAAAGTAAAGCTAAAAAACTGCAGGAACAAGTTAAAATATTATAGATGATGTGCAATGCTATAAGATTAAAAAATGAATTTTTTTCTTTAGAATTAAACTTTACTAATAACAAAGTATATAAAGATATGTCGTTAGTGATACTAAATCGGAGAAAGTGATTGCATCAAAGAGCTGTCGTCAAAGTGTGCAGAAACTAGGAAAAAAACTGGAGGTAAGCAAGCATCTAATGCAGAATGTAGTTATGATGCATGAAGTTCAAGAAGAATGGTTTAAAGATACAGAGAGAAGTTTAATACGATTAAATTTTACTTCTTTTAATACTAAATAAACACATTTTTTCCTTCATTTGCAGTAGTAAAAAGTGACGTCGGAGATTTCAATCCCAATAATTGAAAATTCATTTCTCATAGAACTCTCTCGTTAAAGTTAAACTACAGAATATAAAAATAATGAAGTGTAAAATGTAAGTTTCACTTTAGTTTTAATAACTTTTAATCTTCGTACAAAGAAAAATAATTTAAACTTTTCGATAATTTTATCTTAATTAAAGTATCAGTTTATTAACATTACAGATTTTGTTTTAACTTTGATAGATTGTACCATTTATCAAATGTTTAAGATATAAATTTACTTATCAATCACTTTTGATCATTAATGTGTGCTATTGTTTTGCATTTCTGCTTACGCTAGCATAAATTTTTGCAGAATTTAACACTTTTTGATAATTTATATAATACTTTTAATCATTCTGTATCATTTATCACCTGATCTTTGGATGTTTATGGGTTTTTACTAAAAATAATTCTTATAAGAGGTTGCAGAGTGCCCAAAGGTCGGCATTGTTAATTATTAAAAATGCGTATCGAACAACATCTTCCGTTTCTAGCCCGATAACTCAGCATTAGTTGGGGTCTTTATGTATAACGGATTAGTTGTCGTTTATTTAAATGCAAATGTGGTGAGATAGATGCACTGTAGCATTTTCTGTTTGAATGTATCAGTTACGAAAAGTATAGAGAAGAGAATATTAATTTGATAAATAATTATGATGATGACAATAAATTCAAATATATAGTCTCCATGAAAAGTCTTTATTGTAAAGCTGTTGAAGTTCTGACTAAAATGTTGAAACAGGCAGATTATCAGGAATTGTTCTTCAATGTAGTGTGGATATGTGAATTATTTTGTTGTATGTCCCACCAGGATTGTAATTAATTTGTTATCTTAGATTTGTTCTTTGATTAAGTATTGTTATTTTATAAATTTTTTTTTTTTCTTTTTTACACAAAAATTTTATCATATATCTTTTATACAAATAGCGTGATGCACTGTTATGGATGTGATACTCTGTTATTTATTGTATTTGATTTTCTTTTAAACTTTCTTTTCCTTTTATCTATGTAAAAACCTTTTATGTTGAATTAAGTTAAGGGTTGACAAGGGTTGCTGGAGGGACTTTTTGGTTATTTTGCATGTACACACCATGGGGGTACACGTGCAAAATAACCAGTTGCCACAGTCGACAGCTGCCGGCCAAACATGTGGACATTTTAAGTGTTTGTGAACGTTTCTGTAAGTTACAATGTTGGAAACGACATCCTACCCGAACTTCCATGTTTTAAATTGCTTTAGACAGAATGTTAGAAGCATGTCCTACATTTGTGTTTTCATGCAAAGCCAAAACAGGAAGACCTACACAGCAGAGCTGAGTTTGATTTTCTAAAATAATTCCTCCTAGGAACTTACTAAAGTTTCGGACGACGTAAATATGTTAAAGTAGAGTAAATCTTTTGTTTAATTCCTTCCTCAAATGATTAAATGAAAAAAGAGAAAGTTTAAAATCGATCTATCTTAAAGAAGTAGATAGAACTTATCATAAAAGTTAAAACCTTTGCGACAAGTTCTACACATTTCATTGCAATAGGTGTGAAAAAAGATGTAACAAATTAGTGAATTAAAATATAAAATTTAGAGTTTGTAACACAAAATAGTAAACAGGAAAATCCTCTTTACATTTACAAGATTATTACTAGACTGTGAAGTTAACAATTTTATAATTTGTCAACGTGATTGCAACAAAGATATTCATTACAATCATATGATATAAAATATAAAACGGACTATTTTATCTATTTTTTTATCTCTTTGTCTGATAAATCTGATACAAAGTTTTAATAATTAATCATCATCTATTATCACTTTCATTTAATTGATGTAGGAAGACAATAAGTTTAAATGTTTAATATTAATATAAACACAAAAAAATAAAAGAGCAGCTAATTAAGGAAACCAACGGTAAAAAAAAATCTTCAAGAAATGTTTTTGGTTGTTATTTTGACTGTCTTTGACTTATTGAAAAGAATGCGGAATGAAAGAAGCGGTACATCTTGTATAACTCCGGCAATATATTTAATTAACCAAAAACATTTCCGACCTACTTCCATAGGCCGTCTTCGGTTGGAACGTCAAACTTACGTCAAGATAGTTTGCCGAGATTCTAGATATTTGTTCTAATTGCAACTTAATCCCAACCCTGTTATTATTGATGTCATGTTGGAAAAGTCTCGGTGTTTTCCCAAATGAAAACGATGAGTACAATATCAATGTACTTGGATATAGCCTTTGCTCCTGGTATTTCTTGATAAGTGGCTCCTCATTCTGCAAAACTTTTATCTCGGCAAGACCCCCCGAAGCAGGTGAGCCCCTAAGAATCCCAATTTAGCCATTCCAAGAATAACACAAATTAAACAAAAAAAGGTTGAGATAATTTGACACTATTTTAAAACCAGACAAACCAGCTCCTACATATTAAATTCCCGGTGAGAGATAAAGCTGCTTCAAATTTGATGAAAGAATGTCTTTGTTTGTTGAGATCAGTCTGTTATGTGCCCACACAACTTCAATTGTGTTAACCGACTTACGCAGACATTAGAATCAACGATATGCTAGGTCTGAGCACAAACTTCAAGAATTTTGCCAATCTGTCACGAACAGTTGCTTCTACAACTCCCGATATACCCTTGCAAATAAATCAAGCTAGTAAATTTGTACTATTTGGAATAATTTAACCAAATTTAAATCCTTGTAGGGAAATATACAAGTATTAAAACATCGTATAAAAGTATTTACCTTTCTTAGCAGCAGGAATGGAAATATTTCCAATGATGAGTATATCTTTTTCTTCTAAAAAAAAACAAAATATATCTTATTAATCAACAAATAGGAATATATTTTATATTTTATCCTAAAATTACAGACAAATTTTTGTTCATAAAACTAAAAGTATCATCAAATCTTGAACAAATTCGGTCTAGTGAAGCTAATTTTCATCAAAATATTCAATAATAATCAATAGACTAATCATTCTAGTTTTCTCTCCCCTCTACATGCAAACATCTCGTCATCTACCACCTCTAGAAAGTGCTGTAACAAAAACGGCAACTTGCTACAGAGAAGAATTTTGTGTTGTGCAGTTCGCAAAGTCGGAATTGCTTGTCATCGCGATGTGGGTAATCTGCAGGATCTGTGGAATTGTGTCTACTGTGGGAGAAGTGACGACAGATTTGCTGCAGCAAGCATAGGTAGAATTTGAGTATTGCTCAGATGTGTGCCATCCAACATGAGGTGCATGCATTGAGAAATTGTATAATGAGCAAATGTGAAACTCACAGCTTTCCAATGTTTTAACATATATTACAATGCTCTTAAATAATTACAATAATTTAAAATGGTAGCATTCTTCTTGAAGACCCTGAAGTTTACAAGAACGATAAATGTATGTAACTAAGATCATGATGCATTGTAATTTTTACTGTTTATGATATCAATACTTGCAACTTTTTCAACAGAATCCACTTAACGTAATCACAGACATTGCTTAGAACTTTGCATAAAGTAGCAAACTGAAACAGAGTTACATGGTAGATGACTGCTTGAATAAACAAGACAAAATCTCCTCCAACCATCCTTTGTAGGCTTCTAGAATGGAGACGTAGCTGCCTTGCCAGATACACACATTAGTGCATATCAAGTTGCATTACTTTTTTTCCAGATGAGTGGTATATGTGCAATCTATTCTTGTCTATCTGATACACTGTCTGCTAGTTTTTCATACACTTTCACTGGCATGAGCCTCCATTTTTTTTTCTTCAAACACTGATAAAATTGCCAGGTTAGATGGTCGAGTTGATTCTCTCCAATTTATCCGACTGATGCTCTATGCAATTTGGGTTTAAATTCTGTGCTCCAATCCAATATTTTCCTCCTCAAACCAAGCATTTGCTGCACACACAGTGTGAACAGGCACACCAGGAACTGGTAGTAGTAGTGGCTACTGCTGAAAATGTTGCAGACGCCATATGTCTCTGTAATGCATTAGTGCACATTGCTTTTTACAATGACAAAGAGTACAACACACTAACTGAAGAATCCTCACATGATTAAGTTATAACTGCTGAATTTCACCATGGGTGTTGTTCTAGTGTACTGTGACATTAAGCCTTATATTTTGTTCTTTTTTTTTGTAAACTCTTTTGTCTATCCCTATATTTCTGGTCTTGGAAAGGCTTGTTTCTACCTGGTTTCTTTGTGTGACTTTAACTCTAGGGTTGCCCCCTCTTTTGTGTCCATTTGTGAAGAACAGGCTGGGCAAGTTTTGGAAGCAGTCCCAGGAAATGGAAGTGAAGCATGGAGACTTTTACTTCTTGATGTAGGAGGAGAAACAAACCAGGTCAGACAAGAGTTTCCTCTCTTTGTAAGAGAAGAATTCTGTGGGCTAGCAAAGGAGGTTGTCGGAGGACAGCACATGGCGTCGTGGTCTTAAGATTGAAGCGACACATGGAGGATGAAGACTTTGAGGACTGGAAAGCTGAATTCATACCAGTAGTTGCTACCTTTCTTCTTGGTATTCTCTATTGGAGTGCCCTCTTTTTTTTTGTGATTATACTTCTCTGACAAGAGGACACTTCTACCCTTGTACCTTTGTTAATTATGATGTATATGCCATTAAATGAACAGTTGCAATGTGTACTATGAATGCATGCAAGCAATGATACTGATAACCAAAAGTGAGATTGTTATTTTCTTTACAAAAAATGGGCTAATTTGATCACCATATTTTTAAAAAATTAATTACATTAATGTTATGTATTTAATAACATTTAGTGACCTGCATGCAATACGGTGAAATGTTTTTGGTAAATGCGGGTATATTTTATTACAAGAATCCATATTAATTTTTTGGATGAAAAGAAGTAATTTCTGCATAATATAAATTGTACTGTACATATTGTGTGGGAATTCACAGATGTCACCTTCCCAATGAAATAATGGATGACCTTTTTTTCTGAGTCGTCGAGAGATGACCCAGTCGGAAATACTAGCTACTAGCTCCACTTATTTCTTCTCAAATATATCTAGTACTGTAACGCTGTTGGCAATTTTGATATCTCTCATTAGCGAGAAGTGGCATTAATATGTTGTCCTACTGTGTCGTCGTTAATATATATTCATGTATTGTATAAAGTTTATTATTAATTTTGAAATGTTTACTTGGACTTAGTGGCCATTTTAAACAGCTGTGTCATTTTGATCAAAGTAGTCCCAATCTATGGTACACCACATCCAACGACAATCATTTACTGGCAAACAGATAATTGGGAGTCGTCACTCTACAGGACATGTAATCTTCTCGGGCTCAGCTAAGATGATCCATGGATTATTTGAGTCAACATTTAGCATTCACAATTGTTATTTTTGGCTTAAGAACAGAAACTCACCAGTTTGCATGGAATGGTCGGTTTTATTGCATGGACACCATCTTGTCGAGGCATTAAATTTCTTTCTCACCATTAGTTCCAAGCACCCTTCAGCTTCCTTCATCACTTTCTTCCTGGGTGCTTCTTTACAGTTTACTGGCCAAAATGCATAGCAGTATAACATTATTTACAGTGAATTTAGGCAGCTCTAGCTTCAGGCCTAAAAGTGACATAACCAGAATTCAACAGTTTGTCCCCATTGGAATGTGGACAGCTCAGCATTTCTAGGCACCAAGAGACGTTTTTAATCACATCAATCATGAATAGCCCAGGTCTGCAACAGAGGTGACCGAGTGGTGAGGAACAGGGTCCAACACATCCAGGATGAACCACCCCTGAAAAATTTCTAGGGTTATATTTTGATTGCTTGGGTTCAGCCCAATGTCCGAGGAACCTGAGATTAACGCCTCGACCAACCTCGACCATCCAGCCGCCAATATCGTCTATCTAGAGTGATTATTTTGATATTAACCAAAGAATATGATAGAAGTTGTAACTGAAAATGGGTGCTTTAATGACGTTATATTTAATTTTTGACTGCTTTAAAGCATTGTTTTGGTTTCAGTTTTTTTTTTTTTTGGTATTCTATTTAAATATGTAAATGTGCAAATTTACATAAGATTCAATATTTTGCATCAAATTATACTATGCAATTACATAATTGTAAACAAAAATGAATAAATATTACCTGAAATTTGTTCTTGAAGGGCATCTACTACAGACAGGAGATGAAAGGTTTTCTCTAATGAATTATCTTGTTTACAGTAAATGCTAATGATAACAAATTCTAATTTCTCCATCTGTATAAAAAAACAAAATTCAATTTAAATTATAAAGTTTAATAAATAATTTGTCAATGAATTGTGCAAAAACTTTAATTAAAAAGGGAAGTGGCAATGAGCTTGTAAAGTCAATTAATCTACTAAATGTTAAGCTATGCTCCTCTAGAGCAGCAGTCTGCAACGTTTCTGACCTCACGTCCCACTAAACTCACAATTTTGAATTCCGTGGACCGCTATCACGAATTTATTTAAACAATACAAAATCTGTAGAATAATGATGACAAAAGTTCATTGCTGCTTGTTTGAAATAAGTTTATAAATTCTTAGCGCTTTTCCACAAAGGATGACAATTGAACTCACAATATTGTTTATTGTTCATTACTTATTGATAATAGTCACTTTGTATTTGGTTTTACATTCGAATAAAAAAAACCCTCAATGAGTGAAAAAAGCAACTAAGCATTTTGCATTTCTTTTGTAATACTTTGCGTAACCTTCAGTTGATCTATGTCCAAATTTCTCTACGGACCACTGGTTGCCGACTGCTGTTCTAGAGAATAGTGAAGTATTAACATAACAACAGTAGAGATAGAATTATGTTAAAGCAAATATTCAAAAACACACACACACATTAATAATGTATCAAATATTAAATGATACTATTATTTACAATATATTTTACTATTTACAACTATTTACAACATTACATTTATTATACAGGATGAGTGGAAGTAAATAGGAATTGAGAAATCACTATAATTTCTATATTTAATGTATGCATCTTTGCACACCTTAAAATTCAATATAGACACTGATGACACATTTTTCTCTGATTGTGATGTGAACAGATAGCCACTTCTCTGTACGCCTACTGCCAAACCCGTGGTCAGTTTATGTTTGAACAATGTTTCTTGATTGTTTCTGAATGGATTGTGGCACGACATCCTTTCGCCATATGCATCATCTCTGCATGGCAACTATCGATTTCCACACCTCGTAGCATGCGGCAATCTGTGCTTACTCCCGAACGGATAAGTGGTCGGCCGTCGTTTTGCTACAGCGCATGCAACTTTCTCAGTCACTGCCCATACTACTGAAATGGGAATTATAAAATTCCAATTTCATTGATTGATGTACATGCACACACAAATGTTATTACGATTGTATTATTATTACAAAAATTATAACAATTTCTCAATTCCTAGTTATTTTCCACCCGCCGTGTAAATGCCAATATTACACCAAAAACTCATTAGATTAGAATTGGGTTAATTAAGATTTTGGACTTTTAATGAGTAAGTATTTTTAGATACATCTAGAAAACCTGTACCAGAATGAGATTTGAACCCGAAGTTCTCAAATAGACTTGTTTAAGTCATATTTAGTTTAGTTAGAGCAGAGTTTTTAAGTTAACTGTATCAAAACAAAGTACTTTTTACAGAATTAAAATACGGTAGAGTCTCTGTAATCTCGCATGTAATCAAACCAGCAGGTGTCGGATTACTGAATTTTGTATGTACGTACCTTACAGTAAAAACACGCAGTTGGTTCACAGGTTAGTTTATTGTATTAACACTTTAAACGCAAGATTGGGCAGAATTTCCTTTATCTGTCGAGACAAAAAAGGCCAAAGAGAAAGTTATTTGACTGGTTTTGCTATACAAATTTTCCTCATAACCCCCTCAGGTTACAAGGAAAACAATTTTATCTCCAGGTATGTAGAAGAAATTTTCAGAGCTTTGAAATTTAAAGCATTAAATAATTCAAAAAGTTACACAGATTCAAGGTTGCATTTCATTCTTTATTTTCGAGACAAGAAACAATTACAGTTGAAGATTGTCTTCAAAACTTGTCTGTGATGAAGAAGATTTATATTTATATTTAAGGCATTTAAATGAAAGTGCAACCAATTTTCTAACAGAGACTGAAAATTTATAAATTAATGTACACAATTAAGTATTTAAAGAGTAAATCTGCAAGTAAACATAATTTTAAAAATGTCTCGAAGTGTATTTACTTTTCAAATTTCTTTCATTATTAAAATGTACAATCAATACTTCAGTTTTATATAAAACTTATATTTTGTTTGTGTCACTCAAACGTTATTATTCCATTTTAATTCCTTAATACAAACACGCAGTGTATTGCATCAAGATCAAGAGAATGTAAACAAACCATAAATTTGCAAATATTTACACAAGTTGCATAAGTTTTGTCGAACATACGTGACAGTTTACATTCAACAAGCTGCCATTAGCCGTAAGTGGCGTCGGAAAGCTTTTTACGGCACGACTTTTCCGAGCTTCTCGAAGCTTTGGAGAACAATGGAGATCAAAGTGAAGAAAGAAATCGGCAGGAACTGTAGAGAGAGTTAATTGAACTTCTAAAGATGATGTTAGCTTAGTTACAAATACATTGCAACAAAAATGAAAAGCCTCCTATTTTATACTTAAAATTTACTCACTCAACAAAATATTTGATATACAAAGTCTTCCGAAAAGAATTCTACTATTTAAATTATTGTAATTACGTTAATTATTATCCACGAATGTCGTAACATACAATAAAACATCAGTGAATGGTCCGAGTTTCACGTTTACCCATTACAATTTCTCAACACATGCACCTTATGTCGCATTGCATACATCCGACCGATCACAAATTCTTACTACACTTGCTACGGAACATCCATCATCATTTCTGCAGTGGCAGCAATTCTACAGTTCCTGCAAACAACTCCTGCTACATGATAACGAGCAATTCTGACTTTGCAAACTGCAAAACAAAAAACGCCTTCTCCATTGTAAACTTCCCATCTTCATTTACAGCACTTCCTAGATTAGTAGATGACGTACGTTCGTACGTAGACGAGAGAGAAAACTTGAACAGTTACTCTATCCATTGGTGTACACTGCATACTTCTCAGATAATAATTATCAACATTATAGTAAATTAAAATGGTAGCATTCATTTTGGAAGATCCTATTTAATATGTTTTTAAAACGCCAATCTTTCTTTCCCAAATGCCTAAGATTCAACTTGACAAAATTAATAAACAACAAACTTATTTATAAATCATTTTAATTGATTCCTACAATGGTATTAAATGTAAAATCCAAAAAAAAACTTATGTAAGAGGCAATAATTTGGAACAAATCGGGTAATTTATGATACGTGAAAATTCTAACTGTCCATTTTACAGAGAGTTTTTCAGTTATTTTTGAACACGTTTGTAGCCTTATTAATGAAAAAAGTAGCATGTGCTTCCAGTTACTACTGCACATGTAACATTATGCTGATTCAAGTTTCAAAATCAATGTTTTAATAGTCTTGCTTCATTTTAGCATATTGACCTTTGAACCGGATTGGCAATCCAAACTTTCTAAATGTCCAATATCTTATAGCTAAATCCAGAAGAGACTTTTGGAGGGTGGCATTTGTGTTTCTAAAAGGTACGATCAGTAATGTTTTAAAGATGTCAGAATCACCATCAAAAGAAAACCAATGAGTTCCAAACATGTGATGGCCACGGCTAGAACAAAGGAGGTTGTTGGAAAAGTAAAAAATTCCGTCGGCACACCAAATACTCTGACCCATAGAGCATGAGCAAAGAAGTACCGTGTGTCACTTCATTCGTTAATAACATCATTCGTAAAGATCTGAACCTGGACGTGCCAGTAAAGACTGATGTATGTAAGTTATTCCGACAAAATGAATCGCAAGACCAACACAAGGGAGTTACACGAAAAGCATTTGACAGGTGGAAGAAGTGAATTTTCTGTGACTTTGGGTGTACCTTCTCAATTGTAATGATATGCAAACTGTAAGGGATATACACAAAGTAATACCGACCCTCGGCATAATAGACCGACAAAGGAAATGTCGGTCCAGTAATGCCAAATGTCTGTCACACATAAAGACATTGCAGTTGACTAGTAAACTAACTTTCACGAGATACAATAATACATTCAAATGACCATTGTAGTAAAGAGGAAGCTTCCAAATAAAGGTATAACCAACAGCTACAAGATACAGTGCCTAGGAAACACTCCACACACTAACGGTCATTTTCAAATATCGAATTTCCATTCCGACAGGTGCCTCGGAATAAGCAGACGTGATCCATCGTTTCCAAAATCTGTTACATTAAAGCCCATAAAAGTAATTGCCAGTAGTAAATAAGAAAAGTTTTAATTATCGCAGAGATTAAAAGTCTGCCTCTTCCACAATGAAGATCAATTTGCTAGGTCTCTGTCAACCTCCGGCAGACTGCAAATGCAGGCATACCGTTTAACTCTAGTCCTGCTCAAACTCGCTACTCAAGCTACTGTCCTCTCCCCTTCCATTTCTGTAAAATAAAGCTTCGGGAGGTCGAAGGACAGACTTTACAGATTTTCCTATTTCCTTTTAGTAATTACAGTCTTTACATCTTCACCAGTAATCACAATATCTAGACAGACTACAGTTTTGGATAGTTTTTTTTTAAAATCAAGTATTTTAATTAATTAAATCGCACAATTAACTGTAGAGTACAGATGGAAAAGTGTTAATTTGTCATATTAACATTAAATGTTTTAACTTTTAATGAAAATGTGATGTGCCAGTTTATTTCTAATATTATTTCCCTAGAAATAAGATTTTTAATTCAAATACGGAATGCTTCAAAAGAATATTAACACTTACACAGAGAAGGATTGGATTAAATCATATTGATGGGATATGGCAATGCAATACTTGGTAGTCTACCTCAAGGGAGGACTTTCTACGGGAAAACTGGTCCTCTGTTAGGTACTAGACGTGTGAAGAAAATCCAGTAAACTCCACGTACCTAGCCCGTTTATGAAGTGCAAAACCACAACTGACTACAGGTGTTCGGTGGTTTTTATTCTTTTGCCCACTATGGTGGGCACATGGAGGTGCGCAGTCACCGTGGCAGCACTAATAGAATCATACTTTTTCGAGGGTTGGGACTTCTTGTGCATATTGGAGAATTAGGTGGACGACCACCCGTCGCTACAAATCCGACACAAGTTACTTCTGTATTAGCATTAACATTTATTTTTGAAGCACCCTGCACATTCAAATTCAATTTGAATCTATTATTTATATTGAAAGTTCTTTAGAATAGAATTTTTAATATAGAAATTATTATTTTAATAATATTTTTAAACAATTTAAAAACTTCTAACCTTGAATCTTCCCATAATTACAGAGTTGACCTCTTCGTATCCGTTCAGTTTTTCTTTCTCCAATGTCAGCGGCGAAAGACTGCAGAGTTCCAAACCTCGGCTCGTATCGTACAGGAACCCGCTCAACATCTGAAAATTAGAGAGTTCCAGTTAAAAGAACAAAAAGATAAATTAATTGCTTTTATTGTCGCTTATCTACTGGATAAAGACTAAAGTTTTCTCTTTTTTCATTCAATATTTTGAGCCACTGTACATCTAAGTCATAGTGACAAACACCTTCAGCATCAGCTACTGCAACACTCGTTGCTTTTATTGTTTTGGACTGAAAACACTCAAATAAGGGTCAATTTTTCTATTTGTGTTGTTTTATAGTTGTAACGTAAGCTGAGTGGATTGACACAATTATAATCATTGAGCCATCATCAAATATGCAGCACATCTGGCAAAGTGTAACAAGAGAAGAAAGTACCATTACTTATATAAGCAGTGTAGTTTACATTTTAGCTTTTAAACATGAAATGTTCCAAAATTTTTTGGTTGCCGCTGAATTTTTTACGTAAAAAATTACCAGCGTAACTGAGAAATGAACAAATGCTAAGCATTTTTTGGAACTCTTCCGTCCTGTCATCAGATTCCATAACATTCAAAACATAAAATTCAAATAAGGTCTTACTTGAATTTTTCACTTTGAATGTAACACAGACCACAGACGAATGGATCCGACGACAGGATGGAAGGAAGAGTCCCGAAAAATGTTTGATCCAACACAAGACAGATCCTTTAGCCAGTTCAGCATTTGTGTATTTTTCTGTGTCACCAGAGTTGACGCATTCCAAAACTAGGTATAACCTTTGGCTTTGTTTATTTGTTTTAAGTTATGGCAATGCATGCAACACTTGAGCAATCTGCCTAGGGAGGTCTTTTAAGTGTAATTGACTTCTATTCAGGCATTAAAGACGTGGAGAAAACCCGGAAAACTCCACGTGGCCAGCCCGTCCTGGTGAGGCACAAACCCACGACTGAACTCCCGGTGATCGGGGAATGGAACCGCTTGGCCACCGGTGGGCCCTTTGGCTTCATACATTAGGCCACTTATTTACCTTACTACTGTATATTTTTAGATTGTCATAGCCACTTATATCTCGTATTTGGGGTGCAAATGGCTACGTTTGTAACTTGTGTCATTTTGCTCTAAATAATCAGTGTTTATAATAATTTTAGAGGATAAAAAAATACTGCCACAAAAATTAATTTGTCATTCGTTACCGAATAAACTTTGGCAACTTACGACTTCGCTTACACGCAGACAAACGAATTTGCGGGTGCCGTTTACACACAAAAATGACTATTTAAATTAATAATTTAAAGTTTAATTATATCGTGTCATTACGCAATTATTATTTTCATTTGACGTAGGCTAAAAAGAGAAAATGTCAAGGGAAAAGATAAAGAGAGAATAAGTGATACACCAATTCAATAACAAACAGTGTAGCTGCCTACTTCTTGAAGGAAAATAAATTCTTTCCTGTTTGGAATTACGTAATTTCCGGTCAATTGTATTGTTTCTGCGGGTGAATTTAACTCATTTCCTCGAAAACCTTTAACTCTCTTACAATAATTTGGACGATTAGTCGACGAATTTGAACTATTCTGCCGATAACACGTCAAAAATGCGATAATATGGTGGAAACTTTAAAGCAAACTGCAAATTATTGAATTAGTTTGTTTGCTTTAAACAGTTTTTATTGTCTTCTTAAATTTTATCATCAATTTGAAATGGAGGAAATTAATTATTGTCTCAGATATTTATAAAAATATATACAGAAACTCTTCGGTTATCGTCGGCAAGAATCAATGCACTCTACTTGACAGATCAAACGTAAACACTGATAAAAGTTTCATTAAATATTTAACTAGATGTCGGTTATCTGCAACTGCACTTTCCTCGTTTAATATTTTGCAACTCCGTTAATGTTTTAACAACATAAATACCCTGAAAACAAAATCTAGGACACATAAAACCGACTTTAAATTTATATTTTAATGAATTATATTAGTGGAAAAGTATACTTTACAGTTTTGACGTGTTTAAATATATTTTTTCTGCTGTCTTTAATGTGTCCAGTTGTTTTGTGAATCGTTAACTTTATTAAAGCTTGCGTGCATCAGCAATATCAATCGCTTCTTTGCCGCATCCGAACGAGCGTAAACTTAACGAGGCACGGAGAAAATTCGGAAAGCTTTGCATAATTCCAAACGACAAATTTAGAGGATTTAAATGTGAAAATACTTACAAAATTTATTTATATTAAAGTTATAAAATATTATAATTAATTTGTAATGTTATATTTGAGTGCACTAATAACTAAGCGACCCGTAATTTGATTAAAAAATAGCAACAAATGACTTACTTTATGATGTTTTCCGGCCGCGTTATCAACAGGTGGCTCGGCAGGTGGTGCGATGTACTTCCATTTTCCTCTTTCTCCGCTCCAATTTTCCACATTCGTCAGCTGCGGATCATTTAATTCTGCACTAATCTACACAAATATCATTAAAATTAATGTATGGTAATTGCAACCGTGTAAATTAATGAACGCGATTCGTTAGAAATTATTCGAAGTGCTTTTTTCCCCTGTTAATTTAATACACAATTCTTTTGGATAGAACTAAGTACACTTGGATCTGTGCCAGAATCCAGTCTAATGATAACTTGACCCTTCGCTCGGAGAGGAACTAGTACTTTTAATGAATTATTTACCTGTCTTTTTATGTTCTATCTCCAATTTTTACAGACAAACGTATAATTTTCCTTTGTAATTAGGAAATAATGAATTTAAATATGATTTTACCCTTAATTAATTAATTAATATGCTTATATATATATATATATATATACATACATACATATACAAAAAACATCTTTATAGAAGGTCAGAAAAGTTATTTTCAAAGCTTACGCTGCACTGCAGTCGACTAATCACATTTAGAATGTGACTTAGTCGACTCGAGCACAAATGTTTCTATGCACAAGCATCTAATAATATCAAAATAGCTCAAAAACATCAAAGGAGACTCTTTTAAGCTTACAGAATTAATATTTTACCATTTAAACTACTTGTTTATGAAAATTTGACTCTCGAATTGTGTTAAATCTTTGACGAACAATATTTGTCGAGGAGTGCATCGTCGTTAGATGCAGGATCAGATTATACATATGTAAACGAAACAAGTTGAACCTTAGAGTCTCGTGTTATGGCTTAAGGAGCTTTGCAATTAAGGAGAAGCTGTTGTTTAGGGCCACACCGAGTCTAAATTCGTCCTCGTTTAGACAATCGTTACCCACAACAACTACAAAATATTTACCGTTATAATTAATTTTCTTAAGCTTCTTATGAGATGTTTAATTGCTAATTTAAACATTCGGAATATCTTTTTAGATGTGCAGATATCAACGAAGAGAAATTTAAATAGCTATCGCTCATTCCGATTCATTTATCACTTTCAACTGCAGATGAAAATACGGTCCTAGAAGCAATAAAATACAACTTAAAACTGCGGATAACAGGCTGCGACACTAACGAACATCATTCGAAACACTAGAATGGTCCGTATGCAATTAAAGTTAGCATTTATAAGGTACGGTTTCATCGTTGGCTACATTAAAAAGTGATTTTCGTTCTTACGTTAATAATAATTCTGTCGTAAAGTATCGGTAATGCCATATTAAATAACTGCAGTTCTAACCGTTATCTAGATTTAGAAGTTATTAGAAAAATAATATTGATATTGTAATGAACTTCTACTCGTCTTTGCTAATGGGATAATGTAGAATTACGTTTATGTAATCCATCTTCGGTGTATCAAACATCACGAAGCCCGATATATATATAGAAACATAACCAAATGATCGCCTTAAATAATTGTGCTATAACTCCGCTAATTTAATGATTAATACTAAGTAATTTGCTACTAGAGGTAGACGTTATGCACCGTCTCTTAACTAAATTAATAATTATCATTTTAATAATCCATCTTCGTTGAAATTTTCGATCAAATTAACTAAAAAGTTAATAATTACATTGTATATTTTACCAGTTTAATGTGTTTAGAAGTCTCATTTTACGACCGAAAATCATCCAAAGTATAATCTAATATCGGACCATTTAAATTTATAGATAAACGAAGTAATTGAGCATCGCCACATTTCCTCGGGACCTCGAGTCGTAAATCAATTAAATCCTTTTGAAATTTGGCATAGAGTTAATCCAATTATCGAGTTATTTATAAATAAATTGTAATCTACAAGTCAAAATTCAAATTTTTTGCTCTTTCTGTAAGAAAAACAGTAATATTTTACAACCGATATTTATTTTTAACTTGTATATATTATGATTCTCTGCAGTACTTGACCTCTAACCTCTTGCTATAAATCACATCGTGCATATGTTTCCGACATCGTACGGCACATTACACACATTTTTTATCGTGAGATTTTATTTATTAACAGTTTTGCTACAAATGTAATGCTTTTAATGTGTAAATGCTTAAATTATTAATGAGATGTGCACTTATTTCAATAAATTAAAAAACTCTCTCTCAAGAATTGACCTAATTAACTATCGAAGACAATTTTGAAACATCAAAATCTAATTAGAGGAGCAGAGTCAATGTCGTAAGAAGCCAAACGCGTGCAAAAATAACCTTATAAACATGATAGAAATCTCATTAAAACTTTGTAAATTATACTAAATTATTAATGATTCTGTAGAAAGTTTAATAACTAGATTAATTCGGTATCGTAGGCGGGCGTATCGCTAGCAATTAGTAATATTAAATAATTGAATATTGTACACTTGTTAAGTTTTTAACTTACGTACAATATTCTAGACGCTCGGAGAGGAGTACGAATTTAATATTTGAATACGTTAGTGGATATATTGTCCAACTTCTCCCACTTGGATCTTTTCCAAACGTAACGCTTGCAGACTAGCATATAATCATCTAAACTGTTATTCGTCACAAAATAATAGAGCAGTTTTAATGGCTGATTTACCGTGAAAATTATTCTATTGGCGTAACTTAGACATTTCCTTTGCATTCTTAAATATACTCATTTGAATATTAACAAATGGAAATGTAATTTTTGTAATTTAACCCTGTTCACCAGTGTGATAAACCCACACAAATGTATATATATATATGTCAAATTGATATAGACTTGAAATAATACTATTAATTCAATACTTGAAGTTTACCGTAACTTCCATCATTTGGAATTAATACAGAGGTTGAGGCCGAAGTTTTAAACGCGAAAACGTGTACGTTGCACATTCGGCAGCGCTTTCCTGTAAGCCTAGAAGTTCGACAATGGCATTTGGAATGTCGAGCACGAGTCCACTGACTTTCTAAACGCCATTGTCAAACTTCTAGACATACGGGAAAGCAGCGCCAAAAGTCCGACGTACACGTTTTCGCGTTTAAAACTTCGGCTTCAACCTCGCTAATGAGTCAATTTAATAAACATATCGTCAAGTTAGTTTAATAGCGATGCTAGTCTAACTTTACTCTCGTGATCCTAAAAGGTGAGCAGCAGGCAAAAGGAGACAACAATCCTACAGATCGTCCACTCAGATGATTTATAGGATTGTAACTTTCTCTACACCTTCCTGTCCAGACACATGTTCTTTGCTACAAATACACTCATGTCTCTTCTAGTGTACTTCTTCATATTCCTTCTCCGACTCAACACCTTACATTCAGATACTTCTCTCGGCCTACCCCTTCTATGCTTCCCGTGTATACGCTCTTCAATAATTCTTTCATTCTCTCTAAGTCATTGTAGAGCCAATTTACTCACCTTCTGAACCATACACTCCTCCCGAATACCTCACTTCACATGCAGTAATGCGACGCCCATAACTTTTCTGCCATATTCCTCTTAAAACATAATAATATTGAAATTGAATGCCTCCGTTAAGTGACAAGATTGTTTTAGTATGCAGCACACACCAGCTTTGTACGTCAAGTATCTTCTCGTGATTGTAATGGTTACTTATGTTTGTCATTTATCAATATTGTAATAAATCTCTAAACATTCCTGACATTTATATAGTGTTAATTTATTATAATTTGTAAAATTTACACCCTTCGGTTAGTTATAAATGTCACACGTGTGTACCGATAGCAGGTGTGGACAGTCTTGTGTTGTGTGCGATACTACCAATGATGTATGTATTCTCGGAATGACAAATCCTCCAATATTTCGAGTTTTCATTATTATTTATTAGAGTACAAAATGCTATTTGTTTAATGGCATATTTTATTTTGGGAAACAATAATTTTCCTATATTGTGCACTAATTTAATTGCAGTGTGTGTCTAGTAATGTAATTCGATTGCAAGTGTATAATAATGCACGCATACACCGACAAACGTACGGACGTTTATACTATCAACACGGTAAAGTTTAAATCGACTTGTATATATTTTGTAAATGTGGCAAGAGATTAAGACTTTAAATTAGCAAAACAAAGATTCATTGGCACTCGTTGTTGACAATTTAGTAGCAGGTCGAGTGCCAATGTTGCGAAATAAAAAGAAAAAACACAATACAAAACCAGTGCGTCGCCACAATGCATTTAACTCACAGAAGTTTTCAGAGGCATTTATACTTTTAAATATTCTAAACTGCAAAATTCTCAATTCGATCACACAAATTCATTCATAAATTTAAGAAAATTCACCTTTATTTGTTATAATGCACATGTAATATGCAAAATAAAGCTAAACAAGCAATAAAATAACAATATTAAAATTAATTTATAAGCTAAAATGTACTTACGAGAGCTAAGGCATTGTCAGAAATTACTTCGTGAACGGCAACCAGGCTTATTCTAAAGAAAAGAGAACGTTTTTTTAATTACTCGAAGTAAAATTTAACATTTACACGTCGTCGAATATTAATTCGTAAGAATCGTCACATTCGATAAATTAATAGGTCTTGCATAATGCAAACAGACTTACGTAGTTTATCATCGTTAACGGTTCTGTAAAATCTGGACGTATTTACTCTTCCGCGTGTTTACTGCCAGATCGGATTATTGATAACAAGGATGTTAACAGGACGTATCGATTGGTAAATGTATTATTTTTATTATGATTTATAAACTAATTTGTTCCTCCGTCTATACAAATTAAATTGATATTTCATTAAATATTTATACAATAAACACCTGTTTATTTTAACCTTTAATCTAAATAAACCCAATTAAAATTATTAATATTGACAACAGGGCACATCCCCGAACGGGCTAGGATCTCGTAGGTGGCACAACTTTTGGCCTTTCGTAACTTATAAATTAACTACAATAAGCTGCGTCGACAATCAAATTATTTAGTATTTTACAAACAGGTGACCATTCTAAATGAACTCGGCAATCGATAATTGTAATTTAGTTTAATACTTTTGCAATATAACTGGAATGACGACAACTGGAAGCAATCGCTTCGAAATATCGTCGTCTCGGGTAATGAAGGTTTTGTCGTGACAAAGTAACGTCTGTATCTTTTATATGCGATATTTTGATACAATTAACCGAATTTTAGCTTTTCTAGTAACAAAAAAGAAAAAATAAATTATTTTCTAGCGTAATTTTTTCTGCGTTATCATAAAACGATGCATCTAAAATTAGTCGGACACACTTGGCGCAAGTTGCAAAATCTTTTTATATTTCGCGAACTACTTACGAAACTTTTTCTGTGCACTTTCCTAATTTTTTTACAAATCGTAACACAAAAGGAATTTTGCTAATTTGCCTTTAGCAATAGCAAAAAGTAAAGACGAAACGAAATTCTCTGCGTATTGTTACGACATGCAAGAGTTTCTCGACGATCGATCGGTCGAAAAGTGCATCGTTCCGACAAAGTAAGTGAATATAAACATCACTTCTGGGAACAGAAAACAGTGTTTATACGTATCTCTTGCATACAAAACACGCAACTAGTATAGTTAGAAGCCTTATAATGTATGTAGGAGACTAAGAAAGAAATGCAAACACACGTATAATTCAGACTTTCGGTAATTATATATTAATCCTTAGACAAGATAGCGATGCAACTACGCCCTTATCCATAGTTAATATGCACGTATCGATCACATTTCCGACAGATCAGATAATTATCAAATTACTCTCTTCTTCCATAGTTTTAGTAACAGAGAAATCATTCTTCGTAATTAGGGATTGCAATCCAGCAGTGTTTTGAATCCAGCTGGATTTTTGCTGGATTGAAATCATTCCAGCTGGATCCAGTAACTATCAGTCTTACCAGTTTTCATATATAGGCTCTACATATTAGTCTGTAGTTATTTATAAGTATATAAAACTATGTACTGGAAGTAGAATAAGTTAAATAAACTACACCTTTATCAATCCAGCAAAATTTAATAAAATAGTAACGTTTTCAATTGTTTTTAACGAGCTTCCTCGGTTACAAAAAAAATAGAACATTAAATATAGAACATAAAATGTGTTCAGAATAAATATAAAAATTAACGGAAAACGCCCAAATGGACAAAATATAGATAAATAAACAAAATAAATAGCGGAAAAAATATATACAGGGTGTTTTTTTTAAACTGACGGTACTCAAAAACATCTTTAGAGCAATCTAACAGCCGGACTGTCTCCAAATTTGGGAGAGTGACTAAGGACGACATGGAAAAAGAGATTCCGTAAAGAAAAAAGTAGTACCTAAATTTGTCGGTAGAGGAGGATTTGGCGCTGTTGTAGCAAAAAAGCTACCAGCAGGGTCATCAGTCGCTTTTTTCCACTTGCATGCCGCCTCGCTCCCCGGATCTAACCGCATGTTACTTTTTCCTGTGGGGTTACTTAAAGTCCAAGGTCTATCTTGGTAGTGTCCCAAACTTGATGACCTTGAAGGACAACATTTCTCGAACTGTGATGAACATTCCTGCGGACATGTTACGTTCGGCCATAGAGAACACGGTGTTCAGGATGCAATGAGTTGTCCAGCAGGACGGTGATCACATTGAAGAAGGGAAAAGGTTATTTGCTGATTAATTAAACTTTCGTTATTACACTGAAACCTGTCTGATTATTCATTCGTGTGTTTGTTAATTGCAGCTGGATTTTATGCAGATTCTTAGCTGTTTTGCTACAACAGCACCAAATCCACCCCTACTGGGAAATTTGGGTACTACTTTTTTCTTCGCGGAATCTTTCCCCATGTTGTCCTTAGTCACTCTCCCAAATTTGGCGACAGTCCAGCTGTTAGATTGCTCTACAGATGTCTCTGAGTACCATCAGTTTAAAAAAAAAACACCCTGTATATAAGATCCAACGAAACCAGCATTGTCTGTTAATAACATTAATTAATGTAAAAGGATTTCCACATGGTAGACAATGAGTCTGCATCTCTATGGTTTATACAACGAGTTGTCATGTGCGCCTTGCAGATTTCCAATCTCTCAAGATGTTTGACCGTTTGCCTATTCGTTGTCATTTTTATAATTGCCGCTCGATCCCACTGGACGTTAACATCCTTCTGTCTTGCGTACGATGCCAGCGCAGAGTTGTCAAGGTTCTTACTGATTGTATATTTGTGCTCTCGAGCCTTCGTTTTAAACTGCGCATCGTTGCACCCACATAAACAAGTTCGGAATTGAAACGTTGGTCGTGTAAAGGCACCGAATATATACCCGTTGTTGAATTCCGATCCTTTCTCTTTTTATCGTTTCTTAAAAGTTTGAAAACAGTGGGATTACGTCGGTATACAATACGAAAATTATCAGACCTGGCAGTACAACTATGTATCTTGTTTAAAAAAACTGGGATGTAATTAAGCACTATTCTTTTTATATTTATTCCAAACACATTTTATGTTCTATAGTTAATGTTGTATGTTTTTTGTAACTGAGGAAGATCCTTAAAAGCAATTGAATACGTTATTATTTTATTAAATTTTGCTGGATTGATTAAAGTATAGTTTATTTATAAGTAATTTAATTATTAATGTTAGTAAAGTAGTGAGTAAGTAATTAGTAGCAGTCTAGTAGTTAGCAAAGCGGCAACGCGACAACGTAGACTTTTGCACAATTATTTAGAAAGTTAATTGAGTATTTGCGGATCCAGCAGGCCGAAGAATGCGCTGGATCCAGCTGGATTGCTGGATGAGGGATCCAGCAATTGCAATCCCTGTTCGTAATATCAAGTCACGTAATAAATTCGTATCGATGTCTATCTTTCATTTTTACGAGCATTACTTTAAGATATTAACAAAGCAGATTTGTATAATAATCTGATAGTAAGTAGTCAAAGTCACTGGAGCAGAATGCATAGATGGATATATTTTTGCCCAGAATTATTTTGGTGTGGAACACGACAATACGTGGGTCGAATAGAGAGCAAACATGCAGCCTCCTTTCCGAGAAATTTTGGTAAATGTGACAATACACCAGTGGAAACGAAAGGAAATACACAGCCTTATCACAGAGGAATATCACTGCCTTATCTACGTCCGAGAAAAATGTGCAATCTAGTCCGGTCCTCCATCTCCCACACGATAAATATCCATCCTTGTGTGCCGGTGCAGAATTCCGTGCCTAATTTCGAGTGAAAAAACATCCGTCCACATGTTTCGGCCTTTATTTATACACAAAAATTGGACAGTTATTAAACTGGAAAACTTTCTTTTACAGACAGCATTAAAAAAATCCAAGCAACTTCTGTCAAGTGGATAGCAGAACGCTGCATTTTTACCGACTACACCATTTGCATAGCACTTAAAAGAGTGCAGTATGCTGTTAGATAGATCAACCAGAATTTACGGGATATTTTTATATTACGGCATAACAACGGCCCATAAATCCCGACACTCGTCCTTAATGAAGCTCAAAGACAACGTTGCTTAAACAAACGACACTTCTGCGACCGTTTTTATTTAAAAATGGGCAAAACATCCAAAAGAATTTAAATCGAGCAGATGTTTTACTCATTTAAATACTACGGGTCTTCGAGCATAAATCAATAATGAGTTTAAAATCGTTAAAAACTCAATCATATCTTTAAATATACCGAATTTTGACGAGGTTTTAATTATGTTATTAACACGTTAAGCATCCTTCCTTGTTAAAATATAGAAACTATTTTAACAAGTTTACAAGAAAACAGCAATTTTTTTCCATTAACAACGAACATGTTTTGGTAAAGCACTAAGCTGGATCACGTTAGGCAAGATAAGTGCTTCCTGTGTAACGTCGGAAGCATCCTCCTACGGCTATTTGAAAGTTTTTATCACCACAACAGGCATTAAAACTGCATTTTCTCTCTTCCTTACCGAGAACGGGAACAAAAAACAAGAGTATCTCGACTAATTTTGAGATAAAAATCAAAAAATATTGTGTAACGGTAATTTTATTCTAAACTTTTCTACAATCTAACTTCATTTTCGAGAGGCAAATCGTCGAGATGCTGCAGAAATACTTAAAGAACATTAATTCGCCGGTTAGGCGGCACAGAGATTCGACTCGATAGTTAACAATAGAAAAAATAATTTTACGACCGACAAAAATCCGTCCACCCCTTATAAATTTTAATATTTAAATTTAAAACAATGACAGAAATATTTAGGAATATCATTTGTATAAAATATGACAGTAGCTGCCATGGAAACATGACTATTTTACATTCAGGAAATAGTTTTTTTCGGTCTATAAATAGTCGCCTTATCTACATAATTTTTCCCCCGAATTAAAAATAATAATAAATTTAATTATGAGACGCAGATTTGATAAGATAAAAATTTTAAATATAATTAAATTGGAGAGAAAACTTGTTACGAATTAAACGCGCCGATTAGGTGAGTCGAAACGTGTTCTTCCGAGTCTCAAGGACGGCCGTGTTTTTCTCTTTCTAAGCTTTTCATTGTTCTTTAAAAATAAAAAAAAGTTTACAGTGCATTTTTGTTTCCTCTTTTGAATCGTTTCAACTTGTTTAAATTACATGCAGTTTGTTTAGACTAATTAAATCAAATTTTAATTAATTAATTCATAAATTAATTAGAAATTCTCGTAATAACTAACCGGAAAGAATTCATTTTTCTGGCTAAATATTGGCGATTTAATACTTGCAGATATCGGGAGCACGTTTCGGTCGAAAGCCAGTCGCAACAGGTACACCCAATCGACGTTATATCGTGTCGTTAATTGAATTCTACGAGTCCAAAATAAAACGGAATCCGTAGAGTTAGTAGTTAAGGAGTAAACGATCGAGTAGCTTTATGTTGCGGAGCATATCACAAAAAACATGCCGTCTCAAGATTCCGCTACTAAATGACCGGTGTGCAGAAATGGCAAGTTTACAAAAAAAGTAACTTCCGTAAATGCACTCCGTCGGCACTACAGTAAGTATTAATTGTCGCCTTGACTACAAGAGGTTTCTCTGATACTACAAATATTTACCGTTAATGGTCAAAGGTTTAAAAAACTGGCTTTAAACTTCGAAGAATGCATTTTTTTGTTTTATCAAATGAAGCCGTAATGTCTTCGGAACCCAAACCAATCCAAAGGTAGTATAATTTTAGCTTCAAACACAAAAACAATTGAATGAAACGGTACTTAAAACCTTATCTTAGTTGATTTTTTACACTTAATAAACAATTTAATTCGTAATTAAATACAAAACTTCTTCCAGCTTTGTGTCACTTTCGTCATTCAGTTGGGGAGACCCCTTCGTGAATACGCAACCCCTTGTCCTGACAGATTTTTTCATCCTTGCTTGCACATTTTGAGCACAAATAATGTGTTATCGATCCTTTCAGAGCTTACTGTATTTTTAAAGCAGACTCGGAAACTGATTTTTTGCAATGTTACGTAACAAACCTTTCCGAACAACAAGTTTAAAACTGTTCTGCGCTCGTGCATTTGTAGATGGTTTCCCAAGCACTTACGTTTACTGAAAGCACACTAACATACATAGAATTAAAATCTTCACATTTGCAAAATAATCGTGCATTTTGTTCCTCATTTGAGTCCTGCTTGAGAGGCTTAGCATCTTATTTCGATATAAAATGTCAATTTAAGAGCAGTATCGCTCTCTACTTAAGCTAGGTTTGCAGTGATATACAGACTACTAGGAAGTAGAAATGAACTGCCAGTTTGTCCCCTTTCGGCAACCATCAGACCAGTTTGTCAAAAGTCCGAAATATCTCGACTTCTGCCAAACTTTGATTCGTTTGATCGATCGACTTTTCGCTACCAACTTTTCATCTGATCGCATTCTAATCCGGTTTGTGTCGTGTTGTTACGTGCAAACAACATTTTGCTTTGATTACACTTTATTTTGTTTGTTTATAGAGGTTCGTACGACAGCCCAAACCCAGTTTTACACAGTGTCATTTAGGAAGTTTAAGCTCAAATTTAACAATTAATTCCACGCTGACAAATTAACATAACAAATTCGACAAATTAGAAAGTTAACATAAATTAATGTTATTTCTAACATGCACAAGTGGAAAAAAACAGTTTGAATAGTCTCAAATATTAAAATGTCATCTAAATTAAACGTTTAACACATTGTAAATGATTAGTAAATGATTTACGATACAAATTTTCCGAGGATGATTTTACAAAAAACACAATAAACTATAATTAATTTTCGATTACGAAAATTAACACTTGCAATTTCATTTAGCAAAGCATTTTTGTTTCTTTTTCTACTATTCTGAATTATAAAATACACATTTTAAAACAAAATCACGCAACTAAATAGTATATAAAAAGAAAATCTGCAAATATAGTAACGACGTTGCGGGTTACTGCAACGTCGTTACAGGTTTCTGCAGAGTTAATGTGATCCAGCAGAAAGTGGTCGACCTACATAATACACAATACACGAAAGTGTAATTTTATACATTGCAAGTTAATCATTTTTGTCATATTTGTAATTATGTATTTGAAATTTTTAATACATTTAATATGTATACTTTCGTAAATGCTACACTTCCGCTATTAAACTAACAATTGGAAGATTATTGTAAGAAATTTGCCCGTGCAAACAATGTGCAAATCAGAAAATAAACAAAATGGAAGCTCCTTGCAAATGGATTTAAAAAGTCGTTATATACTGACCGTGTATGAGTGACACACAGCATGTGACACTGTAACGAATGCAGAACGAAGACATAGGAAAATGAAAAATACACACTACTGCCCGTGCTCGGATTTCACATCGGTACTTCACTGTTCTACTAACTTTCAAGAACACGGTTTGAGGTTGTGGAGCATCTTCGATTTGATTGAAAAATAGTTTATATTACAATCTTAAACCACATATGGGTATGCACCATTTAAGCACACACTACAATTCACTTAACAATGTATCTGTCGGAGAGTATCCCGGTCGTTAAGTGCTGCACACCTGTAATGCGGTAATTTAAACTAGTGTATTACTTAACCAAAACAAGGAAGTTTCCTTTAAGAAAACATTTGCAAACGGATAATAAATGAAGCTTAAATTTATTCTTAAAATAATCTATTTCTATCAGTTAGAAACCCACATTATCAACTGACACGGTTTTGATCGAGCGGCGACACGATTACTAGTACACGGATCAAATCACGACGACAGATAGCCAGTCTTTCGGAACACAGATAATAAAACAGATATTTATTTATAGATCAAATCTATAAATCAATGAAAGACGAAGTAAACTTTTAGTTTGTTGTATGGCAAACGGTCTCGGGCGAATTGGAAATGGATCCCATTGACCGATATACCAATAAGTGAGAATTTGTCCGTTTCTACTCCTAGCTGCTGTGAAAATTGGTGCAACATTTCAAAGCTGACGCAAGATGCGTCCAACAAGTAATGGATAAATTGCTTTACAAATTGATCTAAGATGCCTTTCGCTTCGTTCTTGGCATTTATAAATAACAATTTGCGATACAAACTTTGTAGAACATCAATTATCCTATCAACTTTGACTAAATTAAATTATGGAATTTTTTCCTCTCTTCTTAAAAGCATTTACTTTTGCAGCTGTAGAGTGTATCTAAGACATTATTAAGTAATTTAATAATTAGAAGTCAATTTGTATGAAGGACGGCTAATCGGAGAGGGATTTATTTAAAGTTAAGATAAATTACATCAGTTGATTAATCGAGATTATGTTCGGCTCCAATTTATTACAGGTCTAAATTAATGAAATGCTCTAAAATATTAAATATGGATACAATACTCACCCATTTTCGAGAATTGTCCTACAGACAACCTCCATGACGCCAGGATTTTTCGCCTTGTCGACGCTAAAACACTGAAGATTCCACAGTCCGACTCTGAAACACGGCCGTCCGTTGTTAGTAAACGAGAAAGTTTTTTCGGGTATGGGTCTCGAACATTTCCTGGACAGCAGTTCATACACCTCTTGTGTGGACTCATCGATGGTACGCAGTTTTTTAATATCACTGTGACATGGAGGAGCAGACTTTGTTCTCCTGTGATGTGTCCTTTTCTTGTACAGGGGGTTTATTTGAGGCGTGCTAGGAGAAAATGATCTATTGTCTTTCTTAATAGTCCACGTATCTACCATTATAAAGAGCCTCATTCTTGAAAGTTTCTGTGGCGTGACACTCTTGACTTTTAGTAATTCATCAATGTTCTTGAAGGGACCCTTCCTTTCCCTGTAGTGAATTATGTTGGCTGCCATTTCCTGGCTCATCCCGCGAACTGTCATCAATTGAAACATATTGGCCGTGTTGACGTTGACAGTCTTCAGGGGCGACGGCCGCTGGTGACGAGAATTTGTCTCTATGCTGAGCAAGGACTCCAGGCTCTGGTCTCGAGACGAGGCGAGACTGTCTGGTATTTTACGACGGCTATTTACGCATATTTCTGCACGAAAATGTTCCAGCTTTGAAGCGCCAACTCCGGACACCAGAGCCAAATCCTCCACCTTCTTATAACCGCCTATTGCCTGCCTGTAATCAATTATGTTCCTGGCGATTGCACGATTCACACCCGGAAGGGTCATCAGCTGTTCTTCCGTGGCGATATTTACATTTAGTAAATCCCAGTGCAGATCACAGTCGAGGATGTGAAACGTGGCACTCAGGTTACCATTTTTTGACTTGTAAAATCGCGTCTTCGGTTGTTCGTCCAGAGAATCCAATTGGTGAGAACTCCCAATGCACTGTCCCATCGCAACACACTGTCAGATAAACTCAGAGGAACGTAGAACCGTAGAATTCCTTTCCGTCGTCATCATTATAACAAAATACTGCAAAAAATAATCGTAAATCATTAAAATCAAAGAAATGTCAAGCAATTTACTGATATAAATATATAATAAATTAGTAATTATATAAATTTTACTTTACAGATTACCCATTCTGGAGAAAGAAGTGTTCGTAACGGGACCATAATCTGCGATTCCCGTAATCCAAGCAATTACTCTTCCGGCTATCATCTAACTTACGCAGTTACTTCTAATTTAGATTAAGAAGTAGGGGTACTTCTTAATCGACGTATATTTATTGCACTTTTATACTTTTAGTCAATGTGCAGAATTGTTATGGCACCGATCGGCACCCCGGTTGAAATCACCAAATTACGTACTATGACAAAATTAAATTGTTTAGTAAATATACTTGTAAAATTTCTCTTTAGTAAAATGCCGAAACAAACCTTTAAGAATTAGGACCCTATTTCGGGCATGTCGGGTCAAATCAAAAGGTATTTAAAGACAAAACCACCACCATAGTTACTCTACCAAATTAATCGACATATCTTTATGGTGGGTAAAGTGTAAAGAACTTAATTTCTGTAGTCTTTTGCATTAACTGCCACCGTTATGGTCCCCTTCTACCCACTCATTAACCGGCATTCCACCTTCGTACCATTGACACCTGAAAATTAACCGTTAATGGTATTGAAAATATTAGCATTTCTTAACGTTTGGCCACCATTGTAAAGTGTCTCGAATATCAAACGAATATTTAAGGAAAACTATTGAATAGGATATCTCACAGAGCAATTCCTACAGCAATTCTTTTCGATTTTTACTTGTGTAGTGCCGACTTAGGATAGTAAAGGTGTGTTAACGGCATTCAACGGGGAAAATCATACCCGAAAAAGGGCAGATTTGAAATGACAATACCGATTATAATCAAAGAAAAATGAATTTGACAGGCAAGTAGTAATATATTTACATAAATTGTCACTTAATTTGCTTTTTCTTCTCATAAATTCTCTAATCACGTGTAGAAATTTCTACAAGTAACAAATTTCGAAAGACGGCGTCGAAACAAATTCCACATAATTCCATTTTTTAAACAACAGTGTCTATAAACCCAAATTAAGCTTCGTGCACAATAAAACTATATTTACAAAATTAAATTTTTATAATAAGATCACATCAACAGACGTATTACTGGAAACACACAAGTTAATAAAAAACACCGGTTTAAATTTATGGTTTGAACCGGTTAATATAATTTATCAAGCAAAGGAAGAATGGACGATCTCGGATGATTCTGGAGATAAACACGCAACCTTATCGCATTCCAAGGACTAAAAAACTTGCTTGACTGGAAAAATTTTGCTCCTTATTAATTCACGAGTGGGCAAATCTTAGACGCACATGCTACAAATTTAAATATGAGGATCATTCGTGAGAATTGTGTATAAATAACGTAACTGCACACAGACCAAAGTCATTAAAAATGTTAAAATGCATCCGACGTAAGATAACTTACGTGGCCGTAAGGTTCTTTATGGAAAAACTGTATAAATAAACGAATGGAGTTAGACCCAAACGTGAAATTATCGAACCACGAGTAGAATTTGCTAATTAGTAAATTAACTTTATCAAATTAATTCGTTATGTTACAAACGTACGACGAGCAAGCGATTTAACAGGTATGGCAAACAACGTATAATTCTCTCTGTAATATATTACGGCAATACGAACGTAAATTGATAAAGGAATAATTCTTTATTTGTAAACCGAGAACAAAACATCCCGACTTAACGTCGAGATGCCGGAGCCAAAAAATAAGGTCGAGAATCTTAATTAGTTAAAGGCAAAGCAAGGCCCAAGTAAGGACAAAAGAATTCAAATTTTATTTTGGTGGCAGGGACTTGCAATCAGCAAGATGTAGCCAAAGAGCTTAGCGGGCCACATCCAGACGGCCGTACAATTGATGGGAAGTCGGGACGAGGCTCTTCGGAAATTTCATCATCTCTAATGTGCCTTATCCAAATAAACTTAAAGACAAATCTTCAACTAAATACTGGTAGCCATTTTGGCATAAAATTTACATTGTCTTGTATATTTCTAAGAACTTCTTAATAACTGAAGAACAAGTGATGTGTCTTATTTAAATTCGATTGATTATTTGACAGATGCTCGGTGCTCATTAACATCTAAATGCCTTCCTTCATAAGCATTCATCATCATTCTACATCCAAAGCGAGACCACTCAACATCCACAGATTATATTCATACTGCTCTTTGACACTGTCGATGCGTTCTCTGCAAGACGATCTGTTATTCCTGCCAGATACACGATGAATAACTCCTCTCCTACTGTTCGCTTATACCCAGAGTTAATTCTGACAACACATTCGAACAGCTGCAAGTTACGTTTATCAATTTAGAGATAGGTACTAGATAATTAATTTAATAAAAATATTCATCTTTGGTTCAGATTTCCGACAATTACATTCAGTAGTCGTCGACAGGTATATAAATGAAAGTTAATGTTTGACACTTTAGAGCAGGGGTGGCCAACTTTCGTGTACATAAGATCTACTTTTTATCTTAAAAATGTGTCGCGATCAACTTGTTGTCATAGGCATAATCTAAGTGGGGAGGGGGAGGTGTGAAATACATACTATGTTTATACACTGTGTTTCAGTACGAGGTGCACTGCTTACGAGTCGAGTCATAACTGCATGCATGCCGTTGCGTTCGGTTACAAATATAATACATTAAGTCAAGACATCACGAGCGATCAACCAAAATTAGCATGGCAATCGGCCGGTCGATCGCGATCGACTTGTTGGCCAACCCTGCTTTAGAGGACATTACTGTTTACATTTTATAGTTATCTTTTTGAAAGAAAATCTTATCACTGTTGTTTTGCAACAGAAATCTCAATATAATGATAAAATGTGTATAGGATTAAGTAAGGAAAATTTTTGATTTCGATCATCGTCGTCATACTTCTGAATTCCTACGCCAAGACGAAAATTCCAAATTCTCAGTCTTTTTTGGTACATCCACTCTTCATCCTGATAACATAAACTCAATATTCTACATAGAATACACATAAACTGACTGTGAAATCGGATGGTAAAACCTACTTTGAACTGCCAACATGCTACAACCATTTGTCATGAACTAGTCATTTAATGTTTCAACACACTGCAGCATTTCAGATGAAAGAAGTTTGTCATCTTCCACATCTTCAAATCTAAAAGCAGCTTCAGGATGAAGATACATCAAGTGACAATGCAAAGCACTGCAGACAATTCTGTCTGACAGTCTATTGTCTGTCTCCGTAAAAAACTGGGACAGATATGAAATTTATAAAACAACAAAAAGTAAGCAAATATACACACATTTTACAATTGAAAACATAAACAATCATCCAGAATAAACAGTTTAACCATTACTAAATCAATTTTTGCACGATTATAAACTTGTCAGACACCAATTAACACAAAAACCTCTGTCTTGTAACGACTAAATTTTTAAAAAATCATCCTTTTAAGTATATTTTAAGCACATTATATCAAAAAATAAGCAGTGATGATAAACTATTAAATCTGAAATTCAAGGTTAACGCAATTCTACACAAGTGGCTCATAAAATGTAATTAGCTAAAATAATAATCGAACGGCGAAGCACCACAGAGATCTTTAATAGATATTACGTACAAATCTCGACGGAAAATACACGAGAAACTTAATTAAAAATCAAAGTTTTCCAAATCCTACGGGAAACTCTTGCCGTTACATAATCAATATTCGAGTCAATCGGACGATAAAATCATCAATAAAGCGGTTTTACTAACCGCCGCGGAAACATTTCCGATTATATAACAAATTAAACGGTTCGGAGCATTTTTTAAGTTCTTTTCTTTGAAATTAATCAGTTTAGAATCAAATTATTAGGAATTTTATGCAATTTTTAAGATATTTTCCCCAGATTTTGCAAGAAATTTTAGAAATTTCAGTCATATTAACTAACTTTTGGTGAAATTTATTAAGCAAGAGGACTTTCTGACACATTCTAAGACGTACCTACTTTAATTTAAGCTTAAATCCTTAAAACAAATTTAATTATGATCATCCCTTAAACTGAATTACAATATTTTATTTAAAAATTAAATTTACTAAGTACATGCAATCACTAATTAATTTCTTACTGCTATTACTTACAGTAATGCTTCTACCACTTCGGATCTCGTGCAAGCATAGGTTTAATCTGCTTAATACTCGTCGTAAAAGCGAACTTTAGCATTATTTGAATATCAAACAAGAGAAAAGATTAATTAAACACACTTAAAAACAATAATTACATAGTTTGCCGGCATTAAATGACTAATTTCCTAGTTATCGGGCACAAACCCCCGTCCGGATACATTCAACTTTAACGCATTTAATGCCAATCTCCGACGCCACTGCCGATATTATTTATGAACCAAACAAGAAAAAGTTATGTTAAATGCATCTTGAAAGAAATTATCCACTTAATGCTCCAGTATCCGGTACAAATCCTGCCCGATTTATGCTGGATACCAGGATACATTCAAATAAAACATATTTAACGTCGATTTTCAAAGCTACTGCCAATAATATTTACACATTAAATGAGAATAGAAGCTAATTAAACACACTTTTTGAAAGTTTGAGTGTAGTAAACACAGTTTTCCAACATGGATTTCGCACAGGATAACTAAAACACATTCGACTTTAACAAATTTACTGTTAATGTTTAGTTATTTCTATTATTGCATGCATATTAGCCAAAAAGGAAGATTAATTAAACACAGCTTGAAAGAAACTGCTTGTTTACTATTTGCACATTGTAATTTCCAGGTTATCCAGTACAAATTGTACAAGATAGGAAATATAGTTTACTGTACACTTAAAGCTAATTTGTAAGGCTATTGCCATTAATTAACCATATTTTTAAAAAAATTCTTTCTAACTCTCGAAAACCATGCAATTTCCAACTCATCTGGCACGAGTATCACTTACACTCCATATAGATAAGTAAGAAACTCAAATCTAGCACATTTAATCCTAATTTTTAACATTATTGTTATTAATACTTGCATATTAAACAAGAAAATGAGTTAATCCAACCCATTTTTAATGAGTTTACACAGTTAAAAGGCCAAAATTTCAATTATGCAATGTAAAATCTGTCCAGGATTCACGCTGCACTCGAGTTTAATGTATCCAATGCCAAATTTCAAACTTAGTTCTGGTAGTACTTACACATTAAACAAGAGGTGATGTTAATTAAATACACGTTTAAAGGAATTACACAGTTTGCGGGTGTTAAACACCCGAAAATTTCCCGCAAGTCTGGCATCTGGGGCACAAATCAACCCGAGGAACAAGTAGAAATTCCCCGATCTTTATACACCAAATGTAAATATGTTCTGCATTACTGTACATGAACTTTCAACCCTTGGCATGTGTAAATATGTACACAAACACTAATTACAATTAAATGATAAGAGTAATCTGTAATTCATGCTTCTGCTGTTGAATGTATTTAGATAAATCCCCGATTTAACTAAACTAATCGCTTATTTACGCAATTATTAAATGTAAAATTAATTAAATTAGCAAATTAAGATAGTTTACAGGCAGTAAATATGTTAAGTGGAACGTACAGACACGCGGACATACTTTAGCGAATTCTCGGCGTAGATAGGCGATTCCGTTGTTTCAGTCGCTAGAAATCACGTGGAAATGATCATTTGCACGTGATTTCTGGCGCCTAATTAATCATTTTAATACTAGAAAATGGCTAGAAAGTACGATTCAAACCTATTTCTCCTGATGTTCCCATCGAGTTTCCGGCTTTTAAACGTACAGAAACAATCCGATTGATTCATGCTTCGAATATTAAAAGAATATTCGACGTTTTCCGCTCTTTATATTCGCCAAACGAACGGAAATATTATGAAAAATAGCAAAGAAACACTTCCTCCCTTCACCTTCGACATCCTCGCCCGTGCTCTACTACAGCTGACAATGACGGGCAGCGCCCTCTCGCAATTTGTTTTGTTTTCCTTTATTACTATTATTTTATTTATTTATTTTTTTTACAGAAAAAGGGCACCATCTGGCAACACTTTAAGCAATTACTAAAATCGTCTGCTTCAGCTTCTGCTTAATTAATTTCACTCGTTTAATTATTTTAAAATTCTTCTTAAAATTTAAAGCGCAAAAAATTTAATCAAATAACATTTTAATGCGATTTTTAAACAAAATCCGACATCTTAAACGCTTAAATTATGCAAGAATTCAGAAACGTTTTAAGTTAGTGACGTAACAAAGCGAAAACTTCGTAATAATGTATATAATATTGACGCCACACGGGAGTTAAGTAGCACACGGGATAAAATTGTTACGTCACGCTGTGTATTTATAAATAAAACACGAGAATAAATACATATAAAAATGTGACGATATAATAATAATAATTATATTATTATTATTAAAATGCGATTTATAATTATTTATATATTATACTATTAATATTCATAAAGGTTAATAATTAATTAAATTTAAATAAATTATAATCGCGATAAATTATTTTAATTAAATAAAATATTTAAATTTAGCGAAGACATCGCCAAAATTTCGCAATTTTTCTCTTGTTTTTCTACTATTTAATCGGGAATTTTTATAACTTACAACACTGGATACAGAAGCACTGTAGCTTGAAAATAATCGATAAACAGATAAAGAATAAAAAATATATATAAACTACCAGATAGAGAATTATAGATACGATATGGAAAAAACACGATCAGTATCAGCTACACTACATCAACACATAATTGCGACGATCTTAACATTCCAACTGCCCTTCTAAAAATTGACCTTGAGAGTTATAATTTCCTGACGATGATGTTATTAATTCACCAACAATTTTTACGTTCGAAAAAACTACAGAATGGATCCTGTTACAGTAACAAAGCCATATCAGATTTATAAAAATGAATCATTCGCGCGATCTGCTCACTGTCTTATTGATATTACATAAGCCAAGTTATCGGAAAGAACGCATACCAAAATATTTTTCTGACCTTCTACAGAGATGAGACCTTGATACAAACATTCCTCTTCTAATCTTTAGCGAGTTTATATCATTTCTGTAACGGGTTTATGTAGGAAATTACTATTTTTTACAGTTATTAAATGAGGAATATGTCGTGCTTCTGGTGTTTTAGTAAGTAGTGATGCGTTTAATGCGCTCGCTTATGGGATAAAATTCGCTATTTTTAGAAGGAAGTTCTACTGTAGAATAGGTTAGTATCGACCTGTATGAAGTTGTAGATCTTTATATTGATGTCTGTTCGAAACTTTATAAGATAAGCCCCCATTACACGAATCTATAGGAGGGTGAACCATGCTTTTCAATAAAGAATAGCAAAACTGCACACACACACACACATACACACACAAAAAAAAGAAAAAAATGACAGAAGAGATAATGGAATTGATAATATCTTCCAGTTTTATGCCAATTTCCTAAGAGAGTTTTAGACAGACACATCCTTTACAGTCAACAGATTAATTATAAGACGTCCAGACGGAAAAAAACTGATAATGCCATTAATAAAAGTTGTATGAACCCATGATATATGACATGGAAATTAAATTATTGATGAAGGAAGTAAATTGTGATAAAACTTGTAAATGTAAAAGATGTATTAAAATAGGTCACAAATGTGTTTTTCGTATCTCTCGTTCCCACACTGTAGACCTTGATAGAGGGGATGCTTTCAAAATTTTCCACTCAGGTAAATTGGCATATATCAGACTAACGCGTGGGAGGGAAATAATAAAGGGGGGGGCTTTAACAGTTTAATTCTTTATCTGCACCCTACGCTTATAATGGATTCGTTTAGGTAAGAAGTTCTGTTCGGTTCAACGTCATAAGATTTGATACACCAAACTGTCATTGATCGGTCTTTGATCGCTGTTTTTAACAATTTGCGTGACAGACAACACGAAATGTTGTAGTTATAGTTGCTCCGGTTGTTGGCAAGAGCCCAAAACTTTCAAATAAAAAGCTGTAGGTAGCGGATAATTTCTTTTTAGAAAAAATAAAATAAAATAAAATAGATTAAATTCGAAGGTTTTAAGTTAGTAAATTAAAACAAAAAGCAGAAAAAGTTGTTAGCGAATGAAAACGGTGGCCGATAGTTCTTGTTTGAATTAATTAAAATAATGTAAAACTGATGTTGTATGATGTAAATAAGGGTAAGACGCTGCCTAATGCCATCTCACCCTTTATATAGAATATTAATTATATTGTGTGTTCTTGTAAAGGGGCAACTTATCATACCCCATTATAGAAACATATTCAATACAATTACAATGAAAGTAAGTCATCATGCCCCATTCACTTTTTGTATATACATCCATATACTAAGTATCAATATATTGAATATCCTTTTCTAATGGGGCAAGACGACTTAGTGTTATCTTCCACAATTATTGTAAAGAATTAAGCTACTAAATATCACTTTATTGTTACCCTCCTATACTCTATAGCCTAAGTACCAATATATACTGTACTAGTGTTAAATCATCTTTCTGCTGATACTTAAACAGTCTAATGGCGCCGAAATTTTATTAAATCACGTAAATTATCTCAAATTCATTAACCTTAAAGCTCACTTAATGACTTTTCTTATCTCTTTTATAATCTTTTAAGTACCTTTGTTCTATTATACACACAATTCTAGTTGTAACAAAACCTCCAGCAGTTAGATTTAATCATAGATATGTTTGTAATTACTTGTTCTTGCCGCTAAAATTTGCATATAACTCGTGACTTGTTGTTTAGACTGATCTATAACACTATAAACAATTGTTCAGAACTGTACATAAGATCAAAGCTCTACTTTAGACTCGCCCCTTAAAATAAGAATTTTTAACAGAAAATTGACGTGGCATGGTTGCAAAATACCGTTTTAACTGTTATAATATTACTGATGACATCATTTAGACGCGGCATTATTAAAATTATAGTGTTTACACACCAGAAAAAAATGGGAAAGATTCGCGGTTTAATGTAAACATAAATTATTAATAATAATGAAAGTTTTATCGATGCAAAAATGGCGATCTAATGACGATACAGCTAGAAAAAAATAACCAGCTTGTGACGACATAAACGTATTCTATAACGTCACAGTATAGGAATAAGATTATCATTGTGGTATCATAAAAAAAGAGTATGACATCACAAAAGAGGAAGTTGACATCACACAAGAAAGTGACATCGCAATCAACATTAGAAATTTAGATTTCGTTTTTATAATTAAAATTGCCTTTTTTCTATCAATCAATTTATGTTTATTAACGTATAAATAAAATAATAATAATAATAACACCGGAGGATTATAGACAAAAGTGACACGTTCAAGTGTGACATCATAACAGAGATTATTATTTAAAATTTAAATTTCTTCTCGCGAATTAAGTATTATTTTATGATAAATTGATTTTTAAAAAAGCTATTTTTAAATTAAAAAATTATTCGAAAAAAGTGTGACATCACAGAAGTTGACACACGAACGTGTGACGTCACACAGTAAAAATTTAAATCCCTTTTGTGTATAAATTATTAACTATTTTCTGATTTCTTACCTTCAAAAAAAATCAATTTTTAAATTTACGAAGGTAGAAAAGTATTTTAAAAAAGCATGACATCACAGGAAGAAAAAAAGTGACACGTAAAAACTATGACATCACACAGTGAAAAATATTAAAATTTAAATTCGTTTGTGTGCCTAAATTATTAACATTTTGTGATAAATTACCCTTAAACAAGAAAGTTTTACATTTATAAACCGAACAGAGCGTGACATCACAGAAGAGGAAGTTGACATCACAGTAAACAATGTCGTAGGGAGTGTGACATCAGACAATGAAAATTATTTAAATTGAAATTTTAAGCGTAAATTATTGATAAATTGCTCTAAAATAGAAAATTTTCAGTAAGTAAAAACTACCTAAAAAATCAAGTAAGGAGTTCTTTAACCTCAAGTTTATTTTTGAGTCGAGAAATATGGATTTAATCTGAGATTTTCGTGACATAATGTGATTTATGACAGAGCAGAGAAAGTTATTAATGATTGTTAAGTCAAAAAGAATAAAATACAATATATATATATATTTATATAAAAATTACTTCCTGGACATTTAAAATCTTAATAAAAACTAACACCGGAGGGTCGAAATCGATAATAAAATGCGTACAAAAATACGTAAAAACATATTAATATAGTCCTGATTAAGGAAATAATTCATAATCTCTTTATTCAGTACAAAATATATCTGATCAAGTTTCTATTTCCTTATTAGTTACTAAATAACGAATATCCTCCGGGCGCCGCCATCTTGAAAATTCGAAATTTGAAAAAAAATCGGGTCACGTGACTGATCTTGAAATATTTTAAATTGTAAATACTTATTTAATTGTGTAATTTATTTTAATTTCTGCAATAATTGATTATATTTATAATAATAAAAATATAAGTAATAATTATAATTATTTATTATTGGGCGAATTTTATAAAAACAAAACTTTATCAATCCAGCAACCAATAGGAAATCGCGTAATATACTATAATTAAATTTAATTATTTTAATTATTCTTTGCTAGCTTTTAAAATTTATTTAAATATGTTTTACTTGTAAAATTTTAAATAAAAATAGAAATAAATTTATAGATAAATTTCGCATGGAACGTTAATAAATCGTATAAATTAATATTCAAACTGATTACGTCATTTTGAATTTAAATTTTTAAAAATTGACTTCGAATAAAATCAATCTATTTATAATCGACGGAGAATAATTATAATATTATAATTAATATTATAAAATAATATATTAATTAATAATAACAAAAATTGTTTACGAAATTAAATACACGTCGTAATATAAAACCATGAATTATATACACTAAGAGATATTTATATTATAATTAAATATAAATAGAGCTTATTTCTATTTTAGTAATTCCTTTTTAGTAAAAATTAATACTATTGTATTTAAAAAAAACAAAAGTTATTCAGAAAATTAAATTACGCTACGTCACGTGACATCGTTTACGTCAAGAAATCACGTGATGATTACAAATTAAAAACTGCAAACAGTTAATATGATTCATTCAATACACGCACAAAATTATTTTAAAAATTACTTATTACAAACTAATCCAGCATCGTTTAATGCCAATCAAATTTTTAAATTAATGACGCTTCATCACGAATCAATAATATTACGCAACATTTTTTAAAAAATTCTCTTCACCTGCTAATTGTAATTCATATTACATAATAAAAATGCAGGAAATAAAATAATATTTTAAAAAATTTCTGTTAAATAAATTAAATCGTGAAGTAAGGAAATCGTTATACATAGATAAACGCTACTTTAACGAGTCACGTGACGTCATTCAAAATGTAAATATAGTCGGCCTTGCGTTTAAAAATTATATTTATTTATATAAGAATTTAGTAAATTATATATTGATTATTTAATTTTAATTTAATAAACTTAATCATGTTTATTAATAAAATATAGAAATTTTATTTTCAGAAACGTAACGAATAAAAACGATGTTTATGACGTAATAAGCAAATTTTAAATTTATCGTCTGCTACGATTTTTTTTTATTATTAAAGCGAACGAAATCACGTAATAATAAATTGAATTTATGATTTAAATATAAATTTCAAATTGATTAAAATTTAAAATTTAAATTTAATGATCATCTCCGCATATAAAAATTTTAAAATGTCAAACGAATGACGTCGAACAGCCAACCAATAAAAACAGAGGATATAGGATAATTAAATTTGAAAAAAAAAATTGAAATTTATAAATTTTTTGTGTAGAATGATTATGAAACTTATTTTAAAATAATTTATTCCGCATTTAATGTCTAAAACGTAATTCAAATTTTTCTGATGTTTTGTTTTAATTAATAAATTAGATGCAGCAGACGAAAATTTTCAGTTTTAATTGAGTTGTTTTTATAAGATCCGTGTTTATTGGTTGATGATTTGACGTCACTCATTTAAAAAAAAAATTTAAAAAAAAAATTGAAATTTCGAAATATCAACCAATAAAAATGAATCTTATAAAATAATAACTAACGTTCAACATTATTTTATATTTTTATTATTTATACTTATCCGATGTTAGTTTTAATTTAATTTTTTACGTAGTAGACGATAATTTTGAACTTTACTTGTTTTATAAGACCCGCTTTTATTGGTTGATGACGTCAGGTATTTAAAAAATAAAATAAAATAATAATAATAATGAAATTTCTAGATGTGACATCGAACGCCAACCAATAGAAACGAATGTTACAAAATGACAACAACCAAAGTTGAAAATTATCGTCTGGTACGTAAAAAATTAAATTAAAACAAACATCAGAAAAGTTTAACTAATATAAATCTAAAATAATTTTGAACTTTAAATATTTTGTAAGATCCGTTTTTATTGGTTGGCGTTCGATGTCGTATTTATAAATTTCAATTTGTTTAAAAACTTGAGTTGTTATATAAAATCCGTTTTTATTGGTTAATTCTGAAGAATAAACCAATAAGAATGGATATAATAAAACAACTCAAGTAAAGTTGAAAATTATCGTCTGCTACGTAAAAAAATTAATTAAAACAGACATCGGATAAGTAAAAGTAATATAAAATTACACCCCATTTTAATCGTAATTAATTAGTTTATAAAAAGTAAATTCTATAAATGTATATAATTGTTTTGTTTTTTTTATTACCCTTTACATCGAGAGTAGATACGTCGCCATGTTTGACAGACGATATTTTTTTTTTCCATAGAAAAACGAAAAGTTGGAAGAACGCGAAGAATAAATGTGTTTCTTGCACGAATTTTATTGTTATTAGCCATAAACGGAGTTCAATAAAACCGTAAAGGAGAGAGGAAAAGGTTTTTATTTCTAGAAAATATTTAATTATTGATTTTCATTATAATTTTTTTTAGGCCTAAACCGAGTTATTTGGAATTCGATGAATTGAGGTAATATAAAACCCGTCTAGACGTTGTAATGATCTTAAATTTTGATGAGTGCAACTTGAATATGAGTATCGTGACGATAAAATTTGACCGAATTGAGTCATAAGATGACTTTTTATGTTGGTGACGTCAGGCGCCATTATTGGTGCGTCACGTGACCAACGTAAATTTTGAATATGCCATAAACACGTGTAGATATGTACACGCATACACATACACATTTACGATATGTACAGTAAAGGCCGTTTGTACAGCTATGAGCCATTTTTGACACTCCCTCCTTGCATACAATAGTTGACAACAGGGTCAGGGCGGGTCAAACTGTTGTGAACTATTGGGCACAATAGTTTGACCGTCCTCTACTTTCGTGTATAATAGTTTATAGTCTACTGACACAGAAGAAATAATTGTTTTGTAAATGCCGTAAATTTGTAATCAACACTTATTTGTATGCGTGTATAGATGAGATATATACGTGTACTGTACTATACATGCACATTTCAGGATCGTCTATTAATTACTTATACAATTTTGAGTCACTTTTTTGACCCACTCCCTTCCTGTTGTATACTTTGATAAACTTCTTGTCCATTAATTACATGTACAATAGTTAATGAACTACCTGACACAAAATAAATAATTTTCATATAAACATTTTCTTTCTTGAACATTACTAATTTAGTAAGAAATTAATACCTTCCGAGATGCCTAGGCACAGAAAGCCTTTAGATAATTTTACATCGTATATTAATAACGTTTAAATATAACTAGAGAACTATTTGTAAAATACGATATACCATTGGAACAGTAAAATTGCTTTATTTTTTCAATTTCGGGCCCCCTAGGCATGTGCTTCACGTGCATAGTGACTAATCCGGCACTGTTAGTAAATAGGCTTAGAGAAACAAATTCGTATGTCACTAATAGCATTGAAAAAGTCTACGTTGTCAATAACTCGACCCGTCCCTCTCTGTTGAATACAATGATGTACAGTACTTCTGGTGACCTTACCCCTTAAACTGCACACGTACCAATGGACTGCCTCTTAGCATGTAGCAGCCAGGCACCTGTGTACCTACAAATATGTTACATACATACAAAGGCCTACATATAGACCTGCATACATAACAATTATACTATAGCTAGGCACATCTATTAGGCCTACATATACACTCATCAGGCTACTTATAGTGTATTTTCTCATTTATGTTTATATTTCAATAGAGAGAAAATAGAAGGATACAATTAACTCTTAATGGAAAATTCAGTGAAAAAACTTAATTCGAAATCAAGCACTCGAAAAAGACAAACAAAATTATACACACGCACAGTATATAGGCCTAGCGTGTTCACTTTAACATCTGTTCAGTTGAAAAGACATCTTTCCAGCATTGCACGGGTAGGTGTATTGCTCGTGTAATCGTGAATATATAATCGTTCACATAGTGTTCACGAGTATAAGAAATTGCTGTGGTCTTTACCAATTAGAATATTGCATGCTGCCTTTTTATAAAGTCGTCGGCATCGTGTGTCGCCACACAATTTGTCAAGATGGCATCTTTAATTTGCATTTTCATATTGCCACGGAACTACCACGCAATTTACACATTTCCCTCTCTTGAATGAAGTAATTTATTTCATTGTAAACGTCTAATGCACCTCGTGTAATACTGGAAAGATCTCGGTGCACCTGGATGAACGTTTAAGTGTACAGTACGTAAACACAATATAATGGGCAAAATATTTTTAAAATATTCATTATACTAAATTAGGTTCTAAATTAAACATACTTTCTATTGCAGATTAAGTTCATTTTATTTCGTTTTCCGCTATTAGAGTTTCCATTGTTTAATACACTCCCTATTTTTAACCGAAAATAACTCATTATACAATAATATACGTATGGATTTTAATGTGTATCACACCTCTTACATTATTTTTCATCACTGCCCTATATTTAAGATAATCTAACTCATTCTTTTCATACATTTTGACCAAATTTGCTGGGGAATAACACACATGGGAGTTATAGAACAATTACGACCACGTTCTATTATGAACAAATCATCATTTAGGTTCTAATCAAATTTTTAAAATTATCTTATGTAATTTAACACACGAAAGTCACCGCCTTACCTTCCTTTATAACGATATATTTTTTTAAAAGAAACATGTATTTACGGTGACTTTTTTTTATTATAATTTTAGAGGAATTACAAAGCTACACGCCACACGCTAAGGTCATAAATTTAAACACAAAATGACTGATCGTTCATCAGAATTATTTAAAATTTTATCGAACAGACATTACATTTTAATAAAAATCAATTTATAACAATATTAAAAAACTAGGTTATAAACCGTTAAGTTTCTTTTTAAATTCAAGCCTAAACAAAACTTACTTGAGCATGTTTCGTTCAGGTCAGGTAACTTGGCGTTAAACTTAAAAAAAAGTTACGTTACCTATTTTATGCTAAGGGAACACGTAAATAAATAATTTTAATAATCTAGAGTTACACACACAGCTAAACAAGCTGCAACTTAAGGCCTCCTCTTGTTTTTTAAAGCTTGCTGCAGGAAAAGGGCCTCAGTATATGTTTAAAACACGGCCCTGCTAGACAGGAAACTCTTCTATGTATTAAAAACATTATATCTAAATGTTCTGACATTGAAATTTGATCATTCGGCACACCCATAATCAACTAATTGTACCAAGGAAAATTAAGTATTTTAATAAACCTTGCATGCTTTTTTCTATTGGCAAAGAGCCTAGTTACATTCGATGCTCATTCAACTATATGAAACATAAAAATTCTATAATTAGAATAATATAATTGTATAACAAATATTGATTTTTTTTAAAATAAAAAGAAATAAGCTTGTATTAATTAATTATAAAATTTTCTATCCTACTTAACAATTAGATTCTCGTGTTTAAGAAATTCAAAACTTTATTTACCAACTCCTGCTTGAAATACAGACAAAACTGTTTTCTATATTTATCTTTGTACTGAGTGTAGACCTACACAGAACTTCCATTAACTGTACTTCTGGTCTACTCTGCTTTCTTTTAAAAGAAACGTATTATTATTACACCGAAATTCTGCGCTAGCACGTGTATTTGTCCATTTTCTAGCATAATAATTCAATAATGGAGTTGTTAACCTTCTAGGAAGTGGGATGATAACTTGTTCGATTGTCTGTCTGTATACAGAAAATATTAAATCAACAACCCACACGTACCCTATAGTCCTACGTTGAATTTCTAAAAATATAACTGATGTCATACATAATAGTCCTTACACTTTACATATTTACAAACGTTCTTAACAAGTAAGCGTTAATGAAATCATATCAGCGTGATTCACAGAGCGTAATCCACCCTCTCTGACGGTAATTAATTACTTTTCATGACTAATGTAATTCCGAATTTGTTAATTTTAATGCTCGACTATCCATTAATAGACCAATAGTCATGCATTCTTGGTTACTAATTTGGATTTTAAGTAAAATTTATAAATAGAATTAAGGAGGTTAAAAATGTAGTTTGTAGAACATAAAAGAGAAAGAGATACAGACATACATATACCATACAAATGTTTTTTCTTCTGCTTGTGTGTGTTATTACCCCCTATAATTAATAAACAAAAACATTCTTTACTTATTTCATTTATATAAAAAAAAGGCAAAGAGATTCGCTAAGGTGAATGAGAGGCCCTCTCTCTATTTCGGGCCTCATATCAAGTTTTCCACGTGCATATAGGCCTACACTATATACATATATATATACACACATACCCCTACACGAGCACACAATACATTAGATTTTGATGTATAAGTTAATTATTTTCAAGAGAGAAATTATTTACGTCTCGTCTTTCCTCTTCATTCTCTCGGGCACAATAAAAAAAAGAGTAGATTTTTTTTGAGCGTAAAAAATGCCTTTCCGGAAAACATATACACAAGCAATCGGTTCGGTGTTCTGTTCAGATGTATTTGTCACCCAATTAATTTTCTTTATGAGCCGTACAATTAAATATTGATATATTCAACAAACAAGGGAAGGAGGGGGGAAAAGATGAAAGAGAGACGTTGTCTTCTGTTCTGTTACGAACTCATTTAACTCGAAAGTTCCAAAAAAGCTTATTACTCGATAGTAAATTGTGCCGGGAGCGTGATTTTTTTCGAACGTCATTAAATTCTTATCTGTTATGACAGTCGGTACCGTGATTCATTCTTCTTTCGCTTCGTGTTAGTGTTTATTCGAATGTTTCTCTCTCTTAAAATTGTTTGACAAATTATTAAATTAATTTTTAACGCTTGAAATATAAATTAATTCGATTCGAAGTTTATTTGTCTTATGGTTGCATATGTAAGCAGGCTATATATATATAAATACACACACATTTCTTCTTATTGTGTTTGTATGTGTAGCCTATTGCATGTGCATACACAATCTCTTTATAACAGGATGATCGATAAGACATTTTCGGGGGTGGATTAAAAACGGTTCATTTAGTTCAATGGATGATCCGTGACAGTTCAGGATGTAAATTTTCACACAAAACGGATATTTTTACGGTGCGTAGATTAATATTGACTTACCAGATTCATTTATTTATTATTAATTAACTGTATTAGCAAAAAGGAGGGATAAAAGGTCGTGGTACTCTTGAAGGGAGCGACAGGCAAAGAAGTTTGGTGATGCTGTGATAAGAACACACCGTGAAACCTGTATAAACCGGACTGGTATTTTTTGCTCTTTACGCAAGTTTCCGTTTTAGACAGGTTTACTGTATATGTACACATAGCGCAAGGATGGTGTATACAGCATGGTCCAAATTCAGCTAACCACGCTTTTTATTGTATTTACGATACGGTAGTGTATTTGAATCGTAAACTAAATTAGATACCAATTTAGTCTTTAATTGACTTTTAGGCTGTCCTGTACGTACTGTACTATAAGAATGGTGTGTGTGTGTGTGTGTGTGTGTATTGATTATAACTAAACCGAACTAATTCCAAAGCGTGTGAAGAATGAATAAAACAATCGAAACATCCTAATAAACTATTATCGATAGTATGCCAAGGATGCGGAAGGAGATAATGAAAGTAAATTTGTGGTTCCTTAAGGGCACGTTAGTTAATAAGGATGCACATAAGGATGAAATTATCAAAATAAATAGATTCCGCTGACGTAATTATTTTCTGGGAATTTTTCAATGATAATACAGAAATTTAAGTGATAGAAAGTTAACTGTATAGATATCATACAGAGGTTTTTGATAGGGTATTGCACTATTAACAGTTAAATTTATAATTTTTATATGCGCACACGTCATAAGAACTGATGTGTTGTATAATACAACACATCAGTTCTTATGACGTGTGAGCATTTTCAGACATTTATACAGCCTACATTCAGTTAAATGTCACCCATGTTTTAAATTTATAAGTGATTATATAATAAAGTGAGCCTTTTTCTATGCACAATCACCTAATACAATAGTGCTGAACGACAAAAACGTTATTAGGTATTATACCGGTACAATTATTAATTATACGACAAAGACGATTGTTAATTGTTTTTATCATAGATGTTTTATAAGGGCAATATCTGGGTTACCAACCGTCCCCATTGAACTGAATTATCCTCCCTTCTTGTATAAGAAAGTTGGCAACACTACTACATCGTCTATGATAGATGCAGAATAAGTTACACAATTAATAATGCGATTCTTCTAAAAAAAAGAAAGGCGGTGGTGGTGATAAATAAAAAATAATCCTCAATACTTCTAGATTAAATACAACAGCTGCATTTAACACACACGAACACAAAATAAATGACAGTAATCGATAGAAAAAATGCCATTTATATCACAAATTACGTTATTTATAACACGCTACTCGTATTTTCAACAATATTTACAATATAAATGACATAATATGGCGGCAGTTTCATAATTTATAATTCATAACTACTAGCGTTACGCAACATCTATTAAAAGTTATGAAAATTTTCAGTACTTAACACTTAGATTCAAATGTTTAGCTTAGATTAATTTTAACTGCTCGAACACCTCGTTGAACGTGTTAATATAAAGCAATAGACACTTTAAAGCTTAAATTTCACTCCTAAAGACATAAAGTGATTACCTTACCTGACATTAAGGACGGTTATTGAAACAAAAAAGTATGCGTGCCAGCTATAATCCATTCATACTTATCACTTGAAATCTATGTTTGATATGATATGAATGAACAAAGAGGGTTGCTATTTTCGTCATTAAGTCATTCATAAACAGCTTTATGAGTAACGGAAGTTAATAAAACACTAAGCACAAGACACTGCAAACTACTGGTTACCTTTCACAGTACAAATCCCAAATAGTATTTAGATTTTAGTTTTTCTTATTCGTAAGCATTGATGAACGTTGCTTAATATAATTCTTTATTTTCTTTTTATCGTTACGCAGGTGAACGTTGCCAGCCCGATAAGGATTTTAAAAGCGTTTGTGACGTGGATAAATGAATATTGAACCTTGATAATTGTTAAGAAATGCTAAGATAGGACATTAAAATATGCATGACGTGAGAAGAAAAACGATAAAGTCGTGATTCATCATGGAATTATTCGAGTGCACGTTCTCGAATTAAGAGCTTGTACAGTTGCATACACAGAGTTGCATAAAGGTGAGATTAGGTTACACTATAAACATTATATTTATTCATTTATGCTCGAATTAACTCGCTACCCCTTCTGTAAATCTTGAGCACAGGAATACAGGAAATTACACTTGATTTCAAATACATCTTCGCTATCTCAGAAACGTATCTGATAAGGTTAGGATCTATTTTAAGATCATAAATCGAAATCTTGAAGGGCAGAGTGATTATAAGAACGTATAAGTAATTTATCATTAGACAAGCTGAGAATCTTTAGAAAGTTTACTTGAATTAGAATTGATTTAAGAGGTCTTTCGAGTGTATTAATTTAAGCAAGACTGTAATCATTACTTGTCAACGTTCGTTCTATTCAATGATTAAAGGTGAGACGTTGTTACATGCCGAAGATAAATTTCCTATCTTCGAAATGTAAATTACATGATCTTAAGAATATTTTTATTGGTATAAAGTTTGTTTGGTGTTGTTGAAATTGCTCGGAATACATAAAAATAAAGCAGCCATTGTTAAAAATATGATTTTGACAGCATTTTATAGTATAAAGCTAAGGAAATCTATACCACAGTTACTAACAGTACAGTTTATGTATAATACAGTATTAAACTTGTATGAGTACAATGAAATCTCGTGGAACTGTACATTGAATTGTACGCACATGACTGATACTATGTTAATTGTATGTATTATAGCATGTTGACAGTTTTCCTATAGATTTGCATGTATAAAGTCACCAAAGCTACTAGCACACTACATTTTTTTTAATCATAAAACAATTATATATAGCACAGTACAGCTACCGAGGAGTGAAATCTCATGGAATTTATAAGAGTTTACAACGAGAAAATGACTGCACATATATCTCTACATGGCTCGAGCCTGAGCGAATGGATAAATGCGTGTAAAATATCAGATGTCCACACCTATCCCTGGATAATTTATAGGCTCACTTTCTGATGACACACCGTTTTAGTGACGAAATTCATCCGGCCCCAACCCACTATCGATATTAATCAATAAAAGAACAATTTGTGTCGACCGTGCGAAGGCGTTAGCTGCTCGCTAGGCAAAACAAATTTTGGAGAATTTGCTAGACACTTAACGAGCCGATATTAAGTTTAGTAAAGTGAAAATTGCAAATAAATTCCACGCAGTTTCTTCAGGAATTCGTTTTGGACGAGTGCCAATTGAATCGTTGTTTCAGTTGTCAGCAATTACCAAAAATAACGTTATACGTAGGACTAGAGTATATATTATAGTAAATACTTTAAGGATAATTTAACTTGGATTTCTTCGAAGTACCCGGGTTCTTCTAAGTATATAAATTAATTCGGAGGAAGCGCTAAAGCAGATTTGGCTATCAGCGACTCGATTACACCCGTATTAATTAGCCATTTCTCTAAAAGTTAATTGTTTAGATTAATAAATTGTATGCAAATGTCCGGAAATTTTAATTTATTTCATTTCTTTAAGGCAATTTACAAGATTCAACACCTGTCGTGGGTGTGCTTTCCACGTTTGAATCCCTCTTAACAGCCTTGCACTCCATTCCAGTGTCAAGGTCCTCACGCCTTCGCTTGTATTTTCTCACAATTTAAGAAACTTCTAGGAATTAATTACGTAATTTACGATAAGAGGATATTATTACGTAATTCCGAATGTTCTAGTTATTTTATTTATTTATTATCGATTTACACGTTTATGTTTTTTATTCTTGCAGCCTCAAGTCTGGTGCAAAGGGCAGAAATCAATGTTTTTCTTACTGATAACCAGGATAACGTCGTAAAAACTTGCTACAAAACAGCAATAAAGAGGTATACATTCCCTTCTTTTTCTGTTCAGTAATTTAATACAGTTACGTAATTACAGCATGTGTTCGAAGTATGCTCGTCATTCGATAATCAGCAGGATAATTTCACTTTAAAAGATGTGTCACGACGCGATAACAAAAGAAAATTATCGGGAATAAACAAGATATAACATTCCAATGGTCACTGTATCGATTCAATCACTAAAAATATATCTGTTAAGTTGCTATAGAACTTTATAGTAACCTTGGGTGTCATTTTACCAGTTGTGTTATGTAACTTTCCAAGGAGAACCTATACACACACAATAGAAAACGTGCGTAGTGTTTCATTATGGATTAAAGTGTACATTAGATTCAATCCTTCAACCTCCTGTTCGACTTGTGTGGAGATAAGGGAATCAATAACTGTGACAAAAGTTGGTGGTTAAGCACTGTATCTATCTAGTTTCACAGGGGGACTTAATGGAGAATACGTGGGTATCACCTGTACACGATAATAAAGAGCAGAACAAATTACAGTTAATACTTTTATCAGGGGATGTCGCTCACTCTAGTGTAGTTCAACAACCTCAAATGATTGATTAAACTTGATCAGGATGTAAATTATTAAGATCAATCTTTGTTGCTTTCTAGCAAACTTAAAAAAATATATACTACGTATTTTTTAACACGTAATAGTGTATTTTATTGTTGTTTCTTTGTAAAAGCAAAAATTTTAAAAATCTAGTACAGGAATATATTATAAAAATTACAGTTTTGAAGTCTTCTACATGTCTAACCGTCCGGACATAATCGATAACTTTTAGACAATTTGCATGTGTGTAGGTGGTGAAGAGCTTATAAAGAAAAGGTCGAATGTTCTAGTGTCGATTGTTGCTGTAGACGTGTACAATGACGTATACAAAATGTTTTTGTATACGTTACTGCGTGTGTACGGGGGCGACTTTGTTCACCCTCTTTGAAGCTTAATAACTCCCGTACCTTTTGTCGAAATTTCTGAAATTCTGCTGGGGTGTTGGTATATTAGGGGAATTAATGCTAATACATTTTGGTGGTTAAAGGTCAAGGGAGTGAGGAGATAGAGGGGAGTCGCGTGTCGTATTTCGAGTGGGGTCGGACTTAATTAATGAGGATTTTACTCGTTATTAGCATTAAAAGAATCATTCCTACCCTCCAAATTAAGTTTTTTGTTATTTAGTAATAAATTTTGTAAAAGGTATTTAAAAAAATAAAATAAAATATCGTAACAGATGGCGCCATACGTGATTTTGAATCTTGCCGCTGGGAAAGTCACGCAACTCGTTGCCGAAGCAAATGTCATACCTGGCGCCCCTAATTCAACGTTAATTACATAAAAAAAATTTACAGGCTCATTTTGGAGCTTTTAAGATCGCCGGCCAAGCACGTGCCTCCCCCAGTTACGCCTCTTAGTTCGTGGTCAGTGAAACCAATACTGGGGTGCCTGAGTTAGAACGTGCAAACTTACATTCACTCCTGTCTGCATCACTGTGGATGAATAGTAAACTCGGATATTGTACCGTAAAACCCGCGTAAACCGGAATTGCACGGTGTGCCGAATATTTTTCGGGTTTGACAGGTTTCAGTTTTAAACAGGTTTCCCTTTTAACATAAAAAATCGTTTCATTCCAAAGAATCTTTCCGGTTTAGGCAGGTTGCGTTGTAAACGGAAATTTTCCAAATCGGAAAAAGCGTTCGGTTTACACAGCTTTCACTGTTTATACACACGGGTTAAAGTGCAACCCTCTATTTCGCGTGCCTTAGATGGTTTTATACCTAGAAAGTTACCCTAGCATATGTGAATTATGCACTGACCATTTATGTTTTCCGTTTACCGCGCCACAAGTTCTGTAGTGGTGAGTTTTAACACTAATTTTTTTTTTTTTCCGTGGGAATTTCTTCATACTCGGAAACGTCAGCATACAAAATATAATTGGGTTTGGTCTGCAACATATCCCTCTACCCTCTAAATAAGGGTACTTTAATTATAATCACCTGGTAAGGCACTACACACGTGGTTTTTGAGGTTTAAAACTCTACACTAAAAACCATCCTCATGGACCAGCATCCGTTGTATTAAATAAAACAAAACATTAATAAAAATATTTTTTTTTTTACTACACAAGAAATGCAATTGAATGAATACTTTGTAATGCTTTTGAGGCCTTAAGCTAACTTTTATGATAGGACCCGTTTATAGTAAACAAGAGACACGCTCGAAGGAACTCTACTTAAAAGCTAATTAATCTTTCTCGCTGTCTGTTTACTTGCTGCGCCAGTTTTACAAGCAGTTCGATTGTTTAATCTGTTTATTGAAACTTTTAAATCATGAATAAAGAAACATTAAAATTGAAATAACAAAAATAATAAGAAGAATCATCATTCAATGTATCAATTACTAGTTTAGCATCGCTGTCATATTTTAATTGTTTCGAAATTTGGTGAATGCGATCTTTGTTTGGAATGTACTTTTAATGGAAGCTACGGCAAAACTTTTTAATTTTGTTCAAGTTTTGCTGTAACAAAGAGAGCTTTAACAAAACTTTGTCAACATTTTCTCTCAACAGTAAAGGAATTCTCTACCCTATACATTCATATCGCCTCTGTTCCTCTACACCAGAGGTTCTCAAACTTTTTCGATCCACCGTCCCCTTTGTTCCATAAAGTTATACCCAACGCCCCCTAACCCATCAGTGACCCCAACTTTTGCCTTTAGTCACCGTTCAGTACCCTGACTCCAGCGCCCCCTAAATTTACTCACCGCCCACAAGGGGGCAATGTTGCCCACTTTGAGAACCCCTGCTCTACACTAATCATAGCAGGCGTATCGGAGCACAATTACGCCAGGGAGGTAAACACACATTTTAATAGAATATTCTGAAAAAATGCATAAATTCCGATTATTGTTCATACAATTATATGTACTAGTTTATAAACATTAGAATTTATGGGATTTTTTGCATAACATTTCATTAAAATGTGTGTTTATCTCCACGTAATTGTGCTCTGATACTTTTCACAAGCCTCCGATTTATCTAGTGTTAGTATATTATTATACATTAAACGCTATACACTACATTGTTAATATATATTAAAATATTAGCAGGCCCTCTGACAGAAGAGCTACCAGGGCCTAGACATTAGTTCTAAGATAATCTAACGTTTATACAATTAAATATAATTTCGATTACAAGTAATTTTCTCTTATAGTCGTACCCTTCTATTAATAAATTGCTTCCGAGTCTTTCTTATTAGTTGCAGATAACAGGCAGTAATAATTTTATTAATTAAAGCGACGTAAAGCACAGTTAACGAATCGTATCATCTCTATTACGTATCCTAATGACAACTTAATGCAACTTAAATTATGCCCTTTTAAATAATTTAAACGCCGAAACAAATCTGCTTAGTATAACACGTAGGCGTCGGAAGTTATAAATAAATTACAAACTTTATAGCGGACATTTGACACATAATTACATGCCAAAACGTTTACGAGGTCTCAAACATGCCCATGACACGGTAGACATTGAAACATCATTTAGTAGTTTCGAGTGAATGCTTAGTCAATACTGTAACAGTTGTCCTATATCTGTTTTTTGATATTTATTTATGCTTTTTGTTTTATAGGGGGGAAATACAGATTCCGCACTTTTAAATGGAAACAGGAAAACTAAAACTGTAACAAGACAAGGACCAGTTACGGCAGGAAACATTAAAAATGTTTAAGTGCCTATAAAATATTCAGCAAAATATTTAAGTGTTGAATGATAAGGTAGGAAAATACGTGTAATTGTTATTAAAATATTCTCCCAAAATTAAATCAGAAAAAAATTACACTGTAAGGTTAATAATAATTCGAAGAACGATTCTACCATCAGTCGCCGGCAGTTCACTTTATTATTTCTTTATATTAATAATATACGGGGCTATTTTAGATACGTAAATGAGGATATTGTTCGTGTCTGGGGCCTCTGAAATACGAACAATAGGTTTATCGATACTATATCTCGCCCACCAGTGGCCGAAGTGTACAAAAATATCGAATACTGGGAGTTGGCTGCGGATTCGAACCTAAAAATTGGAGCTAGTTTCCCAGCCCTACACTATGTGTATTGGTTCAGACGCTATTATGCCTGATAATATTTTAATATATATTAAGGATGTAGTGTATATTGTCTAATACAGTGCTTCACAGATGGGGTAGCTGCGTTTTTATTCACATGAAAGTCCTTTTAAGAGGCAGATCGCCCAAGTGTTGCATGGCCTTATTCCATCAACTGTATGCAATAGTGTATCTGGAAATCATTAGAAAGGAGCAGAAGGAACAGTATGTCTTACAATTTTTTTTAATACCGGAGATGCCCGACTTTATTCGGGGGAAACCGTTAGAAAAGAGTGCAGTTGAGCCCTATGCATTCCCTAAATCGACCCAATCCTAAATATACTGTCTCAGTCCAGAAATCAGAATCAAATAGCTAGGAGCCTAGACTTGTACAATACTACAAGACAGTACAACATATGAAACGCATAATGCAACGAGCAATTATTTATTGCGACCTGGTCACAATGCCGGGCTGCAACTTTTTACCATATTTTTAATTTATTCATTTAAAATATATGCTCTCCACTTTAAATTAGTAGTGGCTTGCCCCTGTACATCATACTTTTCCTTTAATAATACAGTCGTGCCTATCGACCATCTATTAACTGCTTTCAGGGGAAAACTTTTGAATTGAAATAACGTGACTTCCGATGCAAACCGGAAGTTCATATATGCAGAAAATCGGGGCCTCCTGCCCCTAAGGTTTCCATATCTGGTGTGTATGTGTGTACATCTATTTCGCTCCACGTGACGAACTTTTTCACCCGTTAATCTAGTTTCACTACACAAGATGGCAGCACGACTCGTCCCACACCGAAAATATAACACAGGTAAATCGTTATTTTTATTATTTTTCAATAAGCAGAATTCATCCGTACGTGCAGAAATACGAAAAAACGAAGAAAGAACTTCGAAAAATCGTTAAGACGTGGGAAAGTCTTTCATTGTTTCCATCGAACAGAGCGCGATCGATAAACAAGAATGGGTTTCTTTCAGTTTTGATTTTAACACACGAACATGACAGTTTCTAGCGCGTTACACCCTTAATATTAATAGTTGTTACGGGATAGAAACCATTAAAAATAGCTTGTTACACGTCGTAATAATTACATGTTAACATATCAGGAAAATTCGATAGGATATCGATCCAACCGATCGATTTCTCGATTATAGTGTCACGTCACACAATAGTAAAGGTTTTGATTTATAGATGGCGACAGGATCGCTTTCCCTATCGTCCTTGATCGCGTATAATGCGCCCAAGTGACGCTACAACACTAAAAAACAATTGTATTTAACAATTAAACGGTTAAGATTTGGGTTACTTCGTCCATTACGTGGTTTATGTAAGCAACTTCGTGATTAAAGTCATGTTTTAATCATGGGCAACGTTTTGATTACCTCTGTTCACGATTATTACCACTTCGTCCCTTCCTCTGCTGTTCGGAAACATGTTTTAATCATGAACAGCGGAGAGGATGGGACAGAGTGGTCATCAAATTCGGCAATAAAAGACGATAGAGTCTCGCCCACACTTATGCAAAGTGTGGAGAAGACCAAGAAGTAATCGTGAGTAAAACTTGGCAGCACAAATTTACATCATGCTTACTGTTACATTAAATGTATATAAACACGTCCTTCATAGAGGAAGAGACAAAGTAATCGAATGCCATAATGCCAACTTAAGAGTTGCCCCTTAAATTTATGGGGCAAAATGTAAAATATATAGGTTTGAGTGTGGGGAAGACACTTTGAAGCTTAATAACTCCCATGCATTTTATCGAAAATTTCTGAAATTTTGCGCGTAAGTCTGCGTGTTAGGGGCATCGATTCTGTTAAATTTTGGTGGTTAAAGGTCGATGGGGTAAGGAGACAGGCAGGTCATATCTCGAGTGGGGTCGGAGTTAATGATCTTACTCATTACTAGCATTTACAGTTTCTTGTAAAAGTCGCCTCTACCCTTGAAATTAAGCTTCTTGCCATTTTATAATAATTAATAATATAAGTTTTTAAACAAAATATTATAACAGATGGCGCCACACACGATTGTAAATATTTTGCCGGGAAAGTTACGCAGCTCGTTGTTGGAATTTTTCGGGGCAAAGCTACTTAAGGGGAAATTTGTTTCAGTTTTTAGGGAAATTCTGCTAAACTCGGGGAATTTCAGGCCTGTTTAGGGGGAAACTCTGATCGAATTGAATTCCTCTTCTATGCTTGGCACGAAGAGACAAAGGAGCTATCCATACTGTTCAGATTAAAACACGGGATGGCATTTAATTATATTAAATCTATGCGCCGTTTACAGTTAAAATGGCGCACAGATTTAATATAATTTAATTACAAACAGCAAAGGTGAAGACAAGTTTCATAATAAGCAATACCAAAGTTTCCTGTTTCGCAAACAAGTTGTCAACGTTAGGATTATATTATAGCTTGATAAATTAGTCTCTACAGACTATAAAGATGTTAACAAATATCTAAAAATAGGGCTAAGCATTGCAGTTCAAGCAATTATTTAAATAAAAATAACAGTTTAAAAGAACCTAAAAACGCTCCTGTGCTCCTTTTAACTTATGAATCTTTTACACGTAGACAGACAGCCTGACAGCAAGATACAGTTATTAAATGGCGTGATACATCATAAATATCTATTATACATTGAATTGTCTTAATTGTGAATTTTTAAGCGGTGTTTTATCTGTTTAATATTTAAGAGAGAATTTCTTTAACGATAAAATTAGAATCTTTATAATAATAATATGTAAATAGAGTCAATGAAAATAATATATACGCAAAATTTTATATTATCTCGATTTATGGACTTTAAATTCTTGATTTCACCGTATTTCAAGGACAAGTTTAGGCTAAATCCTTAATTATATTTATAATCCAGGATTTAAAGAAGTCCATTAACCAAGAGGGCAATTCTATGCAGATAGGACCTTTTCCCCCGGCTCTTTTACATATAACAGAAGGAAAATATGGCGGTGACCCCACAAGATTTTTACATTTTTGGACTGAGGACACATGGAAACGTCGATAAAAGGGAAAAAATTCGGTTTTTTTTTTTCTCTATGTATGGATGTTTGTGTGCGGGGGACGATTTTGCTCATCATTTTTGAAGCTTAATAAATCTCTTATATTTTATTGAAAATTTCTGAAATTTAGCAGGGTGGTTTGTTTATTAGGGAGATCGATGCTATTAAATTTTGGTGCTTAAAGGTCGAGGGGGTGGGGAGATAAAGGGGATTGTGTGTATCTCCAGTATGGTCGGACTTAATGACGATTTTACTAGTTAGTAGCATTTATAATTTTTTATAAAACTCATCCCTACCCTTAAAATTAAGCTTTTTGCCGTTTTGTAATATTCAAAAATATAAAGAGTTTTTTTAGTAAAATATTGTAACAGATGGCGCCACACGCCGTTTTAAATGTTGCCGAGAAAGTTAAGCAACTCGTTGCTAAAGAATCATAAAAAATGATATCACTATTATATATATAAGTTTTTTAACATTTATTTTTAACTAATTTGTAAAGTATTCAACAATTTCATAGAAAAACGTAAGTCAGAATCTCATTAATATTTAATTTTTGCAGATAATTTATGTTCCTAATGTTATGTAAAGTTGGAATTGCAACAAGCTAAAACAGAAGCAAGTAGACAGGTAAAGTATGGAATTTTTAAACACCTTTATTTAACTTGCTATGTAATATGCCCTCAAATTTCATCCACTTCTAATTAAGATAGAAGGCCGAAACTTCGAGCACACCTAAGTCTGAAAGACAATGCATTTTAGTGATATTTTAGGATGGTCCTGCCCCACAATCTTTCCTCATTCAAAACCCCATAAATGTAACCAAGTTAAAATTTAATTCGTGTGTGTGTAAATGCATTTTAGTGATGTACATGACTCCATCTCCACCCCAATCTCAAAAAAACACGACCAATAAAAGCATTTTTTTACATTTAAATACCGTTAAAGGATCAGTTATTTAGAAAAATTTGCAAATTTTTGCAGTCGATACTTCACATATCGAGTCCAAATTGCCATTTTGACACCTATCATTAGTTAAAATGAAAATGGAACAATAAGTATGAAATTTCTATTTTAACAGTCAAGTGTGCCAACTTGTAATAGAATGATTTGGTACACCTTGGCACGTGTTCCTTGGGTTACTGACCTCCGATGTATTGTAACTAGCATTAAGCAAGTTTTATTTACTTTAATGGCATGCAAATCGTTTTCCTTTGACTGGCACACTTATTTGTACAAACCAACATTTTCTTAATTAGTGTCCCATTTATACATTATGATGTTTCACTAAGTAGTTTCTTTATATAAATGTGCTTTTGTTTGAGAAAGAAACTGCTTTATTGAAGTTTGTGGATTATCCAAAGTTTTTTTTCTGATGTATTTTTTATGTTAATGTGGTGTTCTTGATATAGGGTAGCTGGATGGGCTCGTTGTATTATGTTGGTATGGCTGACACGCCAATTGGTTTTTGAGAACCGACAAACTCGGTTCACTTGTGTGGGATTTGAAAACTCTTTGACTATATAATAGTGGCCAAATTTTGTTATGGTAGGAGCCATGTATTGTCTATCAGAAATATATGAGAGCTGCATTTTATATTGGAATGGTATTTTATACATAACCTATGTGTAAAGGAATAGCATTAAAGTTAGACCAAAATCTATAAGTAATAAGGAGAGGAGTCCAGGAGCTGCAATAAGGGTCTAGAACAGCTGCATGGTTATGTAGGAAGGAGGAAACAGTCAACTAGAATTTGTTTTATATTTTGATAACAAATTTTTAATTTACTTTGAAACTTTATACATCATTTATTTTGGGCGGTGCAAGGTAAGCACAATGACCACATATTTCCTTTGGAGATGGGGACAAGGAGAGATCCAGAATTTTTCAGCCATTCAGATTAATCAGAATTTTTGATTATCAGGATTCAGATTAGCAAGGTTCTGCTGTAATTACATACATGCATACATATTTTCCTTTCGGGTTGGTAGTGAATGAGCTGTCTCCACACTGCCTGATCCAAACATATTTCTCTCACTTCTTCCGCACTCATTGAGGCCTTTCGTACACATTTACACTGTAATTACAAATAAAATTTTAAAGATTTTTTTATCGAATCAATCGTTATAGAATCTGAATTATCGCAAATTATTCATTAGGTTAATTATACAATGATTCTAATTATGCTACTTACTTCAATGGCATATTTAAGTGTCTAAATTAATGTTTTCTTATAATTTTTAATGATAACAATATCTCTGACACTGACATAATTTAAGCAATTAAAAAGAAAAACAATTCAAATACTTATAAATAATATAATTATCTTTGATTCGCTTGTAGAAATGAAGATGACAGATGCACTTGCAAACACATTAATACTCTAGTATTATATTTTATATGTATTATTGTAAATTTAAACTAAAAATATATTATATCATGTAAAGTATTATCATCTATTCACTATATTAAATATAAATTATTATTATATTATAGAATGGAAGCAGATATGGGAATCAAACAAGCACAGTACAAAATGGTTAAAGAACATTTAATTAAAAGAAAAATGAAAAATTTACCAAAAAGATGAGGTAAATGTTTTAAAATTTTATTAATTTAATTAATATTTAGTTTAATTAATTTTATTAATACAGTCAAACCTCAATACATCCCTCTCATCATATAGTGTCAATGAATAATCACAAACATAGCTTCTCATAAATATTAGAGAACCTTTCAGTATCCGTGAATTGTTAAATATATGATTTTATTTTGCAAACGACACTCAGATTCTCAAACTTGTGTGTAAACATCATTAACGTATGTAATTTTTATTGTTTGAGATACTTCAGCTTACTGCCACACTCAGTTTAGTGTCAGTTTCAGAGGTAAACAAATGGTGGCACTAAATTGAGGTTTCTGTTTACATGCACGTGTGTTAGTGCTCATTTCTTATTGTATTATCAACAGGGATTGGACAACCTAGAACTTTCGTGGATTTAGAAAACAGAGAATTCCATAAAATTTTCATTAAAATTGCTGCCCTGTGTTAAATTAATGTTATATGCTTTCTTCTAAAATAATTGGTTAATTAATTAATGCATTGAGCATGCAAAATTTCATTTATGTGTGATGTATAGGAATTTTCTGAGGCATCTAACTTTGGTGGATTGATGAGTGTATTTGAAAACTAGTTTAATCAGAAACTGTGTGCCCGCATTTCAAATAGATTAGTTTGTTCAGAGTCCAGTACCTTTTGAACACTCAGTGAACAGCCATTAAAAAGTAATTCCTGGCTTAGAGGGGTATTGTTGATGATGTATGCTGTTGTAGTTGAGCATATGACAACTAATATTATTAATTAACATTAACATGAAATTAACATTACAGACTTCTATCCAACATTTTGTACATTTCTGGTTAGGGTCAGATAGGTATATTTTATGTTAATGTGGCCAAACCTTTTAGCATTTTCATGTTCTCTCATTTTAATTTATGCTACATTATCCAAAACAACTCATCAAGTCATTTAGCTGATGTAAATCTATTATCTGATAAACTATGTCTATCATGGCTGAATAACTAGTATTTGGTTATACAAAATATATTTTTAATAGTAACACAAAGATAGGTTATAACAAATTTGGTTATAGATAGGCATAACCACTTACCAATGGCCAAATTACTTTATTTCTAATTGTTAAATTAGCTTTGTTACAGCTCAGTATTCTGGCTGTAACAAGGCTGATTTAACAGATCATAATTTAATTGTATAAAAACAGAGAGTGAAAACTGTAGAATTCTGTCGGATGGCAATTACCTTCAATTTTATTTTTAAAGAAATGAAAAGTAAATTACAATTTACACTGAATGAGCTTTACAGTATTTAAAACAGAGACTTTAGTTTACTTATTTATGAATATACTTTGTGCCGGATGTCTAGATCAAGACTGACACATTTTAAATCATTACCAAAATTCAGTGCTTAAAGATAAATGCATTTAATACATTGCATGAGTATAATGTAGAATGATACTCACGCCAAGTAATAATATAAGAAGTAGAGTTCAGTGTGTACGGCATTATTAATAGCTTTTCTTTTTGAGTGCCTTCAACGAATAAATGAGGATGAGGAACTATGTAATTTTTCCCTTGAATTAATTGAATCATGCAGAGTAATTAATTGTGGCATTGTGATTGCAATTGTCAAAATAGCAATGCTTTAGAGAAAGTGCAAACTATGTGGTGATATAGCAAGACAAATTCCATTGTGTGAATGTGGAAAAACTTTTTTTGTGTATTTGGAAAGGATCCTCCATCACAAAACACCGTCGAGGCGTAGAAAGATCAATTTCTGTCCACAAGAAGTCTGTTGAAAGGTCACAGATGTGGAAAATTCAGATTGTTGGATGAGAATGTGGAGGCAATCAGGGAAGCTTTCTAATGAAGCCTGTAGAAGTCTTTTCATCAGACACCTGTCAGCATCCGGATATACCATGCCATCATGGGCGTAGCCAGGAAGGGGCATGGGTGGGCATAGCCCCCCCCAGTTAACCTGGTGCTCCTCCCCAGAAAATTACAGCCTCTACTAGACCCCCCATGCCATGGATGTTGCAGAACACATGGCAGGAAATTGAATATTGTTTAGATATTATCCATGCAACAGGAGGAATACAGTTTTCATAATTTTGTGTGAAGGTAGAAACAATACCAATTTTTGCAATAAAATGTGGTAAGTTTGTCTTCAAATTGCATACCTTACTTTTATTATAGTTATTATCTTATTATCTAATTTTACTTATAGTCTTTCAAAATGTGTCAGTCTCAATCTAGATATCTTGTATAAGCATAACTGTACAGCATTATGAATACACCATACTATTGTATATGTATGGATACAACTCATGTACAAATATTATTGACAAGACTTTAAAATCAAAAATTTTGATCACAATCTAATATTAAAGTCTTGTTATAATCTATAAACAAAAAAGAATCTGCTTCATTGTCTTTATTTAAGCTGCATTAGATAACAGTTTCTTGAACAATTCCATACAACTAAGTCCATCATCAGACGATATAAAAATGAAGTATCTTAATAACAAAGTCACCCATTTATGAGCGAGCTTCAATAAAGCAGTTTCATAATTAATTTAAGAAATTGGAGTTATATACATTAATTTTTCTGGGTTAACTGTAAGTTAGGAAGTATAAAAATTCAATTAATAGTTTATACAAAAGTGTTAGCAGTCTGTAAAATTACTTATAATGTAACATACACTTGCAGACATTCTGTAGCAAGTACACTTTTACTGTATTCAAAAATACAAGTATTAAATATTAATGTGAGAATTGGCTGATGTGTAGAGGATTTTTTTAAAAATAAATTCCTTCTGTCCCACAAGCAAAACTAGAGAATTAAATTTTATCCTAGACTGTGTGACATAACACATGTAAAACACACATTTCATTTTAATTATAGTCACACAAAGTAGAGTTTATCAGAGTTCATCTGAAGCAAAGTGATCTTTCTCGAGCGTACTTTCAAGCGTTGCAAAGAAGCCCTCTCAATGTTTTGTTGTAGAGTTGCCTTGAATCTCAGCCAATACATGCTACTGGATAGTATATATAGTCCTTCTACACTGTCTGGCACCAGTGTCTAAACAGTGAGCTGTCCTGTACTAATATTTCTTCTGATTGACTCTCCTTGATAAAAATAGCTCTCCCTGATCATACTGCTGTGAACCCTAACTCTGTTGAACTTAACTACTTTAATTCATGTATATGTTAAGTTTAAAATGTCTGGAGCCAGTGAAGGGAAAAAGGATAGTTTTAAACAAATTTCCTTTCCTTTTTTTTAACATTTTAATGTTTTAAACTATTCCATAGGAAATATAACAGCCTATAAAACAGGTAAATATATTAATTTTTTTATGCTTAAATTTTGGCGAGAGCTTACTTAATTAGCGAGGAATTTATTGATAATTTTGATTATTCTCTTTATAAATTTAATCTATCTTGATGTTTTTTATCCGAAATGTAAACAATTCGATAATTAATTAACCGATTTATTATAAAATCAAGAAGTTCCGTCGGCAACCCTCAATTTTTATAATAATTCAAACAGATGGGCCCCACAAAGTGTACAGAAATTCAAAGCTTTTGACATTTATATCTAATAATAAACATAAATACCGACAAAAGTATGCATTCGACTACTTAGTTATCTACACCTACATAAAAATTATATTTAGTTCTTTCTGCTTAAATATACAAAAATCGATTTTTTCTTCTTAATGCCGATAACATCAATAAATTTACATGAATTAGAAAAATTTATGCATAAATAACTTAAATAATTTATATAGAAAATATTTAGATGACCCAATTTTTTTCTTAAATCCAGAAATAGATTGGTTTATCTTAAGTTTAGATGAATCATAGGACATTTTTTTTTATTAAATGGAATTTTAAATATTTATATATAGAAGTCAACTTCATTATCAAGGCAAAAAGAAATAAGAATTTGTACATTTAGCTCGTACAGTTTTAGATGTTTAATTATGAATTACTTGCAGGGAGTATCTTTTGTCAGCAAGCCAACGTTTAAGAAAGAGATTTGGTTCAGTATATTTTTTGAAAGCAGATTGAATACACTTCCACATGTTCTTTTGTACAAAAGTCATTAACCTTTCCGTTCAAAACTGTCAACAGTAAACTATATGAAACTTGTAAGGGAAGAATGAAATTTCACATTTATTTTGAGTGAAATTTTGCTGTTTTTCTCAGGTAAAATTTTTCTTTGAATATAACCTGTTTTACTAATCCATGTTTCAAAAATACACTTCTTATATTAAACACGGAATAATTATTCTTACACATACATCGCATTCCGCGCATTGGTAACCAACTTCCGGCACTTCCTTTCTTCTCTCAAACACAATCATTTACTGTTCATTGATGACAGCATAAAACAATTCATTAGAAACTTAATGCTGAGTCAGTTGCTAATCATAGATTCTAAGCATTTAGTATTTAAAATACAGAAATATGCAGTTACATTTATTTTCACTAAATTCAAAATTTAAACATAACAATAAGTTTTTATAAAATTAATACTGGATCCTATCACTGGAGTTATTAAGCAGTATTTAATCTGGTTAGTGATTGCAGGGAAGACTAAATTCTGTTGTTAACCCCACTTACAGCTTGGTGGTTCTGGTCAGTCCCAGGGTCATGCAGTAGATTTTTTTCAGTATGATGCAAGTCTTCAAAATGCCATCCCTTAAATATTTTTTATGCCGCCCCTTATATAAATTATTAGGCTTATGTAGGCTATAATTCTTATTTTTGATGTATTTTACCAGGACCGTGTGGTAGATTTTCTCAGTATGATGCAAGTCTTTAAAATTTTGTCCCATAAATGTTTTTTATGTCACCCCCTTATGGTGCCGCTTGATGCGGCTGCCTCTCTGCATCATAGCATGGCGCAGTCCTTTATAAAAGAGGAATTTGATAGGGTCAGGAAGGATATTCAGCTGTAAAATGTCTGCGAGGTTGAGGCCGAAGTTTTAAACGTGAAAATGTGTACGTCGGACATTAGGAGCCGCTTTCCTGTAAGCCTAGAAGTTTGGAATGTCGAGCATGATTTCACTGTAAAATGTCTGCCGGCTGTCCCCATACAGAGAATAGTTGCACTCTGTATCAAGAATGGGCTAAACAGAGTGGTGACGTCTCACTCCACCCAGTCCAAATTAAATGAAAAATATTTGAAAAGATGATACAGCTGTAAAACAAAATCATATCAGAAAGAAAGCAGTGACTTTATGTAAAATGGGACTTATGATACTGGAAGGAGGAAGAGAGGAAGTGAAAAAAAATGAAAGGATTTAAAACCTATAAATTTATGCATCAATTACACACAATCCTTCAAACTTCTAAAGATTGCATGGAATAATCTATTGCTGGAATAAACTAATATTACACTAGGTTTAATGTAAACATATTTATTAGTACATACATAATATTAATATGTAGTATAATCTATGAAAGTTCTAAACTGTTAATGTCTAGCGAAGGATTTACAGAACAAATGTTCCCTCAACATAATGCAGTTAATTCATTAAAACTTCTGATTACCACAATTAATTTTGCATGTTAATCAAATCCTGCATTAAGTAACGGTTATCTGTACTTTTAGCAGCTTTCATTAGATTATGCACTCAAATTCTGTAATTCCAGAGCTTTTCAAATTATATACAAATTTATTTTAAGTTCAAAATATCCAGTTGAATGTATATTTGAATAATATAATTCATAAATTAATTACGTACATGTAACACTTCACATGTTCATACTTTAAATTCTGCTCTATTGGCCTATTCTTATTCACAAAACAAATTTAGTGCTTTCAAGCTTACTATTTAATTTAATACTTTCAAAGGGGATTTGAATGTATTGATTTAAATGGTAAGCTGCCATCTCCAAGAAAAACTTTATTCGGATCAATTCTGCTACTTTAAAAGGGTCAAATGACTTTGTAACAAGGGTAATGGCCTCTTATTTTGGTTTATTTAGAACTATTTTTATTTTTTAAAAAAATAGTTCTTTTTCCTTTTCTTTTGGAGTGTGCTATGGCCTCTTGGCCCGTTCTGGGTGCACAACTGGGTGCACCAAAGTGGGTGAACAAAATCGTGCCCCCCACACACTAATATACAGGAAAAATACCCAAATTTGTTTGCAGTTCTCAAAGTTTTAAGGTTCCCCAGTCCAGAAATGTAAAAATCTTGGGGAGGATTTTTGAAGGATCGCCATACTTTTCCCCTGTTACACATAACAGCAGGGAAAGGAAAAGTATGCATTTGAATAATTGATCGGACACGAAAACAAGTAGTGTTAAATACAATTGGCAGCAAAAAAGTTATATTATGGCCAGTTACGTTTCACCCTGAACCAATTACAACACGCTCTGCGCTCACAGTTACACTTATTGTTACTTGATTTTTTTACATTCGGCTGTTACAAATAGGCAGTTTCAGCCATACTTTAAATTCAACGGGGAGACTGTTTAGATTAATTTTTTTCCCCTTTGTTTTGTCTTCCGTTACGCAAAACACGTGTAAATTAAGAGCTAAAATGAATAATTGTAATTTAGGCATACTTCAGTTAACTGACTTTTGGATTACTCTAGTTTTTCTAAAAGGAATCTTTATTATCTCTAATTAATAAATGTTTTTAAGGATTGTTTCTTATCCTGAAACCTTAACTATAAAAAACAAATCATGAATTTCTGTGATGACACAGTGTGATAAAATTATGTTTAAGAAACAGTATGACACTAGCACAAAGTTAAAATTCTGTGTGGCACCATCTAGTAGGCGCTATTAAAATAAAAATAACTTTCATATTATTAATTATTATAGAAAAGCAAACGGCTTAATTTCCAGGATAGATATTGAATTAGAAGGAAATGTAAATGCCAATGACGAGTGACTCCCCTCAACCTCTAACCACCAAAATTTAATAGTATCGATGCCCCAATACTAATAAACCTCCCTGCCACTGAGCTCTCTTTCATAAGTTTTGAATGGGCCCTTGCGTAGAAAAAGGTTGCCCATCCCTGTTTTAGGTCAGTTCGTGTCAGCACTCGCATTTCTTTCACGTCGTCCTCTGCTACAAACATTTATTTAGGGATCATCCGTAAATTACATAATGCCATTTTTATACTGTTACTTTTCAACTGCCCTGTAATGCTATTTCACGTATCCACCCCTAAAATTACGTAACGTATCTTCGATCGACCCTCTTAATTGTACAAAGGAACGGGTGCGTATAGTCGCAAGTGAAAAAGTTGCGGGGCGCAAATCGGCGCACCGGTTTGTTTGTGGAGGCGCCATCATCTATGGAGTTTTGTATGGGAAAAGTACGACTTTGTGATGCAGTATCTGCAAAACGGCTTAAATGCATCTATACGTTTGTAATCACATGTAATTTTATTAGTTTTTTGGCCGACGTACATAGTTTAAAGTTTAACCTAAATGTTCATAAAGTAAAAAGGCTTCACCTTGCTTTAAAATGTGCCAGGGCGCTCTCTAGTAGGTCTTCGTACGACTACAGGTGCTGCTGAATGTACGAGGTACAAAATGAATCGTATTGTTACCCAGAATCGAGACACTGGCATTACGTAACGTTTCTGTAAACATCTCCAACTCTTGTAACTCATTGCAATGATTACGTGAATATCCACCCGTAAACACCCACGTAACTGAGGAATTCAGGTAGCTACAGTTACGAACGTAACGTACGCTTATAGCATAAAATGACTACGCTCTATGAGACAACCCTAGCGGCAAAATTCGGAAGTAAGAGTTTCCATCTTGAAAACAATGTACGAAACGGAAGAAGTCGTACAGCAGGATCGATTTAGTACGAAAGGACACGTGAATAGTACGAACTGAAAGCGTAAAATGTTAAGTACACACACAGTAAGATGTGTATTTCTCATTTACTATGTGTTGTATGTTGTGTAACGCTCACACAAATCGGTGTATAAGGACCTAACCGTGTAACTCGTACAGCTTTTATGATATAAATCTATAAGGCGAATCTGTCCTTCTCAAAATATTTTGGCTTCCGTAAGCATTCGTTTAATTGAAATTATATATTTAGCCCTGTGTAATTTTGAAAAATAGAAAAGTTTTTTTTTTGCGTTTCGTTCATAAATAAATCTCTTGGAACCCTTTCAATATGAGGCTCTGGAGTATTCGTATAAATGCGCTCACAGTGACCCCGAACTATAAGAGGTCCTTTCCCTTCCACGAAATAATAAATTGCGCGTGAGGGCGTAAGACTTCACATTTTTGTGGCCTTTGCAGTAAACAGTGAAAATTGCAGGCTGTATACCAGCGAATGTTTTTCACTGCGCGTGCAGTACGAACTTTGAAGCATCGTTCGAGGTGTGAGATACCATTCTATTCAGCGTAACTCCATCCTATGAGTAAAAAGGGCAATTTCCTGTGGTCCCAACCAATAGTGGGCTCCAAATTAATCTTTTATCAAACTCGTTACTGTAGTAACAGTATCGAAATTTAAATTTGGCGCCATATCTGGGGACCCTAGATTGACTTTGTGGCGCCAGGCAATCCTACCAGATTTTTACATTTGTGGTCTCGGAAGACCTTGGAAGTATGGAGAAAAGCAAAACATTGGGAGTATTTTCTTTGTGTGTAGATGTTTATTTGTTTCTTTGTGTTTGTTTGGGTGTGGTGAATGGGTGGTATTAATCTTAAAATTGGGTGAAAAAAATCATAACTCCTGTGCCTTTTGTCGAAAATTTCTGAAGTTTTGCAGGGATGTTTGCATATTAGAGGCATTGATGCTACTAATTTTTGGTGCTTTACTCCATGGGGTGTCTCCTCTTTTCCAAACTTGCTAATTTTTGATGGACAAATATGAAAAATGTGTTTTAAATATAAATCTTATTTACAAAATATGAATTTTGAACGCAGCTCGCAGAAACGGCTTCTTTGAACCAGTTTTTAAAGCTAGTCTCGGCCGAATGTGTCAAACAAAGGAATTAACATACATTCAAAAATAGCACGGATGTGCCAAAGAATGCAGTTTGGCTCCGATGAGCCAATGTTTCTAAACTTGTGCAAACTGTTTTGTTAAATTAAGAGTCATTTTTAAAGATCTGTTCAGTAATATATTTATAGATGCGGCTAGTCCTCGGTTAATGCGTTCCTCGAAAGTGGTATGTTAAATTCCACATTCGGGACCTTCTTCGGAACTGCGTTGTATCGAGTGTGAAAATTGACCGCAATTAACGAATGTCAGTTAAACAAAAGTGCATGCTAACAAAGATTATAAAAGTTATTCGATTGATTCAGGCTCCATTGCATGACCTTGCGCATGAAGCCACGCAGAGAAGATTCACTAAGTTTACTCCACCCATTTTTTGACTGTGTCCAGCCACTTTCCCTTTGAGTGACCAAACAAAATAAGTGTTTTGTATTAATTCTGAGAAGCTCCAAGACTGTAATTTAAGTAGTGGCAATTATTTTTCGTAAGATCCGCGATAGGATTTGGCCCCACGAGAATGGAAATCGGGGGTACTCCCGGCTACCCTTCTCCGTATTTAGTGGCCGAGTGGCTTTATCCATTTGGCCACTAGACATTTCACTGAACCATTTACAATTAACAGAAAAGCATTTTACATATATTTTACATATTATAATAGGCCTATTTGTATTTAAAACACTTTTTATAGTATTAATTCTAGTAAAATGGCAAGAAGCTTAATCTTGAGGGTAGAGAAGAGTTTGATTTAAAAAAAAATTTCAAATGCTAATGAGTAAAGTCTTTATGTCCGACCCCCCACTCGAGATACGGCAAATGACTCCCATCTATCATCTCATCTCTTCGACTTCTAACCGCCAAAATTTAACATCACAAACCCTCCTAATATACGAACCTCTCTGCAAAATTTGAGAAATTTTCGACAGAAGGAACAGGAGTTATTAAGCTTCAAAGTGGGTGAACAAAATCGTAACGATCCCGTACACAATAATAACCATAGCCTATGCAGGAAAAAGCCCCAATTTTTTGTATTCCTTGATGTTTAAACCCAGTATATGCCACGTGAGTTACCCGTTGGCGAGGTGCGAACCCACGACCAACAAATAGTGTTCACTGGTTTTATGCATTTGGCCAATAGTAGGGATAGCCATTTTGAGACGATTTTTGTCAATAAAAAACGTTAACTTATGACGTTTACTGTATGCTAATTATAACTAGGTTAACACGAGAAGTGCAGAGTAATGTATTTTTCGTTACTTTTTTAAAAATTAAATCTCGTCGTGTTATATTTTATTTATATTTTATCTTAACGTTTCAATAATTTTATAGTTTAGCCTATTAAAAATTTCATGTCTACAACGCCTCACATTTTCAAATTTTTTCATTTATGACGGCGTTATCAGGTACGGAGGATTTGCGGGCCAATTCAAAATCATATTCAAAATTATCATAAGATCAACGTTTTAACAGCGAGACTTTGCATCGGTGCGCATAAGCATGAAATTTACCTAAATCCCAGCATCAACACTGAAATTTACTTGATACCCACTATCAACATTGAAATGTCTGTACAGGCTTAGACGTTTTTCAGAATAATGGATAACTCAGCTTAAACACACATCGCAGCCCTTGATCTACAGTAAGCCGATGTCCAGCAGACGAATTATCTGCTGGACATCGGCTTGCTTTACTTCAAAAGACCTCGTGAATGTTCCAAAACCAAAACCGATGTAGTGGGAAGGTTTGCTTTGGTTTATATTTATAGAGCAACGCGACACGTGGGCGATCTGCCGAAGGGGGTTGCTTCCCGGAAGGACTTTCTAAGGAAAATGACCCCAATTTAGGATTTATAAACGTGAAAAAAACCCGAAAAATTCCACGTGTTTGCCTGTTGGCCAGGCGCGAACCCGCTACCAACAATTAGTGTTCGATGGTTTTATTCACTTGTCTACTGACGGGCGCTCTTCTAGTTTGTACACCCTTGTTGCGGCTCTTCTACTGTGTAGACCTTTACTTCGGATTCCGTATACTATGGTATTTTAACTATATGCTTATATATGTATATAGATATGTAGTTTTTAACAGCACCTTACGTTCTTTCAACATGGGCTCCGTACGTGGCCCTGCATGTGTCAATGAGGTAACAAATCCATCCCATACTTTTTACAATATTTTATGTTTACATTCGCAGAATGTGGTGCCAGTTTGCTTTACAATCGAGATGAAACATGATTCTGTCAGAAATTGCTAACCCGCTGACGTCATTTTAATTAGCCGTTTATATTAAGGCAATAATCTGAAGAAATTAGAAGCGCTGCTTTTAAAGCCTAATTAATTGTGACGACATTGTATCTGTCGGAAGTCGGTGGAAACAATTTAAGAAGATGGACCGTTTCTAACCGTAAAGAATCCGGTTAAAGTTAGCAACCTCCTCGTTTTGTTGGAACCGAACCAACGTTTTGTATTTTGGCCAACTAATGCTTTCCTGTATGCAAATGCCGTTCGTTGTCGTCGCACTCGCAAGACTGTTCACGAAGACGGATCGCGTGTCATGTGATGACTCTGAATTGAGGGACTACCGAGGTAACAATAGCGAGGTTGAAGCCGAAGTTTTAAACGCGAAAACCTGTACGTCGGACGTTCAGCGCCGCCTTCCTGAAAGCCTAGAAGTTTAACAATGGCGTTTGGAATGTCGAGCATGATTCCACTGACTTTCCAAACGCCACTGTCAAACTTTTAGCCTTACAGGAAAGCGGATCCGAACGTCCAACGTACACGTTTTCGCGTTTAAAACTTCGGCCTCAACCTCGCTAATAAAAAATGAGAACTAGTCAAATTTGAAATAGGTTCTGTTAGCGTAGTTACTACAAAGATGCCACAGATCAGGTAAACACTATGCCTAATGGTTAGAGGAAGGTGAAATTGCGGATCCACGTTCATATTACCAATGTTTAATTGTGTATAATATGTAGAAAAAAGGCAGAATAAATAGTAAAAGAAAATACACTAAAATAATGTGCACGTGAATCATCGCATTGTTCCTGGAAGGTTGAGGTTTTGGGGTTTTTTTTACACAATTTAATCTGCAGAGATAACCCATAAGTAAATATATATCCTTATTTTCAGGCACTCTCTTATTTCATAATATATACATGATACAAATGTCACTTACGCACATTTGAGGAGGAGGACTTTCAATGGAAAAATGACCCCTATTTGGATGTTACACGCGTGAAGAAAACCCAGCAAACTTTCTTCAAAGCCTTAACCTAGTCGGACATGGAATCAATGTATTCTGCCATCTTGGTCCACACGGCATGCAATGTAAAGGTTTTCCACGGAAAGCGGATTTTCGTGAACGTCGTCACACTTCAAGATCCAGCAGATTCCAAACATGTCAGGTGACTGACTGGCCCTGGAAACTTATGGATGCCTCGTGTTACCAACGAATTCCGGGTGTTTTTGGTTCCGCGACTAGGAGCACGAACAGAACGGACGCTTTGTCCATGGGCCTACCGGGGAATATTTCAAGACCTTCTCCGATATGGCAATGTATTTTTCTGAATTACTACTGTTGACATTCAGGTTGTTTACTTATGGTGTTTTCATAGATTTACCAGTGATAATTCTCCGTAATGTACGCTTTCATGCTAGCACTTAGTGACAAATGGCAGCAATGATAACTGTCATAAATACGTGCCAACCGATTACACTGTATTCGCTGTGACAGTTGGAATGTGTGTTTACATCAGTTATCACGGCTTCTACTTGTCACTCTGACGTTTTGATGCAATCTCAAATGCATTCCATATCCGTTAATATTTGCAATTTCGGGTTTTTGTTCGATGTAACCCGAAGAAAGTCAATCGAAAAATAACTTTGCTGGAACCGTCGACAGCTTGTATGGCTCCGGTTCCAGCTGACCCGTGGACACATCCGTATGAGAGCGTAATAAGAATCATTTGCAGCAACATCGTGATTCTTTCTTGATTACAGTCTTATTATTCAAGCGCACCGAGTTCAAAAAACAGTCTAACATGGCGGTTATTTCAAATGATACTTGGCGATTAAAAAGTCGTAAATTTGGACTCCTGGCGGATGCGTGGAAGTTTCAAGATGGTCAATGAAATCGAATGCTACGCAATGCAGATCACGGGAACGAGATTCAAGACGAAAAAATTTAGTTGAATTTTTCATCACCGGGGAAAATTGGTACGACGACAGTCGGAAACGTATGTTTATGGCTATGAGGTGATATCGGAGGCGTGTGCACTCCATGTCGAAGCTGGAGCAGTTACATTGCATCGAAACTGAAGGCCAGTAGCTTTTTCTAACTCTTTCCGCTTTGTGAGCACTAAGACGGCCTCTTTTAGCAAGCCCATTATGCGTTCTGCCAGGCCCACAATGGGGCGGCCGGGTAGTGAGGGATGGGGCCCGACATATCCGGACGGACCACCCCCCGTAAAATTACTGGGAATTTTTCGACTCGTCCGGGCATTTGCATGCTACTTTTACTGTTTCTATGTCGTGCTGTTTTAGTATCTATACAAAAGGTTCTAAAATATATTAATACGCGACCATCTATTCATACTGTTTATTAACTAACCTTCATAATGGAAAATTTTCTCTTTACAGAAACTTCTCTTCACTGGCAACCCGACATAAAAATTTAGAACATGTTTGCTAGAAAGGAAGGTATTGATGCTTTATATCTCTGAAATCGATAGAATTCTATTAATATTTACTTAATTCTTTGTTCAATCTTGCAGACCACGTGCGAGATGGAAAACACTGCGACCTGTGCGGGTGCACCAATCCCGCCGTGCGTTGCGACAAATGCAATAGCCAAGTCTTCTGCCTGTCGTGTGACGACATGTACCACCGTCATCCAAAACGCCGACTGCACCTGCGCAAGGCCGTGGACAGTTTCAATCCAAAAGTTTCTTCCGCCCGACCGGTGACGCCCAATAAACCTCCTCCCGGTGATCCCTCCAAGATGCCGATACCCCCACCGAGAAAGAAGAAACCTAAGAATTTCTTCGGGACTTTGATGAGAGGGTCTTCGCCTAACGAAGTAATTAAATTTAATGGATTATACGTGGGATGGCCCGAACGTCATTTAACCAGCATTCTGGTTAAATGACGTTTGGGCCACCCTGTATTTGATGCGTGACGAAGTTGACTAATGATTTTGCAGAGTCCCATACTTCCTAAGAAGGAATTTTCGTGGATGGATAAATTCGGTACCATAAAGAGGTTTATGAGCAACAGACCCCTACCACCGCTTCCTGCAGAGTCGTCTCCTTCACCCGAACCGGCATTTCCTGTTGGAACGATATACCAGAACGTGCCAGACAGATTAGGTAATTAAAATTTGTAAATTAGAATAGATTACAACGAGTATTGTAATCTTTTCGTGTTGTAGATGGCACTCAACCGCCGTTACCCAGGATCGCTTTGCCACGTCGTCACAGCAACCCGTCGTTCGCGAACGGGACTCATCACGTGAACGGCACGGGCCCTCACCACTTGACGGATTCGGATCAGGACGAACGACCGATACCCCCGCCCAAACAGAACCAGTTTACGTTACAGGTAACGCGTTTAAACTCGGCGATTAAATGGAGATTTTCTTTTGTAATTTAACGTTAAATCTTTCCAGTTGTCGAACAACGACGAACAATTGGGAATTAACAGAGCAAGAGGAAATAGTGTCGGAGAACCGGGAAAATGGGGACAAGGTTCCAAAATTCTTCCAGATTCTCCGACTCTGCCAATGGAGTATCCAATTGGGGATAAACACATTATGAATCATCCTGGAATGATGCCTAATTATGCTACGTTCAGGAGACTTTCGCCGCATGCGGGATTAATCAAGTCTAGAAGGTAACGAAATAAATAAAATCACCTTCGTAATAATCACTTTCTTCAAAGAAAATGCCACGCGTGATTATTTTCCGTATATTTTTTCATTTTTCAATTTCTCTCTCACATTCCCAACTTCAGCACCGATTTGTAACAACTGTTGTTGTTCTTTCTGATACAGGAACTTCCGGTCACGCGACTGAACCACAAATAACAACAAGCAGCTGCTTGAAAATATATTTAACTGTTCTTAAATGTATCTTACGACCCCTTAATTTGAAATTGCCTGCGCTCCACGAAGCTATAACACGCTGCTGGTCGCACGGTGGATATTAAAAAAAGTGTTTGAGTATAAAATGCTCTAAGGGTTGTTTTTATCCCACGATATAATACGTTTTTTACTTCTGGGAATGATAGGACCCTCTGACGTATGTCAATTCGTATACCGTGGTACGTTAACCTTAATTATCTCGGTTATCCGGGTACGAAAGGTTTGAGAGTTCAGCAATAGTTCACGGCATCCGTATATTGTAAGAAACACGAAAATGACGTGCAAAAACAAAATGGGAAAAGCACAATAGGTTACAGAAGAGGCCCCGCGCTTGCCAGATTAGGGGACGTCAGAGATTACATCAAAATTTAAATTAATAAAGCTTGCAATAATTCGAGTGTCGGATCCATTAAACCGTGGGGGTACTCTTTACATCTTTAACGAGAGATAACCTTTATAATAATCGCGTTAATTTCTTTAAATTCTCGTGTTATTTCCGTAGCTGTAAATCTGTCGCACCATCAGAACTCTTTAATAGAAACTATTAATATTATTTTTTTCTTTAAAGCCCTTCTCCGTCTCCGACTCACGAAGGTGGCTCTTCCATGCATCAAAGCTCGAGTTTGACGGATCTAAACAGTTTGCCGGCAACACCCGGGCCGTATCCTTATTATCCTCATCACCCTCATCAGCCGTTTCTGCCCATGTTTCCTGCCCATTCTTACGCTCATCTCAACTGTCCTCAGTGCTACGTGGGTCCGTGGCCACCTTCTGCAGACAACTGCGAATACTGCAACTCTTCTAACGACCCCAAGCACAAGCATGCGCACAACTCTGCTGGTAACAGAGTGAAACGAAGTCAGAGTGTTATGTACGACAATATGAATAACCCCAGTGAGTTACTTACACTAATCTTCTTCTGTTGAAATTTAAATGAAACTAAGCCGGTGCGAATTTCATTTTGCTTTCAGTGCCGTATTTTCCGTTCGCTCCCGGATATGGACCCTTCTATCCTCACGGGCACCACTTCGAGACCCCGCCTTCACCCACGAGTTCTGCCAGATCGCTTCAGAATTCAAATCGTCAAAGAAGAAAGCACAACACGGATGACAACGCGTCGGTTGCAAGTTCGAACCGTAGCAGAGGGAAATCCACGTCTTCAGGACAACAGAAGTCTGTAGACAATGAATCCATGGAAATTAGTTCGGACGAAGAAGACGACGACGAAGAGGAGGAGGAAGAAATAGATAATAAGAAAAAGAGCGGCATAAAACAAAATTCAGGAGTAAAAGTGGAAGAAAGTAAGTTTCAATATTTGTAAATACACAAACGTACACACACAGACAAAGACACAGCCTAAGCACACAGATGCTTGTAAAGAAATAATCGGGCTTCAATTGAAAAAAATTGTACATCTATAAATTCGTCCGTCCGTCTGTCTTTTCTTAATCTCGAGAAAGGAGCAGACAGATGAAATCCGAGACCAGATATAGAAACCTTAGGGTAGGAGGCCGAGATGAACTATATACAAACTTCCAATGCAAAGCGGAAGTTACATTATTTCAATTCAAAAATTTCTCCCCGAAAGGCGTTAGATAGATGATGGGCACGACTCTATTGTTAAAGGAAAAGTATGATGTACAGGGGCAAGCCAGTACTAACTTGAGGTGGGAGCATATATTTTAAATTAAATAAATTAAAAATATGATTAAAAATTGCAGCCCGACATTGTGACGATGTCGCAATAAATAATTGCTCGTTTCTTTTCAGATTGTTATTTGTTTTACGGGAACACGACACATAGGTAATCTGCAGAGGGGATGGCCCCAGAGGACTTTTTAAGGAAAACTGGCTCCTATTTAGGTTTTAAATGAATTCTTTTTGTTTTGATTTTATTCTTAAAGTCTCTGGGGAGGGATCCAACACCCACATCATCCCCATAAGTATGCCAGACCTCTTGTAATTTTATTCTGCATTCGAACCTTTTGTCGTCTACTACCTCTAGGAAGCCGTGAAAATGGCGACTCTGCAACAGAGAAGACGTTTTGCATTCTGCAGTTCGCAAAGACGGAATCATTCGTCATGTGCAACATGATTTTCTCAGACAATTTCAAAATAACCAATCATGTAAGACATTCTTTGCTGATATAGACAATTCCAGAGGAACACAAAACGCGTTCAACTTTAGTAGAGTCGCCGTTTTTGTTTGAGATGATCCCTAGAAGTAGTAGACAACAAGGAGTTTGAATGCAGATGGAAGATGAAACACATTAACGATTGGTGTACATCTCGGGTAATCATTAACATAATTACGGTAATTTAAAACGGTAGCATTCATTTTGGAAGATCATGTATCAGAGGCACCCGCAGACTATAAAAACGGGAGTACAAGCTATAAAAAGGGCATCATGCATCATGTAAGAAGCTTTAAAGTAGGCCTACGATTCAATGTCGGATCAGCGCTCCCACAACATGGCACTGGTTGCAATCGGAGTTAACGTGGCCTCAAAAACAAGGAATATTCCTTGTTTTTGTGGCCAAGTTTCGGTCAGCGTACGACGAAATTGCATGGGAATTGGACAAATATCGCTCGTTAGTTTCTTTTGTATTTTATGTTTGCGTTTTCTGTTGTTTGTCGATAATGAAATTTGGGACCTCTTGGGGATCAGGAAAATGGCAACCCAGTGCCCGTGCCCTATGTACGGGTGCCCCTGCCATGTATTATTATTTAAAGTCCATAATCTTATATTTAAGTATTTATAATTAGATTAATACTAGGGCCGAATTATACAATCGTTTTCTTATTTCGTAACATAAATACAGTAAACTGACATCTTAATTAACTGCTTAACTGCGTAATCCAATTATGAAGCAAAATATTATTAAGTATTATCGTAATTAGTCTTGTTTTAATTATATTTTATTTATTAACAGGAAATGCCGCATCGCCGCAGCCTGGTAATCCTCTAAAGCCCTGGACCCCTAACGAATCGTGGTCGTGCGAATTCTGTACTTACATCAATCCTCCCGGAGTTCGAATCTGTACTATATGCTGCAAGACCATTACGGTCATGGGTTCGACGAGTAAAAATGTGCAGGAAGGAGATTTATTGGAATCGGAAGGTGCGCAAAGCGCTCCGTTGTCCAACCATGCCGATTTGGCCGCCGAGAGTAACGTTACGCAACTGACGTCGGCTCTAGACGAAGCCGAAAAGGTACGTCGGCACGTCTGTTCGAAACTAAACTGTAATCAATAGTCTGTTAAATCAGTGATCTTCAACCGTTAATCGGGAAAAAAGAAATTAACACGTCACTACGTGCTACTCGTGTATAAACGTATTGTCAGGTTAGCCGTTATAAAAACTAAACTGGTGTCTTTTTCAAATACATTATTATGTTTTGAAAACACGAGGGCAGTAGAGATTTCACCAATTTGTAAAAGTCAGTACAGTATACAATTCTTACTTACAAGTGTACCTGAATATAAAACAAAACGTACTTGGGTTACTCTGTGTATACACAGGGTCTTCCGAAAAGAATGGAAGACCCTGTGTGTATACAGAGTGGAAACTTGGGCTTTTATTCTATCGATTGGAGTACGTCACGTGCTTCTCGGATAATAATTAACCCAATTACAGTAATTTAAAGTAGGAACATTCATTTTGGAAGACCTTGTGTATCTACAGACACTTTAGAGGTGTTTTTGTTCTACTCTTTTCACCCCGTGGACACTAAAAAGGGTTATAAGATTTTGATATATTAATTTGACTAATTTAAACTACTTTTCTTTTTAATTGGTTTTTATTAGAAAGTTTGAAATATAACCGAGTTGAAAAGCACTGATTTTTAGATTACGTCTTGTGTTATTTAGCTATAAATTAGATTAATGTTACCTATGGTTCTAAGATGGCGGCTCGTCTCTGATTCCAGCAAATAGAAGAAAGGAAACAGTTCTAACCTAACCTAACCTATTCTAATAATTTTGTTGGTAATAATTATGGTAATTTATTAGAATAGGATAAGTTAGGTTAGGTTAGAACGTGCGTCCCCACTGTTTCCTTTCTTCTATTTGCTGGAATCGGAGGCGAGCCGTCATCTTGGAACCATAGGTAACGTTAACCATAAATAAGTTTTCTATTGACATTTTTTGAAAATACTTTATTACTTTGAATTTAAGATGCGTTTCAAATGTAAGACGTATCCCGACTTTAAGTTCAGAAATACGCGAGTATCAAATTCAAAGTAAAACAGTATTTTAGTTTAACATTATAGAAAAATGTTTAGAGTTAATGGAAAACTTAATTGGATTAAAATATATTTGTAGTTAGAAAACATTCGCAAATTAATTGGAGTCTTGACAACTTACCTTACCTTTTCTTTATTTCATACGAACAGAAAATCGTAACAAAGAGTTGATCTTTTTACAGCTCGTTCCACCTAAATGTGTCAATTTGCTAAATGTCTGTCCGTCACGGGTTAAATTTAAAAAGTGGGCATATTTACGTTGATAGGAGGTTTAAAAAGAAGGCCGATTTCAGTATATGGGACTGGCCTTTTAAAGCTCTCACCCACCATTCCAGTTCTATTACATAAGTGCATGTTCCGGCTGAATAAAAAATGAAAAAATGGCAATGGCAAATTGTGAAGACTCCAATTTATTTGTATGTATATATTAGTAAACTCTCATCCCGGTTTATCATCGTCTCATGTAAAGATTACTTCCGAGGAATAGACTCGAAAACACCAGCAGTCGGCGGCATTCGACCAACCCGTCTTTACAACACACCAATTTGTATTTTTAGGAGTTAACTCTCGAGACTTGTGTTTCTCGTGACAAATAGCGGGTCATTCATTAACAAGCACAGCAGCGCCAAATCTACTCCTCGCAAGTAAACTTTCCACGTGCATAGTTAAACTAATCATTAATTAAAGCCTTTATCTTAAAGTACTGTACATATAATTTATCATTTTAGGAAATTATCTACGCTGTCTTTCCCTCTATCCTTTTTACTAATCACTTAATTTTTTCTGAATTGCAAGTCGAATATTCCATACATTGTCAAGTACACACTAATACATAATTCAGTAAACGTTTTTTATTTCAATTAATCTGCTTTGCTTCTATGTTTAAAATCTCATCTTTGTAATCTAAATCGATGGACACAATAACGCCACAAATATACAGGGTGGTCCAAGAGTCAGTAAACATATAAAGAAAACCATACTCCAGGGAGTTTTTGACGTATGGCAAAGAGATTAGGGTAGAAATGAATATATTTACGGGGGTTTCGTCTAGAAAGGTGTCGAAATTAGTTCCAATTATATCCACCAGGGACGCTTTGATCCGTGACTGATTTATAGTCGAGCACACGCGGTAAAGCACCACGTGGTGGTGACAATTGGAACTCATTTTGACACGTTTATGGGGAAAACCCTTGTCATTCTATGCATTTTCATGCTAATCTCGTTACCATAGATCATAAATTTACTGAAGTATCGAATTTCTAGATGTTTACTGACTTTTCGATCACACTGTGTTTCGTGTAAAGAAAAAGAAAAACAATTAAAGAGTGTGTTGATATCGTTATTTATAGCAGTGACAAATTTTATGTTGCAGAAAAGCTCGAAAGGAAGAACACCTTCTAGGTGATTTTCTGTATCGAATCGACTGGTTGGAAACCATTTTTGCAGCTCGATTATTAAAAAATTTAATGAGAAAGGAATTGAAACGAAGCTTTTTTTTAAAAAAAAAAATTATATACACATATATAACAATAGCTAGATGGGTAGAAAAGTGAAGATTTTGCTTATTATCTTGTGAGAAATTGAGCCATTGTTTAGATTTTATTTGATACAATTTGCACTTTTTATACTACTTTGCGTTAAGCAAATTTTGTAGCAATTTTCTCTGAAAAAATAAAAATTGTTTGGTTTAAAAATCTGTCGTCTTCTTTTCCTGTTAAATTCTAACGGCACACTTCAATTTTTCTTTATTCCTTTTCTACTCAGAATTCACTCTGCTACGTTGGTACACCCTTTTATACGCGGCATAGCCCGAAAGTCAGTTAATTGGGATATATTTTAAAACAGTATTGTTTTCATGTTTTCGGAATTCCCTTATGATTTCTTTCAGTAAATAGAAGTAAAGCAATTTAACACCCGTAAAGAACACGTGTAAAAAGCGGCCGGATAAAGAGTCGAGTGACCTAACCCGTTTCAAAAGGAACAGGCCACGTCATTGACTGGCTTATCCGGCTGTAGCAAAGCCGATTTACCGGGCACACGCTCGTAAAGTAGCTAAATTTATTAAGTGGAACACGAAATTCATTTCAAACAATTAACTTTTTTTCTTGAATTAATGTAATTATTAATTTACAAATTTACTAACGATAGTAATTAAATTATCTCTGGAAATTTTTTTTGAAAATTCGTTCGAAAAGTAAGTAATTAAAATGTAGAATATTTGTTAATTTTTCTGGTGGTAGGAAATGAATAAAGAATTAAACGAATTAATGAAAGTGAAGGATGAAAGCCAAGAGGAGGGCAAAGTGAAAGAGGAAATTGAGGAAACGAAAAATGAAGCTGTTGAAGCACAAACACAGAAAATTCAATATTGCGAGATAGCCATTGGCACAGATACTTTGCCAGAGCCCACAGAAAACGGAAGTGTCCACGTGAACACGAGCGAACACTACGTAACGGAGACTTCTACAACAGCAACTACGACCCTCAACAACGTGAAACGGAGAGATTCCTCGTGTCAAACTTACGACAACGTAACACTAGCGACTAACACGGACAATAAATTAGACGTGCCACACGCAGCTCCATTGACAAACGGATATAACGGTAACGCAGAAACGAGGACGGTGTCGTTGGGTACGTCTCCCCCGAATTACCAGAAGGAAGATGGAATGTCCCCGCAGTTTTATCCGGAGAGGAGCAATCTCGCGGGTATGAGGCGCTCCCTGTCTCGTCTTTCGCTAAATTACGGGCCCAGACAATCGGAATTTCGGCAGCAGCAGTACCAGAGTCAAGATTGGTTGGGTTACGGAGAACCGTTGTATAGAAGTGTTAGCCAGTCCTCGTTGACGGGTGATTCGGTAAGTGAGAGTTTTCCGTTAGACTAAATGAAAATTAAATATATAAATATCCCAGAATGAATTCGAATCCTTAGGATATTTGGAGTCCTGATTTACGAAGGAAGAAACCGGATTATTATTTGAGTATCGAAGAGTTGGTGGAGAGGCGTCGACAGGAGGCAATGAGAGCTCAGGGATTAGAAATTGTTCGCATGATTCGAGTAAGTTACGTTTTTTGCAATTTTAACACAACATGCAGACGAGGGTAAGGGACCCGACACCCAATTTTAACACTTGTGGGTTCTCGTCTCGCCAACGGGTTGGCCACGGAAAGTTTTCTTGATTTTCTTCACTTGTGTAACACCTACGTAGGGGCCAGTTTACTTATTCCAATGGCAGACATCGCCAGCCCACGTGTCGCAGTGGTGTATACAAACAAACAATTACATTATTTCTACTGCCAGTGCTGATATACCAGAGATTTAGTAAACACAGGGTGGCTGGAAAGTAACTGAGAAATCGCTATAATTTCTATATTTCTGATGCAAAAGTGATAAAAATTAATTGACATGTACCTTATTAAATGTAAATACGGATGCACACCTTAAAATTTAACATAGGCACCAACGCCATCTACTAACGACACGTTTACCTTAGATCGCGACTTGGACCAACGATCACTTCTCTGCGCTTCCGCAACCGAGCCCATGTCAACTTAACTTCGAATGACAATTCTTGATTGTTTCCGGACAGATTACGGCACGACGTCCTTCCACCATACACCACCGTTTCTGCACAGTGACCACTAATTTCCACACCCTGTATTGTGCAGCAGTCTGCGCACGCTACAAGGTGGAAAAAAAGATGGCCGCGGGTGGCCATTTTTTTTTTCACTGCGGGTGCGGCCTCTCTCGTTCACTGCCCACACCACCGATGCCGGAATTATAAAATTTCATTGATAGGCGTACGTGGACACAAGTTTTATTACGACCACACTGTTATTACAAAAATTATAGCGTTTTCTCAATACCTAGTTACTTTCCAGCTCCCCGTAACTAATACGTATCAGTAAATTGTTTAAATTATGTATTTAAGAACACCAATAAACACGCGATTCACTCCAGTTTTTCTATATTACGATGTTTTCAGGAAGCTGAACAAAAAGGATTTACCGCCGACGATTTGCAAATAGCTCTAAATAATTGTGGCAAATCAAATCCAGTGGAGTGGTTAGAAAATAATTGGAAGAATATGGTAAAAACTGTGGTTACTCTGGCTACTAATTACGGCCACGACAAGAAAGAAAACGACATTGGCATCGTCTCGTCCAACGAAGCGAGGGAAGCATTAAAAATTCACAAAGGAAACATTTGGGCTGCGGTTACGGAATGTGTAGAAAGCAGACAGAGGAAAGTAAGTAGATTTCCCCCTATAAACACCTCTCAAAACACCCCAAACGTATCTAAATCCTTTGTTTTAATAACTAGTTCTTGGAGTTATCGGCGCGGGGTAATTTCAGTCGCAAAGAAGTCATCGGTGCCTTAACCTCCAACGAAGGAAACGTCGAGTTAGCTTACACCGAACTAACGAAAGCCACCCTGAAACCATTTTTAATGAGGATCTGGGGTCAAGGTTCGGGTGTAGAAAACGAAAGCGGTGTCGTATTACGTCAACACAAGTCCGAAACGAGAAATTTATATAATGAAAATATGAAAACCAATTCCATATACGATAATTTCCCTCATAAAGATGATTACGATCTAGAATTGGACGATTACGGCTGGAATGATGGGGTGAGCGATGCATCTTTTCGGGAATACGACAGTAAACCGGACAGTCGTAGTAACGATGACGATTACGAATACGAAAACAGCTACGATTATCCAGAATCTAATTATAAGTATGACAAAAAGGGTAATTTGGTACCACGTCATCAAAACGTCGGCGATTTTCGTGCAGACTATAATGAGGTTTTGGACTTAAGTCAGCAGGCGAAAGTCGTAGAAAACGACGATAAGAAGGAAGAAAGTAAGAAGAACAGATCGTCGGGATTCCTCAGCAAATTGGTTTCGTTAAAGAAAACCAACAAGGACCAGACGAAACCGGAAATCGCCGCCAACGTCGTTGAAAATTATAAAGAGGAAGATGGTAGCAAGACGGATTCAAAGAAGTTACAAGCGGCATCCAATGAAAATGTAAGCAAACAGAAAGTTAAAAGCGAAGATGCGACAAGTAGGGATGAAGATAATACGAAATCGGTAGGAAACTCGGCAACAGATGGTAATTCGGAGCCATTATCAACTGCATCGAGTCAAGTAAACGAAGTGAAGAAAGCTTCAATGAAATCAAATTCATCTTTTTCTAATCTCCTGAAGCATTTCTCATCGGATAAATCGGTTTCTTCTAAAGGAGAAAGTGAAAGTTCTCCGTCAAAAAATTCCACTAAGGATAAGAGTTTAACTTCTAAAGAAATTTCGGACGTAACAGAAAGAAATTCTAGTAAATCTCCACACAAAGAGGAGGAAAAAAGCGTAGAAAAGTCGGAAGAAACGGAGAATGCCACAAAATCCGAGGAAATTCGGGAAAATGTCGATAGCAAAAATACCACGAAAGCAAATTTGGAAACCGAGAAAGTATCGAGTAACTTTGAAAACAAAGAAAAAGAAGAAGTTAAAGAAATAAAAAGCGCAACGGGTGCCATATCCAAGAATACCAAAAGATCGGAGACTTCGATGATCGGAAAAACGATCGGAAAGTTCAATTTCATGGGTTCAAAGTCTACGGTGGACAAGAAGAGTCCCGAAATTACAAGGACGATAAAAAAACAAACAGAAAATACACCTCTGAATCAGAACAAGACCAAAGAAAAGTCCATTCAACAAGTTAAGGATCAGGATTCTCGAAGCGAATCGCCGAGCAGTCCGAGTCCAACTCCTCTTGCAGACATTGCAAATATAAACAGCAACGACAAAGAAGCCATCAAGAGTAACAAGGAGGAGAGTAAGAGCGTAGACGTTAAAACAGAAAGGACGGGTTCTCCCTTAGGAAAAAAGAATATTTTTAATAGGTTTTCGGGAGAGAAGACCCTCAGCAAGAAAGAAACACCAAGTATTAACGCCGCACCACCGAAAAAAGATGACATTTTGGGGAAGAAGAGAACTTGGATGACGTCCTTGCAGAAGCCAAACGAGAAGCAACTGATCTTCGAGGTATGTACTAACTTTTCGTAAGCAGAAACTGAATATTTTTTTGACAAATTTCGTTTGCAAATGGCACAGAGGAAAGTAAGAAGACTCCTAGCGGAAGAGAAATGCGACACGTACGAGAAGGCCGAAATAGCCGTTAAGCTGATAGAAATGAACTTCAACGATGACGACGTTATTCAGGCAATGAAAGACTGTTCGTCCATGGATCAGGCTTTCACCTACTTGCAACAGGATTGCGAATTGTGTGTTGGAATTTATCCCGCTAGCAAGGTATTGCAGTTAAAAATAATTAGCGAATTTTCGGGTGGATCAAAAATGTCTGCGCCCAACAGCTCAGAATTAAATCGCCAACGGACTGGCGTGGAGTTTTCCTGGTTTTCTTCACGTTTACACCTAAATAGGGGTCAGTTTCGTTTAGAAAGTCCTCACGGGAGGCATCCCCCTTACCGTATGCAAATAAACCAGTTGCGACCTCCTTTGGGGTCGGAATCCTTCCTTAGTGTTTAGACGCAAAGAAGTTTCTTTTTGAAGGCACAGATGATCCAGACAATCAAATTCTGGTGATTACGTCAAGCAGTAGACACAGAATAATAGTTTGAAGTGCCAAAATGTGCTCGACACGGACTTTTTGATCCGCCCATGCAAAATAACATCACAAATGATAAGAAAACTCAATTTATTTCCACAGATGATATCTATGATCCATTGCATCCACAGGGCATGCAGAGATTGCTTAAGGACCTACTTCACTATTCAAATTAGAGACCGAAACATAAGGGAGCTGATGTGCCCCTACTGTAACGAACCCGATTTAGACAACGAAGACATCGCCATGGATTACTTCAATCACCTGGACATCATGGTAAACGTTAATTACTCCAACCGTTTCATCTTTAATTCCATAATTTACACTACTTTTATCGAATTTTTAGTTGAAGCAACTTGTAGATCCGGACATTCACGAGTTATTCCAACAGAAACTGAGAGATCGAGTGTTAATGAAGGATCCGAACTTTCATTGGTGTTCTCAGGTAACCACGTGTTCTAATATTTGAATATTCTTGCGACAAAATCTAATTTTCTGCCAAATTTTCAGTGCTCGTCGGGATTTATAGCGGTTCCGGATCTGACGAAACTAGTGTGCCCCGACTGCAAGGCGGTGACTTGCGCACAGTGCAGAAGATTGGTAAGTTTTGCAACTTGGCGCGTGACGCGTACAGAAGGAATTTCAATTGTCTACGTCACTTATCAACTAATTTCGTTTTTTATAAAGTGGGAGAAACAGCACGAAGGTATAAGTTGCGAGCAGTTTACCGAATGGAAAGAGGCAAACGATCCTGAAGCGCAGGCAGCCGGATTAGCCAAACATCTTACGGATAATGGAATAGGTATTTAGTCGAGCCGGATGATTTTAATCGTAATTAAAATCTCCACAATTAAAAGAATCGCTCGCACTTTTACAGATTGCCCCAACTGCAAATTCCGTTACAGCTTAGCCAAGGGTGGATGTATGCACTTCCGGTGCATTCAGTGCCAGTACGATTTCTGCAGCGGATGTGGCAAACCTTTCAAGATGGGACAGGTGCCGCGTTGTGCCAAATTTCATCCTTTTCTCGTAGACTAAGTTTATTTAATATTTGAATTATGTTTTGCAGAAATGTACGGTTTCCGATTTCTGCGCCAAACTGGGCCTGCACGCTCATCACCCGCGTAACTGCCTCTTTTACTTGAGAGATAAAGAACCCGCCGATCTTCAGAAGTTACTAGACGTATGTTAATTGTGTAACTGAAAAGAAATTATGATTTTTGGAGACATTTAAATATATATTACTCTTTTATTTCCCAAGGAGAATGGTATAGGTTATAATAGAGAACCATCAGAGGGAACAGAAGTGCAAAACGTATGCCAAGTAATGGAGCAGAAAGAGACCCCTCAGGGAATGAAGGACGATATATGCGGTAAGGAAGTGGAGCAGGAATACGCAGGACTTTGCAGGTAAATACCTTTCATACATGGTGTTCCCTCGAACGTTCCTAGTTTTGTGGATTAATTATGGGAAAAGAAACGTGAGTACGAGACTCCAGACCAAGGGTTCCCGAACTTTTGGACGAGATTTTTACTCGTGACCCTTCACTAATTTGCCTTTTCTCTCCTATTTTACCCCTCTTTTGCACTAGGTGCACTGAGAGAGCTTAACGAAGGGGGAATGCCATTCTCGGACTTGAAAACGATTTAATTGCGTGTGTTTCGAATGCACAGCACAGATTCAGAAGATAGTTTCCGAGAAACAAGCACGTGTTTCACAGTAATATTCTGTTTTGTTGTGTAGAACCTCGTGCGATCCCCCTACGATGGCGCGACTAAACTTTGGGAACCGGAGCTCTAGACAATGGTAATATCCAGTAAATCCGAAAAATTAAGTTACTACATTAAATTAGTACGTTTTCTACACTTGCTTCTAACATATATCCGGTCTTTACTTGATTTTAGCACACGTCCTCACTAGCTGTTGGAGTCACACTGTTAATGCACGCGGGGCTCTCGTGTCTGGCACTTTTATAGTGCACACACCTTCCTTGACGTGCCCACAAAGAATGTTCGAACAGACCGAGAAATGGGGGTATCTAGCGATCTAGACAGCAGCAGAGAGAGACCCTTTCGAGCGCATACACGTGAAACTTGGAGTATCGACCGACATTCTCCCACACGTTTTATTCACATACGCGAACAGATGGATTATACAGAACAGTTTAAAACTAGAGACGTTCAGGGGAACGCCCTGTAATTTATTTAACAAACAATGGTACTGTTGGTGTATATCCGAGAAAAACCTTACTGGATTCTGTAAAGAATGATGTCCAAAGTGCATTTACTTAATTAATTTTCCATAGCTTCTTTAATTAATGTGACAAAACTTCCAGTACAGTTAACACACGAGAATTTCGTCGAAATTAAAACTTAAAACCATTCAATTGCTCGCGTCGACTTTGGACGTCATTTACATTCGTTAGCATTCGCAATCCATTTACATTTAAAAATATTTAATTTTCAGAATCCATTATGTTGAATATTTGGGTAATTTAGTCAATAAGTACAACATAGACCCTCTACCCATCTTCACAGAAGATGATCTGGAAATGGTGTTGAAGAGGGCCCAGATACGTCTGCCTTCTAGGCAAAACCACGAATCTCACCAACAGCAGCGTGAGAAGTTGATAAAGGTGAATATTTAATGCCTTACACTCTTCTTTTTTTTCTGTTTCCGAAACGGCAGGTTACACTTCGTCGAGTATTTGGTCAGTCTCGTCAATCGGAATTACATAGATCCTCTGCCCATATTGGATCTCCAGGACATGCAGCTAGTGCTGCGCAGGGGTCAGATTGCCGTCCCGGAAAGGGACGACAAGGAAGGTGACGAACGCTATAGGGAGAAACTGACGAAGGTTTGTCTTTCTGGTGATCATCGGTGGCTTTAATACATGCATGAATATGGTTTGTGTGCATGAATTTAACAATACCATGTGCGGTGTGCCTCTAGAACAATTTGTGTATTTATATTTTTATTAGTAATATGTTTAAACTTGTGTGAATTGTGTAGATTAAGAATTTCTAGAGGGTTAATTATAGTCGAAAATACACCGATGCCTCGTACTTCGAACTTAATTCTTTTCAGTAGGCCGCTCGAACTCCGAATCAATTTTCCCTATTACAAATAACGGAAGTGAATTAATCCGTGCCCGCCATTGGCCGAGTGGATAAAACCAGTGAACACTAGTATTTAGTCGTGAGTTCGAACCTCGCCGTGTGGAGTTTTCCGTTTACTCTTCAAGTCAGTAACACCTAAATAGGAGAGTTTCCCATAAATGTCCTCCCTCGGCAGATCGCCCACGTGTCCCTCGCCGTAATCAAATAAACCAAACCAATTAAAGCGTTCCCAGACCCTAAACAATACCCATTCCGTTAACCTTAAACAGCAACTACACATAATTAACAGTTAAATGCCCTAAATAAAAACACACAAGCGTAACACAAGAGGTGGCGTTTACGCAGCGAGCGCATTACTTTCAGTCAGTTTCGAACTTTAAAGTATCGTTCGAATTCCGGATCGAATTTAATGTTTCAACTCTGGAAGTATGAGGTATCATTGTATACACTTTAGAGTAAAACCACTTACGGTGAGACCTTTCATATATTTTCACGAGAATTCTATTAACATAATATTCAATTTATTATTCGGCGTGTAATTTTACACGAAGTCAAAGGATTATTCAACGTCTAGAACAAAACAAAAAATGATTTAAATTTGAAGAAATGTTCCAAACATTTGACAAAAATTCCCTCAAAAGTTATTGCCAGTATCCGGGTTTCTATCATCCTCGCACCCATCGAAATTACTTTTTATAATGTAAAGAGGGCAACACCAAATCGGACCCTTACCGCTAAGTAATAATTAGTAGGAATCCGATATACGCAACCTGCAATAAGGGTGTAGAAGAGCGGCAGTGTGGGCACCGCTGACGCATGAATTCTCTCACAATTTGTTATACACAGGGCATGGCCCAAAGGTGATTTAACCAGTAATATTTTAAGAACGGTCGAAAACAATTTGGAACAGCCGCGCGTTTTTATTTGCGATTCGGTTACTTCTAGTGAAGCAAACGAATGCATATGTAGCGTTAACTGGCTTTTGGGCTACCCTGCATAATAATAATAATAAAACATAGGATTAAGCGCTTAAAATTCTTATGAAGTGTATAAAACAAAACGAGCCGTTAATATTAAGCAATTGTATTGTAAAACCAGAATTTAGTTGCGCGTTTTTAAATATAAAAGATTAATTATTAAATAAATTATTGCGCGACCGGTAAGATGTAAGAAAGTACTACTTTGTTGTTTGGAGAGTTGAGAAAACTTCGTGTTGATCAGCGCGAACCCGCGACATCTACTGGCACTTGGTGTTTTTTTCCAATCAAATACAACCGGTGGCTTTTATGGCACTAATTGTATTTCTCGGCCGCCGACAAATCGTCCTCTCCAAACAATGATGCAGTAACGTAGAGATAAATTATATTCTGTTTATACTTTTATGTCCAATAAAATGTTGCATGGTTTGAACTTTATATTTTCTTACGTTTAATTATTATTAATATAAATTTACTTTGTTAAGTTTGTTCGTAACATACGGAACTATCGCCACCACCACCCTTTATCTTCTCTTCGATCTTCATCTTCGTAACATTTATAAAGTGAAGATTTACGGGGAGAGGATCGTAGTAAAAGGGTCATCGATCTGAATGTAGCAGCAACAAGATGACACTTGGATCCCTCGAAGTAATAAGATAACAATGGGCAATTAGGCAGTGAAGAATGGAACTCGACTGATGGTTAGTATGTCCAAAAATCCGACCACGGAGGATCCAAGATTGAGTTCGAGTCCTATCCTTTACTGCCTAATTGCCCATTGTTCACTCTACTCTGACTAACAACAGTCTATTATAAAGGCCCTATAAGTGCTCACAAAACAGAAAAGTCAGCACTATACTTAACAATCGCGCGGGTTCCGTATTTTACGAACAGAACAATAATTTCAAGCTTACTTTCTCTTTCATTGTTTTCTCAGTTCAGACACTCACTTTTCACCCGTGAACGAATAAATATCAAGCTTTTAACCAGACAAAAATTTTTCTTTTCAGCTGATTCAAGAGCAACTTCCGTTAGAAGTGCCCGAGGGAAGTTGATTCGGCAGTCGGGGGGTAGGACCGATTCGTATTGTGAAACGTCCAAAGGGCAATTCCCGTTGGAGTCGTTTGGACCGAGACTCGGTCCGGATCGGAGACGTCGCGGCCGAAGGACAGTTTTTGTAAATCGAAATGCATTTCGGGAAATCTCTTCTGGCAAGAGACCGTCGTTCTGGCAGAATGGTAACACGTTTAAGAAAATAGTAAATTACGAGATATGATTATTATTATTAAGTAATACATATGATTGTTAAATTTTAAATAACTTTACGCTTGTTCTAAGAATATAAATGGTGTAATAAATGTTTGTGAAATTGTTTGCCAGCTCTTCCATCACGGAACGTTCGGCAATGACACCCAAAATTACAATGGTCCCGATACAATTTCCGACTCGGTTCTGCATACGGTGGCTAATCTTTGGACAGGACCTCATGGAGTGGTGCGTTATCCTATGGGCAAAAAGGGCAATTCGCTGTGGCCCCTACCAAATCTTTTACAAACTCGTTGCTGTAGTAACAATATCGACATTGAAATTTGGCGCCGTATCTGGGGACCCTAGATGCCGGGGTAGTGCACCCTAGAGGTCGCGTTAAAAATCAAACGGATACCGGGTGATTCTCCACAAAATTTCTGAAGTCAACACTATTCGTAGGGCCTCTAATTCAAATTTGCCTGCATCCCACCAAGTTATAACGCACCACAATAGCTAGTAGCTATGACCTAATAACACAACATCGGCGACGGCCGGATGGCCGAGCGGTAAAGGTGGCAGCCTACCGCTCTGGGGGACCCGGGATCGAATCCGAACGGGTCGAATAATCCCCAGGAATTTTCCGGGGGGTGGTCCGTTCGGATATGTTGGGCCCCGTCCCTTACCACCCGGTCGCCCCATTGTGGGCCTAGCCGAAACCATAATGGGCCTACTAAAAGAGACCCTCTTAGTGCCCACAGGGCGGAAAGAGTTGGAAAAAAAAAAAAAAAAAAACACAACATCGGCTATGATATACAATATACAGTGTTGCCATGCTACTTCCGTCCGCCATATTCCCCCCATTCCAATTTCTCTCGACATCGTTCTAATGGAAATTTTTGCTCCCGAAAAGTTTTCCCACTTCCAAAGTCAAAAATACAATTATTATATTTGTTAAGGATTTCAATTTTCTAATAAAAACAAAAATTTAAGGCTCGGTTGTTTAGGAATAATGATTAATCTGAAATTATTAAAGAATTATTTGTAATGTAATCTTGGATTAGTTTGTACAATCCTACTGCAAATTTATGCAAGATCTACTGGCAATCAAGAGTAAGCGACCGAACATGTTATCAAATGGGGTTCTTCTGTTGTACGACAAGGCATGCCTGCACGTAGCGATGGTGTGCCTAGATTTGCTGGTGCTTCTGCCCATCTTTGGATCACCAAAAAAAGCTCTCCGGAGCCACTGGTTTGCTAATAGTGCAGAGTTTGGGCACGCCATTAAAAACCGATTCCGCAGCCTATCGTGGACATTCTTCACTCGGTATCCAAAATATAGTGATGTGTTGGGACATTTTGTGACAAAGTGACCATGTAGCAGACAAGCAGCCCAAGCATCACTGTTACTTCCTGTACATTTACATATTCCAGCCAATAAACCATCACAGAAAAAGGAAAAACACCCCTTTCGTGTGGACAACCCGTACATATTCGGGTTCTTAAAAAGTTTCGGTTAAAAATATTGGTCGCTTACATCGTGATTAATTATAGAAGCAGAGGATACTTTCATTTTCTGAAAATGAGAGGAAACCAAATCAGCTTTCCAACTTAGCTGATTTGGAACACAATTTCTTTGTGTAATTGCAGTTATTATTTGAAATGAGCATTCCTTTGATACTTTTAAATAAATGAACAGGATCAGGTACAATAAACAACTTTTTTCTTTCCTTAGATAGATGCATTGCATAGTTTATAATTATACACCTAATTGTATCTAGAAAGCTTGATTAGACGATGCCATATCCGACGTAACAGCTAATACATTGAGCCCTGTTTCGCTGCATTTATCAATTATTCCTTTATAAATTGCACCATTAACTGAATCGCCAGTACAATAATAGTAGTGCGACACCGCTTGTTTCCACCTACTTGAAATTCCGACGAATTGGAAAATCTCTTCTAAAATACAGATTCAAATTTTAGATTTTGTAGCTTTTGGCAGAGAGTTCTCAATGAAGGTAAAGGATACAACTGACAAACTTCTTTGTAAGCACCATTCCTGCAAGCAATGTGGATGCTAATGCAATTACTTCCTTTAAGTGTTCATCTTTCCTGTCAATTTTCTCAGATTTCTGTATATTATTGGGTTGATGCAAGTTTCTGGAATTTCCTAAACCTCTATAAAATATATGTTGTTCTATGGCAGATCTAGAAGTTTCTTGCAGGGTAGGTAAACAAAGGGTGTTAGGTGCACAATCACAAGTGAAAGACATTCTGTACACCAAAACTGGAATTGCATCAGTGCAAGGATGTGCTGTGAATTTAGCAGGATATTTGTATATCGGACCACCAGAGATGCTTCCACGAAATACCACTGTAACTTCCGAAATATAATGCATCTGCTACAATGTTTGGCCGATGCCATCCAAACCGAGTGGCCACAGATAAACATTGCATTTTCTACGTGACAATGCAAGACCACGTGCACAAAGGACAATCTGGCAGAAGTCTGTTGATCTCACTAAGAGATGATCTCTCAAACCCAACATGGCCCATGGTGTTGCTACCGTGTCTTCCTCTCCACGCAACATTTCTTGAATGGATAGTAGTTTGCCGACGAGGAAATGAAAATCACACTTGTAGTGTTCGTCGAGTCAAAACCGTGCAAGTACTATTTGGCAGGAATTTGACTTGCCCAAGTAATAAAAGAAAGTGCTTTAATGTAATGGCAATTATTTTCTTGAATAAACCACTTTTTGTTTTTGAAATTAATATAAATAAACTCTAGAAAATTCCATAAACTTTTGTAAATATTTCTTATGGATAAAAGCCTACGTAAGGAGAACCCATTTTCTTTCTTTTGATGTTTTATGGTGAATGTGGATACAGCCTCGCATTTTAATTCCCACTTTGTTTTCTCCTGTTTTTCCCACCAACTTGGAGAAAAGCAAACCCGAGAAGTAAGAAAATAAAGTTTAATAGTGATAATTAACAAATATAAGATTTTACAAGCCACCATTATCTATAAAAAAAAATTACGAAATACAAACTTCATACAGAGCAGATCTCTGTTGGAAACCATCCTTCTCTTTTGACCATAGCAGCCCAAATTTTTTGGGAAGTTGCCATTGAGTAACTGTTTTCTGATGCATTTATACAAGCAAATGTTCAACAAACTGTCATTTTCTACAAAAGAAATTAATAATAGTAAAAAAATGATTGTTACTAGAAATCCCTAGATGTGGTTTATGTTAAAATAAGTGGAAGGAATATGGTGCGGCCAATCAGAAACAGTTAAGTCATAACACACCGTACGTACAGAGTGACTAGCCACCATAATTCTACAGGGAGAGCCTATAACAAGAGTGGCCACACAAATAGCTTTTGCTGCGTCTTTTCCAAACTGCTTATTTAGCCGTAAGCAGAAACACTTGATACGGGGGAATAATGTAGGCATAGCTATTTAAATGGAAATTCGGACAAAAGAAATTAAATATCATTTTTGACTTTTGGAACTCATTTTGTGGTGAACATTTTTGGGACAATCCAATTTCTTTTTTCTTGTATCCTGAATTTCGATAATGTAAAAAATAATTTATTTTTTTAAATATTGAAGCCTAAACACAAATTTAAAAATTTGTCTTCACACATCCTAGAAACCAAGTGAAATGTCACCATTTTCACTTAAAGTGCATCATAGAGACAGCAAACAAGATACGTATATGCGGGTGATAGACTAAATCAATGGAGTGATCGGACAGTCACTCCGTTGATTGACATATGTTACTCCGAGAAGTATGCAAAGTAATTACAGTAATTTAAAATGGCAGCATTCTTTTCGGAAGACCCTGCATTAAACTATATCAATATTCATATTAATTTGGATATACTGTGTGCTTATTTTAAATTACTGTTGAACATCATTTTATAGTGAAGTATATGTATTTAAATTTAAACGATTTGGAATGTTTTACTAACAAATATATCATCCAAATACAAAATAAAAACTTTACACACATAGCTGACTGTTAATACTCCATTAAATAGCTGCCATTATTTGCTTTCCAGTTTTCATTTTAACTGTTTCCCAAAGTTTACGACGTGTAGGATCTTTCAGAAGAACTTTCGTCGAAAATCCTTTCTTGCTGCAATTTGTACAGCTGAAAGCGGAGCACCTGGTCATACTCTAACAATTATTAAAGTGTAAAATAAGTTAAAGGAAACAACATCCTATTTAATTAAATATCAGTACATAACTCGCATAAAACAAACCCAAAAAGTTATGATTAATATCACTTACCTTTGTTTACGTTTGTTTGCAGATGAACATTTAGATGATTTACCCACAAAGGTTTCGTTCCAATCTTGCTGAAACTTTGATTGGAAGGAAAGTGGTTGCAAACCGCCAATAAGAAAGTGCTACTTATATGGCCATTGTAAGCGCTCTAGTTCTACATGCTGTTTACCGTTACGTAAACAGCATGTAGAACTGGAAACATTGTCGATCTCCACACACTACTGAAATGATGACCAAACTTTTCTCACGAGAAAACCATTTCATGTGTGTGTCCATTGCAGGGCCCCAGATTGACTTTGGAAAATGAGAAAGTTGTGGGGTGCCAAAGTTATGGTAAACCCACTTTCCATCTGCAACAGTAGTAATCAAAGCTACAGAACAACTCCAAAGAATATCTCTAAGAATAATCCATTATACCTATTCAGGAATGGTAGGAATGATATTTTTATGGAATTCGAGGGACTATGACTATGTTGAAAAAGACCAAGCAAGAATGCTATACTGATACACTGCCTACAGGACACACTATGCAATGTTTTCAATACTGTACTTCTCATTCCGGGCGACTAGTCTTGTGTGTTCGTATACAACACGATACCCCAACGTACTTATGTCACAATGCGACTAATTGCTTCCAAAATCCACTATCTCGAGGTTTTCAAAACAAGATTGACACTTTATTTTTCCAATCCGTGCAAACCAAGTTTATAAAATGACAACGATCAACTGGAATACTTAAATACAATTTTATTTGCATTCTAATACATAAAATCATAATAAACAAGATTAACATTTACTATTAACATGAAAATCTCCACATTTACACATAGATAAAAGCTAGTATAACAAAGTCTTCGATTTCTTGTGGCATTTTCTCCCGTAAATTCGCTGCCGGGAAACGCCCGCCCCGCGACTCTTGAAGCGCGGCGCACGTTTAATCTAACTACAGGAGCGCACGTGCATATACGAAATATAAATACAAAGCTCAAGAAGAAAAACAAAAAAAAAATGGAAAAAACATCAACAGCATCATGCAACTACTTACTATTTCCTGAGATATGCTTCACATTTATATAAATAGAATAAAAACACCACGTTTAATACTGCAATTGTCTAGAATTAATTATTCTGTAAAATGATAAAATATGAATATTTTGCAAAGTCTCTAATCTCCAATTATTATTATTATTATTGTTACTTGCAAGCACGTACAATGGCGAGGGGGTATATTATCATTTTCTCTCTCTCTCTCTCTCCACAGTACAGTGTTTTTTTTTCTTCTGAATATTGTTTAAAACATTAACGAGGAAGTTATTCCTAAAAATAATACAAAAAAACTCGAATATTTTATACTTTATATAAATGCAAATATTCTACCAGTGAGAGTACAAAAGATGAAGACGCTAAAATTCGTTTTCGGAGAACCTCAGACGATCAAATTCTTTCGCCGTCTCTTAAAACTTTATTCTTTATCGGCATTAAAACACATGTCGGAAACAATTATTTATATACTATATTTTTGATTATTTAAACAATTCGGTCCTTGACGCCTCGTCGATCATTTGGGGTTCTCGAAGTTTTACTTTTATTAGGTTCTCGATTTCGAATTTTTAAGAAGTGGTTTAAAAACTTTTCTTAAGTATTTGCCATCTGCAAAATGCGTCTAACGGTATCACACGTTCTTCTGTTTATAGTTACAAAACTTAAGATAATATGTAGCAGCGTGCATTTATTCTACGAATGATACCGCTAGACTGCGATTTAGTCATAATATTACAATATTTTTACAGAAATTTTACAGTCAAACTTATGTATTTTTAAGGTAGAGGTTAAAATTAACATCGGTTTTTCCATTTAGTTATTATACGCTGCCTGAAAAACCTTAAAAATACCGTACAATTTTGTCCAACTTTCGGTTAATCGTAAAGAAAAATTTCTGTAGAGGAATGTAAATATCCATCTTTATAGTTTATAGCAAGTATATAATAATATTAAACTATTCTAAAAAATAACAAATAAAATCAGTAAAAACTATACAGTGATAAGCAAATGATTCTACAAAGAGAATGAGTATTGTAAGCTCAATTGTCTCCCGACTCGACTGTATAAAAATTTCATGGCATCACTAAATTCTATGAGGAAAAAACAAACAAACAAAAAAAGTAGAAACAGAAATAAAAATAATAAACGTAAACATATATACAAGTAACACTTTCGTAAATTGTGGATTTTCTAAACATCCGATCGCAGATAACCAAACAGCATAAGGTCCGTCCACAAGCATAGTGGAGTGCCAACATGCCCGATGGACTTTAATTTGAAATAAATCACAGATTGTTATCCACTTCGGCACTGTGTGGAAAAAAAGAGGTCTGTTAGTCGGGAATCCCGTTCGCGGGCAGTCGACAACATGACTCTCTCACTGCTGCTGAATTATGGGGCCGTGCCAGTTCAATTTCCAAATAAATTGCGTTTGGTTATCCAAGTTTACCAAGTAGTTTGTCAAAAGGAGGTTTGTAGGAATGCAGCCAAGTCATGATTTCTTAAATGCCTTCAGGTTGTGCGAACTGAAACATAAATTGAATAATTATTGCACAATCGCAATTACACTAACATTAAACAATTAGAGAAATGCTAATAAATTTTCGAAATTTTAGCTTTAGATTGGAGTTTACCTAATAAGCTTTTCCATGTGTTTGTTAGCAATGCAGCTTGAAACAGAAAAAGTTAACTTAGACTTTGCAAATGTTTTAAATTACTTAAAACGTGTTTCTAATTTTTTGCATGCATTGGTATCAAAACAATAGACTTTTGTACTTACTGGTTTTCGATTACGTGCTGCTCGTATATGGCATCATTATCCGCAACAAAATTACACTTATTGCATAACCGCTTGCTGTGAACCTTCATGACATGCATGGAGAGTCGTTCAGTACGAGCCGCTTTGTAATCACATAGGGAACAAGAGAAAGGTTTGATGTGCGTATTGAGATGACGACGCAGACACCAGCTGTCGACTCCCTGCCAGGGGCAGTAAGTGCAAACGAATGTTTTCACCTGTTTGGTCTTCTTTGATTTGGAGTTTAGTTTGTCGGAAGACAGTGACGAATTAATATTTGTCAGTGTCGACGAAGAGGGAACTTGGGTGGGCTGCTGCTGATGTCGCACGTTGGCAGGAGCGGTTTTCGCAGGAAAACGGTGGATGAGAGTGGCATCGTACACGTGTTCTTTGTGAATACGAAGGAAGTGTTTCTTCACGTGATCTCCTCTGTTAAACATCTTAAAACAAACATAGCAGTGAAATGGTTTCTCGTCCTTATGTATATTTTCGTGCCGATTGTATAGATCGCGTCTGTCAGTAGCATACAGACATCTGGAACACACGTAACGCTTATTCTTGTTATCCGCAATCTGTTTCTCCTTAGTCTTCTTCTCCACGCTATCTTTCAGATTCTGAAGCAGCCGTATGATCTCATCCAGCACTGGCTGGGCCTTACATATACTACTTGCAATGCTCGAGGCAATCTGCTGTTTGTTAGTGTGTACGTAACGTGGCCACATACCGGTATACGTACAGTGAGGACACTGAAAAACCGCAGCATTAGCATGAGTACTCAAATAGTGTTCTGCTATGTGTGAGAGAAATCCAGTATTGTTACAGGCCACGCAACGAAATAGTTTCGTCTTTGGATTATAGCACGCCACGGACGAGTTGTTCCAACTCAACTTTTCCTTACCCTCGATCCAAGTGCCCTTGTCGTTAAAATGGGAGGGATCCAAATGCGTGACAGGGGAAGACATCTGAGCGATATTTAAACCATTCTGCGGTGCCAACATCAGCTGGGTATGAAGAGGATTTCTGTTATTGTTAGCGAGGATATTATTTCTGTTCAGTTCAATCTGTTCCAGATTCAGAAACTTTTCTTCTTTTATTTGAACTCCCAAATTGTCTATGGCACATCTTGCATTGTTGTTGAATTTATCCATATTTGGGAAAGGTGGATCTTCTGCCATGTCTAGTGTATACAGTAGGAAAAAATACTGAAAATAAAATAAGATTTAGTTAAGTAAGCACACTATTTATTTATTTTACAACTTTCAAGTTATATTATAGATAAACAATTCAAAGACTACCTCAAATAACTAAATTGAATGTAATTTTGTTTGTATCAAACAAAACTTAAGGTTTATTATCTTAAATAGCTGCAAATCAAAGTGTAATTACAACATAAAACCAGCAAATAATGTGTATATTTAAATATATGTTTTTATTCTTGTAAATTGCCTTTTTTTCTGTTTTTTATACCAAATCAGTAAACATTTAGCATGGCAATTGAGAGATTCATTTGGGAAAACAGAAATATTGATTTAAACCCCACATCTTTCTGGATTTCAATGCAGCTGCAAATGTCTTGTTTCATTAGTTCACTTAAAATGACCATATAACAAGCCTCCAGGTAAGATAACCCGTTAATAATTTTGACCCATTAAATCTCTTTTTCTCATTGCCATACAAGACATTTACAAGACTAGGCAGGATGGCATTTTTGCAATTCACACGACAGAGTATCCATACACTCAGTATTCTTGTGACCTTCGGTTCCATACTGTGTGTACACACTTCTTCCATGGCTTGATGCTTATGAATGTCCAAACTGCTGGCATTTGAAGTGGCATAGTGGGTTTGAAACATATGGGTAGACTGGACAGTACAAATATCCTGCTGCAACAGAAGATGGTAATGGCGGTTTGTTAAAGGCAAGGATATGTTTTGTTGGTATTAACTTGCCATCTCGATCAATGCAAATGTGCGAACAGCAGTGACGCTTTGATCCAAAAGTCCAATCTGAATATCTGATGTGTCTTCAGACATCAGACTGATCTCAGATATCACACCACATAATGAGTTTAAATATGTGGTCTGACACTAACCCCAATGTTTCCCAAGTCTTCATTGCTAAAAGCTTTACTGATTGTTGAGGGGATGCTGTTTCTATCAGCAAGTTCCCTGATCTCAATTTCTGTACATTTTTTGGATGCCCAACAGTTGATTCAAATAAATTTTGAATTAGAAAAGGAGAAGACTTATTGCATGCAACTGGAGAAAAATCATTATCAAGTAAGCAGGCTAATTGGAAATTTTTACATTTGTTGGAGGTGATTTGTCTGAACTTTTTTTTTTGAATCCATGATTAAAAAAAAATATTCAGTTTCCAGTGACCACACCCATCATGGGGTCTAATGAGAGATGTCATCACATGGGAGATTCCCATAGACTGTCACACTAGGATTTCCCAGGAGCTATATATACACCCTTACAATGAAGTCAAGAGCACATCTTGTCTAACATGACAAAACTGGATTTTGTCATGTTAGACAAGCAGACCAACTTTTTTCTTGTCCAAGTCTACCATAGCAATGTTTCCAGCAATTATATTAGTGTAAAAATCCATGCACTTTTGTAAGTAAAATGGAAAGTTTTTGACAGTTTACATCACATAAAGGTCTAATTGTTGCCTTGAACAAAGGAACACAAGAGGATAATCTCATGAAATAGTACAGAAAGTGTATTACCATCAACCTCGTGTGCTACAACTCAATATTTAGGTTTAACAACACAACATACCTGCAAAAGAAAAAAACGAGAGTGCCCATGGGGACCCCCTTCAGGTAACTTATGTGGATTAGTACTGAGGCAATTAGAGAGGGAGGTCATCCCCAAATTTACAACCAAAATCATTTTATACCAAAGATATATATATATATGATGTGATTGTCATCTGGAAAAAGGAATCCAATGTGAACGATTCTTTAGACAACATAAATAACAACCCCTATGGACTCACCCTCAAACTAGATTAGTTGTCAACATCCAGTGTGCACTTTTTGGACATCTCCATACAGCTCAGCAAAAGTGGGATAGAGACAAGAATACAATACAAACCCAGCTTCTTACCATTATACATACCGGCAAACTCCGAGGACCCATATCCCTATAAGAATGTGGCATTCCGGGCATTAACAAATCGGGCGTTTACATACAACGCTAGTTAGGATGACACGGTCAAGGAGCTTAAACACCTAGAGGATATTGCCGCAGATCAGAGGTACAAAAGGGACCTAATTCATAATTTAGCTCGTGACTTCTATACGTCACACACTGAGTGTCGCACCACCAGAGACCAGGGGGTCCAACAGGGTTCCTGATTGGAACCCTAATGCAAAACACACAGTCAGAGTACAACAAAAACCTGCATTCCTTATACAAAGAAAAAGCACAAAAGAAGAAAATCGAATTAGCATACATAAGGATGCAAACAATTTACTTGCTACTAAGGAATGCCAGATAACTTGTGGGCATCAGGGGTATACAGTATCCCGATCAGGGACCACAGATTCCAGAGAGACTTGGTCTGTATTGGATCAACCAAAAGGTCTTTACAAAAAAGAATCATGGAACACAAATATGACATCAACAAAGGAAAGCACACCACTGCCCTGTCAACATACGCCACAGATCCAGATATACAGGCCGACTTAGAGAACACTGCTCTCATAAGAAAATCATTCCAGACAGACTACATCAGGGCTCTGGAAACCCTCGAAGTTTATAAAGCAAGCAGGTCAGGAAATTTTATAAATTTCAAAGACGACAACAACACGATATCATATGCATGACAATACACATATGACGAACATTCCCATCAATAATTACATATTATTTGCATAAGGATGAGCCAATGCATAAATATACAGATATCGGGGTCTTTTGTCTAAACATTAAATCTAGCACAATTATTCAAATTAATCTGTATTCAAAAATGTTCGAATTCTTGATGTTCCATAATTAGAACAATTGTAAATGGTAGAGAATTGAAAACGTTCGTTTACTGGAAACTTAAAAGGTTTAGAAGTGAGAATTATATGTACTGGTATTTACTATGGAAAGCTGTTATGTCTGTCTTATATCAAAATTTAATAACAGTTGACTAAATTTCTGTATGCATGTAAGACTTTTGATATAAAAAGAATAAATATGGCATTCCTTGTTGATTGTAGTTGGTTGTTTTGACCAAAGTTTGTAAAAATATTTCAAAAATGTTTTAATTATTTGATTTTTTTTATGATGGATCACTTATGTTTTAAAATAACATTACAGAGTAATTACAAATGAATTGCTGAGTGTTAAGTCCTGCAACTTGCAATGTATCGGAGCCAGGTCATCCATACCAGACACAAAACAAAAGAGAAGTTCTCCAAATTTGAAATATACATGCCAAGACTTCCTTATGACAAAGCAAGTGGCAGCATGACATCCACTATCAAAATAGTGACTATGCAGTGGAGGGAAACTTTCTGTTGAGTATGAAAATCCTTAGTTATGCATAGCATTTGTTCTGACAGTGGTATGGAACCCACTGCTAGGCCCCCCAGACCATTCTGCAGTGGTATTGACAGTTCCCAGAGATAGGTTGCATCTGCAAAGAAAAAAGAAATGGAAAACCAAGTGTTCCTGATGAAACTGTGAAGAGAGTTTGGGAGAATTTACAGCATAGTTTCTGAAAGTCAACAAACCATATCAGTTGCAAACTTGGCATTCCATAGCCAACTATATAGAAGTTTTTGTGATGGTGCAACTGAAACTGTACTATGTGCAGTTGCTGCGGTAGTTAAAGGCCAAGTTTAAGGGCGCACAATACAAATTCTGCTGTTGTAAGCAGGATGCATTGGAGGATGAACACTTTCGCATTCAGTGAAGCTACTTTTAAGTGGAAAGGTGAACCAACATGATGTCGGGATATGGGGCATGGAAAATCCTCATTATTCTCAAGAATATGAACAAGATTCACCAAACTTAGCATCTTTTGCACACTTTCAAATACAAAGCCTTTTTACCATAGAGACGGGGTATGACAAACCAGTCATTGTTGTGTTCCAGCTTGTTTCTGCAATTACAAGTTTAAGTTCCAATGAAGTTTCCAATTCTTCCAGCAGAATAGAACTTCATCTCATTGTCACACAATTATGTCAATATCCAAACAGAACTCCCACACCACTGGATGGGGTGATGCATTAGACAACCTCCCAGATTTCCAGATCTCATGCCATATGATTCTCTTTTGTGGAAATATTACAGGACAAGACCACCACCTATATCTTTGGCAGAGCTCTGGGACTGCATTACTGTGATAAAGACCATTCAGGGAGACATGCTACAATGTACTATTGGATGTGTTGTGCACCAAAGAACACACACATCTGTAGTTCTATAACACAAAATTGGACAGTTTATTCTTTTAATGTACCACTCATTGTTAAATTTGAACTTATCTGCACATAGCAATTAACTGCACTTTTTACATTTGAATGCTCAGATAACAGTTCCATCTTGTAACAAGTTTGCTTCAACCTTCAGGCTGAAGTATAATAGCAATAATGGAAAATTATATTTCCTGCACATTTACACATGTCCTAGAGAATACAGAAGAAGAAACAGAACTTTGGCAATGTTTTTCCAGTATTGCAGCATTCTAGATTGCATAATGATTGTTAAGAAGATCAATTTTGAAGATAAAGAAGTGTTTTTAGAAAACTGTAAATGTGAATAACAAGTAAATATTTTATTAAATCCAACTCCACTCAAGACATGCCACATGATCCCCCCTCTATATCCCAACCCGTTGACTTTTAACCACCAAAATTTAACAGCATCAATGCTTCCTTATATACAAGCTACCATGCCAAATTTCATTTCTTAATCTTTGCCCCATCCTGAGATATACAACAAAGTAGATGTGAACACACACATACACACACATCTTAGGAATCAATTTTTTGGGTACAAGAGTCATAAAACATCAAGATTTCAAAAATCTGGAGAATCAAATATAACATGATTACAATACTATATTATAAAAACCAAGGAAGTAAAATCAGAGATAGGCCTTGAAAATGAAAGTGAAGTTCCATCAGCTGTTGTTGAAGTAGAGTGCATTGTGGCAATCACTAGATGTTTAGAAGGCAAAGACCAACCCATAAAAGTGAAGAACATCTTTGACAGCAAGGTGAATTGTAAGAACAAGGAAATCATTTGAAACAAAAATGAAAAACTATTGCCAACACTCACTGCAATAAACAAGGAAATGCATCTTTCTGATTGACTTATAAAACATTTCTTAACTTTATTAAAAAGATAAATAAAACTTTTAAATTTTGTTTACAAAAATTTTCATTCTATAGTTTTATAATTTTGAAATAAGGTTATTAATATCGATTAATAATAAATTAACAATTAAACTTTGGCCCTGATCATAAAATATTTATCCTTCCTCTGCATAGTGTGTTTCATCAACCGTGGTTTTACTAATCTCAGCATTTCTCTAGAATTCCTTGTTGTTGATGAGAAATTCCCATATACAGTTCTTTTTTTATTACAACATTCAAAAGTATCATTTATTTATAAGAAAAGCTAATTAAAATAATTTTTAAATCAATCTACAACTGGCATTAATGATCCAAATGAGAAAAAAATGATAACTACATTTTTTTTGGTCTATCAAAATCGTGTGTTCCGTCCAAAAATGTGATTTATAAACCAATTTTTATTGGTGAAGATTTCATTAAATGCCAGTGAAATAACTGGTTTAAGTTAGTAGAAACATTTAATGAAATTTAAGGACAAGAAGCAAAAAACAATACAACAAATGCCAAACACTAATCATATAATTAGTAATGAACCTAGAATTTGCAGAACACTTTACACAGAAATACTTAAATTATATTCATTATGTATTTAGTGTTTCATCAGACACAACAATGCAAATTAGGTTGTGTACAAAGGTATGTTGTTATGCCAGATATCTTTGTCATTTGTGCATGTTCTATTGTGGAAATATCTATAATTCTGCATTTTTATTTACAAATTACATGATAAGAAGTGAAGAACATATACATGATGTTCTACAGCATGTCAAAAAACATTTCTTGTCT